>NC_044981.1:140692159-141019173 GCF_008728515.1 Papio anubis | reverse complement strand
AACACACACCAAGAACTGAAGTACTAAGTTAGGAGAAAACAAAGAAAACCAAACTCTTGATTTCTCCCTATTTCAAGAGGTAAATCTGAGGTGAGGCCAAAACTATAGAGAAGGGTTATTAATTCCAGCACAGAGCGTTTGGAGACAGGAGCCAACGAAGACATTGCACCTAACTAAATGTCTGGTACAAAGTCAATGCTCCAATATTTACTTGTGAATTTTAATTGATATACAAAGGACAATATTTGGCGTGGTATCTTAAGAGTATACATGGCAACCCCTGAATAGTGAAAACAGAAATATAGGTTTTTTAAAAAGAATAATAAAGAGTTTTTCTTGCATACATTTTAGGAACTTTCTCCAAAGTTTACATTTCCAAAAACTTGTTAGCTAGCCTCAATAATACAATGTCTGGTCTCAAAGAGGTGAGGAGGGGAGTCGTTAAAGTTTAAGATGGCACTAATAACAAGAAATAATGCTGTACAACGAGAGTCCATCCTTTCTTTTTTATAATCCTTTCCTAAATTTTTGCTAACTGTCTAAAAGTGAAATTCAAGAACATCCTTTGGAGTCTCTTGGGATTAAGGCTCTCTCATGCATTGTACTTTGTCAATTAGCTACATCAAAGACAAGTGCAAAAAAAGTTAGATGTACTTTCACACTATATTATAGAGTTTTCAGCTTATATTTACACATTTATAGGCTGGATATTTAGAATGACTTCTTAGTTACATTGGAATCAGTGCCAAAAACAAAATTCTTCTTGCCTCTCTGTCCTCAACAGACACTATGTCAATGTTCTTTCTGTGACCACAAAAGCACTAATTACAATAAGGAAAAAAACTCCTATGTCCAAGTAACAGATATTATTTTATAATTTAAAAAACAGCTATTCTTGCATAATGATATGAGCCCTAGGAAAGATGTCCTAGTCAGTTATAATTTATTTAAAATATGATTGCACTCCATTATAAAACAAAATTTATAAATGTTGTTAATATCTCAAATCTACAACAGTCAGAGATCCACGAAACAGGATTCGATTATCCAATCTGAAGACAACACTGGCCTTCTGCTGCCTCCCACTGGTCAGACTGGGGACATTGAAACATTTGAAACCAAGAGAGACTGACACTCAGGCAAGTATTTGAGAAGTTTTGAAAATTCACTGGGAGGCAAACAAACATTGAAATCTACAGCTAACACGAAGTTTTTGAAATTTCAACCTTTCAGATACAATAGTTCACCTTATAACCACTGCAGATTTAAAAAGTAATATAACCAGATGCTAAAAGCGTATGCTTTGGAATCAAAGCCTTAACATGGGATCCTCACTCTGCTTCTTAATAAGTAACTTGATACACATTTTTAAACCTCTCTAAAACTCTCTTTCTTGATTTATAAAATAACTGGAATAATATTATTAGTTATCTTATGGGATGTCTTGTAGATTCAGATTATATACGTAAAGAACTTACCACATTACCTGGCACAGAGAAGGTACTCATTGTTCGAGAATCTTCATTGCTTTTATTGTTATTCTAAACAGAGCAGCTCTTACAGAATCCTTTAGCCAAGTGTCAGAAATATAATCCTGATTTAGCATATAAAAATGCCAGCCACTGCCAGGTGGGCAGACAGCCTCTGACCTTCACCAGCAAGCCCCTGTGGTTCACTGAATATTGGCTGTCAACACTAGCCCTCGCTTTAGCTAATGGGAAAGGTTCCCCCTAATAAATGCTACTAATGTTTCTAACATGCCCCATAGGTACTGGAAGAGAAGTTTGGAGACTTTTTCCAAATCTAAAAAAGAATATTGGGTTTGATTCCAGAGAAAAGTCTGCTCATTTCCAAACTGTTTCAACGAATCCCAGAACACAGTGGAAAGTGGTTTTGGTTCATTTTATTTGGGAATCTCTTTTTGATGCCTGTGCCATCTAGCAGCAGGGTCCTAAGGAGTACTTTCTCATGTTAGTCATTAAAGCTAAGGTCTACAAAGTATTCATAAAATTCAGGCTCCAGCTCTCAACAATTATCAATATCTAAATGTAATAAATTTTCTTCCCAGGGTCTCCATTGCCCATATAATGAGGAGTGATCAGTATACACTGAATGAATGACAATTCTTTGTCTAGCAAAAGCACTGAATCTGCTAGGTGGCAAAGGATCAACACAGAAGAGACCCTTAGGGAAGTTGTTGAGAAGTCAGCATTACTGTCTATTAAATCGAACACCATCCAACTCACACGTATTGTGAGAGGTCTGAAAAATTATCTGTTGTTCTTCTCAGACACCCATTTTAGATTACATGTTTAATTTAATGGTTGAGGTCTTTGGGAATCTGGATCCCTAGTTCTTTTCAACATATTATGCACCTTCTGGATAAAATGGAGTACAAGGTAGGTTGACTCTTCCTTTCTGTATTTCTAAATAAAGATGCAAAAGCATTTATTCAGATCAGCCCTCTCATGGCACTACATTTAAATTAGAAATTATAATTATTTTCCACTGCCTTCTCATTTATTTATTTTAATACACTGTACAGAGCGGAAAGAAAGGGTAATAGAAGTGTTCTGAGTGATTTTCCAACAAATAGAAATACCTTCACTTGCATTACACCTATAGTTGGTATGATTTACCTTTTGCCATTTCAGTGCCATTTTCACTCTAAACTGTGACAGTTGGAAAAAATTATTTTTCTAAGCCACAGTCTGTTGCTAACCAGGGAAACACATTCCTCAAAGAAAGTGCAAAATTGTTTAGTTCTCCTCTTGCACACTAGCATAAGTAACTTCTCAGTCACTTCAAGTAGAAGTCTGCCACAATCTTCAGTCCCCTTGAATATTAACAAAAATACAGTGTTAGCAGGTATTTAATAGATCCATCAAATTATCCTCCATTCACAGCCTGCTCTAGCCACTCAGTGATGAACCATTACACCTACTGAGTCTAGATGCCCTTTCTTAGTGCTCTCCATGGAAAAGGAAGAGAAGTGTCTTATCCAGTAAGTTCACTGCGACTGCTGCTCTTGGCAATACTGCAGAAGGCTTTCTTCTGCCTGGAGACAAGGTTGGAGGACAAGAAATATTTGAGAGAGGACTAAACTGGTTGTGAGTTGAAACATGTTTTACCCCAAAGAAGGAAGGATAATATATTCAAGGAGGGAAGAAAACTAATGCAAATACAGTGTTTCATATATGCTAACAGTACCTTCTGGTTTATTACCACCTCAGGTAGTGCAAACTTCTATAGATGACACATAACTTAAGCCCATTTCTCAGGAAATACCAACACAGGTGAGAACTGATTTTGAAATGAAAGGAGAGGAAAAACCTGAATTAAATGCTCTAAAATTTCTCCAAATTTATAATGACTGTATCCTATATGAATAAATAAGACAGTTTCTTCTATAAAATGTGATTGTTTTGATCAAGCTATTGAGCGAGTACCAGACTAGAATAAACACTCTCAAAATAATCTGATATGTGAGCAAAAATATATTCACGAAGAAATGTGGATTTCAGATCAAATTTATAATAGTCAAAAACTAGAAACTCTTTTTATGAATCCAAACAGTTTTTGATTAAGAAAATTATTTACTCTAATGAAATTAAATAATATGCAGCCATCATAGTTCACATTTTTATTTACATGGAAAAATATCCATAAAAAGTTAAATAACAAAAGTAATGTGAAATAGAGAAATCAATGTTTGAAGAAAACTGAGTTATTCTGTCAGAAAAGTGAAGAGGTTTGTTTTCTTTCTTTTCTGGAAGAAACGGGGTCAAGAAGAGAGGGGAAGAGAGTAGGTAGAAAAAATAGCCAAATAACATGAGGAAATCACGCAGGAACTTTAAAGAATAAGAATTCCTAAAATTGAATTTTAAATTGCATTTGCCAAAGTAAACCCCGTTTAGCCCTCTAAGACCTTCACTCGGAAGTTGTTACGTGCAGAGGTTTTTGTGAGAAAAGATTATTTTGGGGAAACTCTACTGATTTCACTTGTATGTCAATGCTTGGAAAGATGTAAAGAAGAACTTCAAATAAAAATGTGCTAGGCAGTAAGTTAGAACTGAAAGTAACAATGAGGCTTAGAGAGGTGCCCCAGGCTTCAAAACTGTGTGACTCAAGCCCCTTTAGTAGGCGAGTGTCAGAGTAAAGTCCACGCTCTTAATAAATGGTCATGTTTTTTCCTATTCAGTTACCCATCTGTGAGCTTTTCAGATCGTTCTCTAATAGAAATGATAACTTTGACAGTTAGGAAAAGAAAGCATTAAAATAAAGACATTTCGGTACCTACATGAAAAGACCATTCATAAGATGTTGAAGGACACTTAGGTGACATCCGTGTCTATAGATCAAGTGGCAGATATTGTATCATTTGGCTGGAAAGGGAGCCTAATAGTGAACATGCAAAGAAAGGGCAAAGGAGACCCCAGGACAGAATAGTCAGCATCAGGAAAATCTAATAGAACATGGCTGGGTGTTTTTTAAAGAAAATTGGAGAATCTTAGAGGATGGAAGATGCTATTGTTGATCAAATCGCACAACTATTTGGTAACTAAGAATCGTGGAGTGCTTACTAAGAAAGATCCTGTGATAAACACTCTAAGTGTATTATTCCATTTAAATCACTGAATAACCCAGGAGGAAGATGCTTTGATTATCACCATTTTAAATATGAGAAAACAGACACAGAATGATTAAATAACTTAGCCAATGTTCATCAGGTAGGAAGTAGGATAAACATAATTTGAATCTAAATAGCTCAACCTGAAATTCACAAAATAGCTTATTAATTACTGTGATGTGCCTAATTATGTGCCATGCTAAAAGTTTCACGTGGGTTATTCATATAATGCACACAACAATTCCATGAGATCGCTGCTATTATTGTTTATGTTTACAGGTAGTAAAACCAGGTCATCCTGGCTTGTGGGGAAAAGTAACTTATTAGTTCAAACTTTATCATAATGGATGGTGCCAAGATCTTTTTATTTGCCCTGATTATAAACTTTGAACCACAAGCAGAAAATATCCTCTCTTTATTATTCATCTATTTATTCATTCAGAGGATGTTGTGTGATGACCAGATGTTAGTGCTTTCCATGACAAAAAAAACAAAAAAAAACAAACAAAAAAAAAAAACCATGAAGCAACTTTAAGGCAGGAAACATATTTCAGCATGTCAAACTTGCTTACATATGCCTGGACCATTTTGTGAATTATTAACATATTCATGATCCCTGGTCACTATCAGTAGCTATGGGTTAGGTGTTCTCAACTGATTTTAATATTAGTTGACATAAAGCATCATTAAAGTGATACATTGAGTAGAGTTACTGGAGGATTACGAGAAGGGAAAAGACAAGAGGAAAACAAAGGAAGAGAGTACGTTTTTAAAATTATGTTTCCCAAAGCAAACGTTGAAGCTTTCAAGAGTACGTGAAAATTGGACTGTGATGCTGTATGCTCCATTTCAGATGACCATAGCACCCTCTGGTGAATAACATGTATATTTCATAATGTTCTCTGAAATAACAAGTGGTGTGCTCCAAAATCTACATGTGGCTTTTAAAAGTAGCTCTTCTAATTAATTGTGTTTTTTTTTAAGTAAGCATATGCTCAGATTAAATTTCCTTTATATCAAAAGCTACTTCATTACAAAAGTGAATTTTTTGTAACATGCAAATTCTACTTCTGGAAACAAGTATGAAATACAGGGTTTGGTATCCTGGATTGCTCAAATTAGTTGCAGAACGTACTAGTTTAGAAGAAGCAGTGAATTGGATCTACAAAGTAACATACACCAACAAAATATGATTTTTGTCATTTTAATGTGTAAATTTCACGTTTTCATTGGTCTGAAGTACATAAATATATGCAGGCAGCATGCTTCCCTGCCTCTTTTAGCTCTTTACTTATGTTTTTGTTTCTTAGTGATGCTTTTACTGATCATCCTATTTAAAAATGCAGTTCCCACATCCTATGCTACTTCTGTGCTTCATCTCTCTTTATAGTTAGGATGACCAAATACATTTTCATCCAGTCTAACCCGCTTCTAAGAGTGAAAGCAAATGTATTAATATTTACACTGGAACAACAGGCAGTGGAAACACTGTGGCATGGTAACCTTACTCATAGCACCTATCACCTTTTAATACACTTATATATATATTTTTTCATTTTCTTTCTTTTACTGGTAAAATATAAGCTTCACAATCAGCAGGGAGTTCTCCCTCCTTTATTTTTTTTCTCATTGCTATAACTGCAGTGTCTAAAATAATGCCCATAATAAGTGTTTCATAATATTGGGTGAATAAATTAACCTCCTGTGGTTCATTTATTCAATGTGGTTGCACATTCTTTGTCACTCACTTCATTGAGAAGTGGAACTTTTTATCTTTCCTTTGAATCCAGGCTGGATTTCTGACTGCCTTGACCAATAGAATGTGGCAGTAATGACGCTGTGACAGTTCCAGGCCTAGCTCTTAAGAAGACTGACAGTTTTTACTTTTTGACTGAGAGAACATTTGTTTTTAACATGCTCCCTCTTGCAATCCAGCTGCCATGCTGTGAGAAGCCCAAGATTCTCTGGTAGACCAGCCTAGCTAAGCTTTCACCCAACATCCAGGGCCAGTAGCCAGGTTTGAGTGAACCAACTCATTGCTAACTCAGTTGAATTCTCAAATGATTATAACCTCAGCCAGCATCACATAGAAACAGAAGAACTGCCTGGCTAATTCACAATAAAATGGTTATTGTGTGAAGTCATTATGTTTTGGATGGTTATACAGGAAGAGATAAGTGAGACACCTGCTAGATACCAGGAAGGGCACAAAGGGAGTACGACAAAGTGGATCTAAAGGAACTATTCATTGAAAGAGAGAAAAAAAGCTCATTTATATGAATAATATTTCTGTGTAAGGTGTTGACTGCCGTAAACAGCAGTCATCACCTAAGCAGTCATCACTGCCATAAAAAGCAGACATTTCCTGAGCTAAGGTGACTTAGGAATTTGTAGGAAGGGTGTTCGAGGAAAGCAAAGAAAGTTTCACTAAGTTAAAGTGTTAAGAACACATCACCAGATAGAATTTAACAACTCTAGGTGGAGGGGCAGAGTTACCGGTAGAGGCAGAGCTAGCAGCATGAGCACCAAGGTAAAGAGGCATAAATCCTGAGCTAACAACAAGAAGTTCAGTGTGGCCAGGAAATGGGCTTTATGAGGAGAAGGGAAAGCCAGAAAGGAGCATTAGAAATAGGTTATGAAGCCTTAAACGTTGTGCCAGTAGCTGGATTTCTCTCATGGTTAGATGTGAGTCAGAAATTTTCTTAAATATAAGAAGAAAATAAAATCATTCTAAATTCCTCTTTCTAGAGATAGTCACTGTTAATTGTTTCTTCTCGAATTTCTTCTATGGACATATTAGTGCAATTGAGATATGGGAGACAGAATTTCTCTTTCACTTAACATTAATTTCCTGATATTTATCCATCTTGTTAAAGATTCTTCAAAGATAAACTTTTAATACTTATATAAAAGTTAGCATATAAAATATCATAAATTGTAATACTTATATAAAAGTTAGCATATAAAATATCATAATTTCTTCAATAAATATTCTATTGGTAGATATTTACATTGTTTCCAAATCTGACTATAACTATTAGGTAAATGAACATGCATTCATTCAACTATACTTGCGATAGTGCTGTTGGCCTACACTGAAGAATTTTGTAAGAAACAACTCCATGCAATATTGCTAGAGCTGATATAAGGATTTGGCTGAGAATATCAACTATATTGCATAGTTCATGTTTAGTAAGAAAAAAAGTATCTTTGGGGGAGAAAATTATTTTTTATTATCTCATAGACAGTATGAATCATTAAATTGAATATGACTTCTTGCTTTGTTTTCTTGAAATCTTATGGGCAAATATGTGGCTCTTTTCTCTTTGCCTTAATTTCTTCATTCATTATTTCTTTCATATTTAATTGTCGCATGTGTATCTTTACAAATAACATTAATTCTTTTTGGAGGAAAGCGGTTTACAAATAAATAACTGAAAAGATAAAATTAAATGAACATTATTTTAGCCACTTAGGTAAAATTAAGTAATAGAGAATGATAATATAATGGAACTAAGTATAATATAAACTATTGAACTACAATCATTAAATGAGTTGATAGATAAATATATCCTTTTTTACATATAAATGCATATGGTAGAGTGATAAAAGAAGTCATCTAAATTACATACCTACTCAGGGTCAAGTCCAAGAAACACACTTATTTCCCAAATCATAATCATACAAAGAAATGAGATTTCAAAAATTCCTTGAATAAAGAAAAAGGTTTAATAATATAAGAGAAGACAAGTGTTGCCTACATGACTTTTATTAAGAAAGAAGACTCAGAGGAAGGGAGGGTAATAACTGAACAGGAATTTAAAGGGGATCCAACGTAAATAAAATAGATGATATAAGTATTTTACCATTTGATCTCCGTAGTAGACATGGTGCATCTTAAAGTAGAATGAATAACGCAATAAACTTTTTTCATGTCTTTAAAAATGTCATCATACTATCAATATGCAACTGTATAAGTCAAATGGTGTAATGAAAGTACAAGGTATTTTTCTCTGAAAACATTACTACCCATGTTTTAAGAGGGGTAATTAGCTACATGATGTATCTAGTTACCTTTCTTTGTAGATTTGAGGAAGATTTTAGGACTAATTGAATGATTGCACAGTGGTTACGTTTTGGCTGGAATCGTACTGTACCTACTTCAAGAATTTTAGCCAGTGAAAGTTAAATGCAGAATCTATTTGTATATCTATTATAATGCAAAAATAAAAAAGATATGAAGTTTTTTAAAAATTTTAATTAATTAATTAATTACTTTATTTATTTTTTTGAGACGGATTCTTGGTTGCCCAGGCTGGAATGCCGCAGGGCGACCTCGGCTCATTGCAAGCTCCGCCTCCTGGGTTCTTGCCATTCTCTGGCCTCAGCCTCCCAAGTAGCTGGGACTACAGGACCCGGCCACCACGCCCGACTAATTTTTTGTATTTTAGTAGAGACGGCGTTTCACTGCGTTAGCCAGAATGGTCTTGATCTCCTGACCTCATGATCCGCCTGCCTCGGCCTCCCAAAGTGCTGGGATTACAGGCGTGAACCACCGCACCCAGCCAGAGATGAAGTTTTTAAAGAAGTAGAATTTCTTAAATTTTGAGGAGAAATGCATAATTTATGTAAAATGCCATTTTGTCCAGGAGGCAAGATTGTCAGTTCAACTATACTCCCATATTAATATAAATACCTCCATTCTCCAAAGCCGTCTAGTGAAAAATTAACTAGAAACATTGAAGTGTCATTATAATAGTTACTGCATCTGAAATTAATGTAATAAGAAAAAAGAAGGTTAGTGTATATATTGAAGAATATTTCATTTTTTTAACTTTTAAGTTCAGGGGTACAAGTATAGGTTTGTAACATAGGTAAACTTGGGTCATGGGGGTTTGATGTACAGATTATTTCATCACCCAGGTCTTAAGTTTAATACCCATTAGTTATTTTTCCTGAGCCTGTCTCTCCTCTCACCCTCCACCCTCTGAAATGCCCCAGTGTGTGTTGTTCCACTCCATGTGTCTATGTGTTCTCATCATTTAGCTCCCACTTTATAAGTGAAAACATGCAGTATTTGATTTTCTGTTCCTTTGTTAGTTTGCTGAGGATAATGGCCTCCAGCTCCATCCATGTCCCTGCAAATGATATGATCGCATTTTTTTATGACTGCATAGTATTCCATGGTATATACATACAACATTTTTAATCCAGTCTATCACTGATGAGTATTTAGGTGGATTCCACATCTTTGCTATTGTGAATAGTGCAGCAATAAACATATGCATGCATATATCTTTATAATAGAATGATTTATATTCCTTATCAGATATATATAGTACAAACAAAAAGGAGCATGGTTTTGAGGACCAGATGTTGCGGTTTCAGCCCTGATCACTATAATTCAGGAAATATGCAAAGCCAGTTTACATACACAGATTTTCTAATCCTCAACAACAATGTTAAGCTGTATTATCAATGAGAAAACTGGGATGGGGTTATTAATTTCTGAGATCACAAAGTACTGAGTTGGAATTCTGGTTCAAGTTACTGTAATGTCTGCATTCTTTCCACTTCACAAAAATGTGGTAATATAGTTTGAAGAACTCTGAAGAGGATGGGATTGTAGCCCACCACAGTTTCATACATACTAGCAAAAGACATAAGACTCCTGGGTCAGAAACAAAGAGTTTTTTAACACATAGCACAGCAAGCAGCAAGAGTTTCATGTTTGGATCAGTCCCCCCTTGTCCTGCCAAGTTCCATGAGGCAATGTAGAGGGGCCCAGGCAAATGCTGGGCAGATAGTGGGTTTGTCACAGTTTATGAACCCTCAGCTTAGGAAACTCCCAATTTTATAAGGAGTGATGCTAGCTAACATGGTTCTCCTTTGCCCTTTTTTAATTATTATCCTGGTCAGTAAACAAATCTGGCCTCTACCACAGGTATACTTTATCTCTATTTTTTCAAGCAGGTTAAGACAGTTTGATATCCAAACGTTCTTGAAAAGCTAGTCTGGAACCAAACCCTTCTTAGTCATACAGAAATGTCATGGAGAATTGTCCCACAACAACATTATCTAAGGAAACATCTCAGTAAAGCAGATCTCTGTGACATCTACTAGACAGTCTGACAAAGCCCCACGCAGATGTGATCGAGTTGTTCTTGATGCATGTTTGCATACATTGATATCTAAATCTCATTCAAATTCAGGTCACTGAGGTTGGGGGTCTATGTAATTAGCCAATACACAAAGGGACACAAGGTAGAGATGCGACTAGCACCTTGACGAAGGACATAAGCAAAACTTGGTGAGATACAAGGGCTTCAGTCAAATAGAGTATGTTTGGGGCAGAAATCCATCCTAGACAGGAAAATCCAAGCAGAAAACCAGTTGTATGAATTAAAACAATCCGTAAGGCCAAGCTCCATTCAATTTATTGAGTATTCAGGAAGTTAGGGTCTTATTCCTGGGCAGGGGCTGATCTGTTTTCTGACCAGGATAATAAAGATAATGTCTTCCTTTGGGGCAAACGTTGTGCAGTTTAGCTTGCAGTACCAGATACTCAGATTTTAATAGCAAGAATAATTCCAGGCTTTGATTTAGAAGCTGTTAATATGCTCCTTGTTCAGGTTAGAATTAACTTGAAAGCTTGGAGGAATGTGCTGATGAAAGACATCAACAGTTCCAGGGAATAAAAATTGGGGGAAGCAGAAATTGACAGGAAAAAGAGATAAAGAACAAAGTGAGGAGGTCATTTTTTTCCAAAGAGACAGGAAATAACCAAATGAAATGTCAACAGCAAAAAAACAAACTTGCGCCTTTCTTTACATGCTGAAGAGCTGCAATCTTTGCCCAGAGATTAGAAGTGAAATGTAAAGCTAGCTCAATAGCAAAGCCTACCTGAAAGGAGAGCCAAAGAATTAGAATTTGCAGAGAAAATGTTCCCTCCGAGCTATTTAAAACAAAACATTATTAAAGAACTCAGTTAAATGAGACCTAAACCGGATTAAATCCAAAGTATTACTTTTTTCTTGTTAACTCTCTAATTACTAGGTACCTAAATTTTTGTAGGGTCTTAGGAATGCTGTTTAAACGCACTGTATCATTAGGAAGATTTTCATCTTTTTGCATAATTTTTACTCTGGTGAGCCATCTTAGAGTCTGTTATATGCAAGTCCTGCAATCATTTATTGTAAAAGGTAATATCTGCTGTAACATATTGCAGTCATTTCCATAATAAAAGTTACACTTAAGGCTGACAATATCACTTATTAAAAGGAAGGTATACATATGTATCTCCAATACCTTTCTAAAAATAACTGAGAATAAGCTAAGGGACATGGTTTTTGTCTCCTTAGGAGTCACGGTATGCTTTTTCTCTAATTTAAAGTTTTGAGAGTGATGAACTATTTCCAGGGCTGAGGGGCCAAGACCAATAACCGCTTATCATCAAACTTTGTGTGGAATAAAGAATAATTTTCATTTTAATCTCATAGAATTGATAAAGGGAGTGAAGAGAGATAATTTTTGACTCAAATAACTTTAACTTTCTTACGCTTAATAATACTGCTTACATAGAAAACACATATGAAAGGAATATAAAAAATAAGAAGAAATCTGTTCCATTTTCTCAGTCATGATTTGCTGCCTTAGAAAAAGTGGCATTTGAATTAAATTCACTAATATACTATTTAAAAAATCAAAAAGTTATAGTTCGTTTCCAAATTTTTAGTCAAATTAAAAAGCTTTTTATACTACCAGCTTTAATAATCATCAATGTAAAATGTTCATTTTAAAATTTGTTATATATGGAGAATTATTTTTATAAGATATTTCAAGGTCTACTGTTACAGTTTCTTCTATATCTCTTAAATGTATAAGAGCAAAGAAAAGATAAGTTTTAATGACTTATTTAGGTTCACTTTAATTACTATAAAATAAGAGTTCTATAATTCCTAAAATAAATGTGATCTTTGTTTTCAAGACTGTTTCTTGAAAAATTTTGGCAGGTTAAAAAGTATTTTTAAATCTCAATATTGAATTTAGTATTTATTCATAACATATCTAAAGTGAGAAAGTCAATGTTAGAAACCCAGGAGACAAAAGTAAGTCGACCTACGGAAAATGCTAATATGTCACAGCTTTCCATTTAGCACAATTGAAATTATGAATTTGTGGTGCTAAGAATGTAATAAGATTATCTGGGGAAATTAGCTCAGGTCGAAGAAAAATATTTTTAACAATCTGTGGGAAAGAGAATTTCTCAGCAAGTGTGGAAAGATCCTTAAGTCTAAACCAAATGTTTTAAACCGTCAAATCTCAAAGAGCTAGAAATGTGTGACCTGGAGGTAATGACTCCTCTTCCAAACTATAAGAATGTAAACACATCAAGGGGGGGATATGTGTCATGAGTCTCTGAGTTAGAACGTTACAACAGAGTCACAGATATGTGATTCCTGGGCTTGACTTTTCCTAGATGAAAAGATTAGAAAAGTAGCAGATAAGCAGCAAAATCTTAGACTCAAGGTTAGATTGTTTATAAAACATGGATAGTTAGATTTTAGCTATAAAATTAATGAATTCTTGACTTCTTACTTTAACACACTAGAACTTCGCCATGAGCAGGCAATCATTAACATTTAACATTAAAAAAAAAATTAAACAGATTTACCCACCAATTTAATAAAAGAAAAAGCTTTATTCTAAATACAGAAGGGCAAAATTATGCAGCACATATAAAGGAAACTAGATTTTTACCTTCTAAAATCTTTTTGTGAAAACATTCCATCTAGTCAATATTGTTGAATCATGGAAAACAAAAAACAAAACATAACAAAAAAAAACCCAGCACTAGACAGAAGCACTTTTCTTTTTTTTTTCTTTTTTTGAGACAGAGTCTTGCTCTGTCACCAGGCTGGAGTGCAGTGGCACGATCTCAGCTCACTGCAACCTCTGCCTCCCAGGTTCAAGTGATTCTCTTGCCTCAGCCTCCTGAGTAGCCAGAATTACAGGCGCCTGCCACCACGCCCAGCTAATTTTTTTTTGTATTTTTAGTAGAGATGGGGTTTCACCATGTTGGCCAGGATGGCCTTGATCTCTTGACCTCATAATCCACTTGCCTTGGCCTCTCAAAGTGCTGGAATTACAGGCGTGAGCCACCTTACCTGGCCTGGAAGTATTATTTTTAAAAGAATTTTACTGAAAAGAAGTCCTCTGACTTTAGCAAATTTTTAAATCCAATTTCAGTCTCTAAATAGATTAAAAGAAACAGATTTGAAGGTGACATAATTTACAAAGAAAAACACCTTCTTACCCTGACGACAGTGACTACAGTGTCAAATCCTCACCACCCACTCCCAGTTGAGGCCATGTCCTTTACCACCTTGTGATGTTTCTCATCTTCCTTGCTGAAACCAAGCCAATTACCTCTGAGTACCCTAAACCAAAGTGATTGACCTCAGAATTGGAATATTTCAGGCCATTCAATTCCAGTGTATATCTTTTATCTCTTTTAATTCTTTGTCATTGCCTTTTTCCTGGACTTTTCCTTTTTTACTCTCATTACTTAACTACTTTGTGCTGTCTTCACAACTTTTGCACAATTAATTGCCTCTCTTCCTGCTGCTCTCCTCTTGCAACCCCAATTCATGACCATATAGCTTGGACCTACCATGAATTATCATCTCCAACCTCAGCTAGAGCCTTAGAACTGCCTGACAATCCTGCTATGACATCCCTATCAGTGTGTGTGTGTGTGTGTGTGTGTGTGTGCATCTAGAAGTCCACCTTTATTTGCTCATAGATATGCTAGGTACATGGACAAGAAAGATTTTATTTTGCGGCAATCAAATAGGAAATTTTTTAAAACAATGATGAATATGTAAATAAACTATAGTTAATTTTGTTTTATTTTGTTTTTACCTTTTATTTTTGATTCTGGAGGTATATGTGCAGGTTTGATATTCAGGTATACTGTGTGATGGTGAAGTTTGGGGTACAAATGATCCCATCACCCAAGTACTGAGTATACATAGTACCCAAGAGGCGGCTTTTCAACCCTTGCCCTCTCTAGTAGTCCTCAGTGTCTATTGTTGTCATATTTCATCAGTTATTTATAGCGCATTTATTCTTAATATCATTTATTTATTCTTCTAAGTCTAGAAGCAATTTGCCAGTCAAGGGTCATCATCTTTATCATAACCAGTATTGTCAAAAATACAATTGATGTATCACTTTTACCAGGTTCTCAGGGGAATAAAGATAGAAAGTTCACAAAATGTTAACTTTTATATAGAAAATTGAAAGGTTTTAATAATTCTTTAGCATAAAATGTTATTGGTAGAGTTCTGTTTCCATTTCTATTTTTCACACTAATACATACTCTGTTGGAGAAAAATAGCTTTCCTAAATGCTCTGGGAGCCTAAAACTAATCCACAACTGAAAGTACAGTTTAATGTTGAAGATCAGAAAACACTGGTATCACAAATTATACAATTATAATATAAACACTGTGCTCTGATTAAGGAAGCAAATGTATGATATACATTTTAGTTATGCTTTCTTTAAATATGGTCTAATATTTTGAAAGTTTTAATATTTAAATGGGTAATTTAGTTTCAAAACTGTGTTAAGTCTCTGTGATTGACCGATAATGGCTCCCAAGGATATTCCCATTTACTGATGCCTGGAACCTGTGAATATTAGTTTATGTGGCCAAAAACAAGTGATTCAGTTAGGATATTGAAAAGGGGAGCTTATGCTGGATCATAAAGGTAGGCCTTAAATGCAATTATATATATTCTTATAAGAGAAAGGTGGATAGAGTTTTGAGAGAGACACACATAGAAGGCAGTGATGTAAAGATGGTGGCAGAGACGGTAGCGGTGTGGCTACAAACCAAGGAATGTCAAAGATGGATGGCAGCACCAGAAGTTAGAAGAGGCATGAAACAGACGCTCTCCTAGAGTTTCTGAAGGGCGTGTGGCCCCAATGGCATTTTGGTTTCAGATTTCTGGCTACTGAACTGTGAGAGAATGAATTTCCAATGTTTTAAGCCACCCCATTTTGGGCAATTTATTTCAGCAACCACAGTAAACAAATACGATATCATATGTTTTGTTATATATTATATAACAAATATAATACTGCATAGTACCTAACACACAGTCACTATGTGAGTCTCTAAAAGACACTAAGATTTTTGTAAGTAGTGAGTTTGAGAGAACAAGTGTATGTTTCCCGAAGACTATTAACTCCCAATTTTTTCAAGGACACTAATATAGAGATAAAAATCATAATACACAGTGATTTATATATTGAAAACATAAATTAGATCCATGAAAACACAAAGAAAAGAGTAAGTAAATGATATGGAGCCAAATAACATATTAGAAAAGGTAACTTTGAGAGTAACTTTGACGATGACTAAGAGTTCATTAAGCAGAGAAAGTAAAGTGTGGCATTGGTGGCCACACAGAATAGCATCTGAGACTCAAAGAATTAAAGCAGCAAGATAGGCCCAGAGAATAGTGAACAGATTAAAATAGGTCGTAATTGATAGGGGAATTGAAAGGATATGAAGCAATGCATTATTCTTTAGACAATGGGAAGTCACAAAAGGTTTTCAGCAAGAGCCCAGCATGCCTGATTTCTGTGTTAAAAGATAACTCTGAAGCATTTATACAGAAAATTCACTTAAGCAGAATAATTCATTCCCCCGATGATGCTCAAAAAACGAAGTGTTACCTTACTAAGTTGGTTCCAATACCAGGCAATGAATTTGCATTTGTTTTGGCAATATAGTGACAAGCTAGTATGCTTAAATTCAACTCCTAGACAGGTTATTAAAATTTCTTTATTCAGCCAGAGTAGAATTTTCAGTCCCTTTCATTCCTAAAAGAGTAGGTAGTTTCAAGTAGGGGGCCTCAATTTAATACAGGAAAGTTTATTTAAAAGTATCCAAATGGTTTTTTTAAGCAGCAGGAATCTGGGAAATGTAGCTTTCCAAAAAAGGTTTCTTATATCCTGATTTTTCCCTCTTTAAATACTAAGTAATGTTCTCCAAAGGCTATTGAGTGTAGAATAAATTCATTATGGCCTCATGGGTAAGAAGTTATTAACCTAATTGAGTCCACAACTTACTCTTCCAGAAAAGAAAAAAAGAAATCCTTAAGAAAGAAAACCGTTAAGGACTTCTTAAAGGATAGTAAATGCTGATGTTAAAAAAATATGGAAAGTAATGTAAACATGTTGCTTCTGTTAAGCAGTGGCTAAGTTGTACCAACAATGATCTTGCAGTTCTCACTGTGGAAGTAAAGAGAAGTAAAACTATTTCCTAAAGTAGCTGCAAGTAAGTGAGCAGAACTTAGAGATAAAAGTCCACATTTTTCAGTTTAATGAATAATGCAGAAATGCCAGACCAAATACACATTTTGAAACTGTTTTGTTCATCCAACTTGGAGATATTTATTACTTAATGAGCCTATTTTTTAGTACTTCGGTGCTCAAGCCAACTGTTGATGACTGACCAAGAATTACAAAAGCAATAGTCTTTAATTCTCGGCATCAGCAGCAGCCCACAAAACTTTGAGACCATGACCCACGTTATACTTCAAAGACCAATGTTTCTATTTTCAATAATTGAATCAAACCATAGATCTCTGCTGCACTTTTTCCTTTGATCAATAAAGCCTGAAGTAAAGCAAAGGGCCGGCAATTATCTAAGAGTACAGACAATGAACACAGCTAAACAAGTCTTTTATTTTTGCCAGAATATTCTAGATTTACCAGTTAACTGCTAACTCTACATTTCGTGTTTTGCTTTGCTGACCCTAGTAAATCTTGCTTCTTTTTTCAATCACCCCAATTGTACATATGGAAAGTTCAATGAATGGACAAGAAGATAAAACAACTGTTACTGAATTTATCACTATATTTTGTACTAGTAATAAATCTACTTGTAAAATTCATGATTCTCAATGGATGAGTGAATGGAAAAAATAATGGTATTTGAAAAACAGTATCTACTGTTCCATTCTATGACACACTATAGAATTGGCATGAAGCAGAGAAAAACATCAACAGTCCTTGCTCTCCCAGTCAATAAATCTAACTTTACTGCTGAATCAAAATTTTACAGCCACAAGGACACATGTAATACAATAGTAGTTTTTTTAATAAAAGATAGCTGTGAGGGTGTTGATAAATATGTGTTGGAAACAGGATGTTGGACTCAAAACCTACCTGAGAGAACCACTGTTTCCCAGCAAAGGCCCACACCCTACACATAACTAGTTTATTCTAACCTTGATCATATTTCTCCTTAATCCATATACTTGTGTTAATTCCTCTGAGTTTCAACTTTTCATTATAGTGCTTAGTATGTACAAAGCACAGTAAAAGACATTAAGTAGGTATATGGAGGGTAGTGACCATGTAGTATGGGGACAGGAGTGAGGACCTCTGAAAACCATTTGTAAGGTTCCCAGTTGGTAATAGCTCCTGTGGGTGTATGTGCCTGTGTGTGAAAAGGAAGAAAACAGGGGATGGGAGGAAGGTTTGAATGATTCCTGGATAGATTTTTTAAAATATTTTCAAGGTAACAAGTTGTGTGTGTGTGTGTGTGTGTGTGCGCGCGTACTGTTTTCAATTCTTTCTTGTCATAAGATCTAAAGAGCTTATACGTTTAGAATAATTTTGCAATATTACCAAATTCGCACTTAGATATAAGTCTTGAAAAACTACAGGGCTATGGACTCTCAGCAGGCCCATTTTATTCTTCGAGAGTCATAGTCATGCTTCTGAAGCAATATCTGAGGCAATATTAAATTAAAGGCTCTCAAAGTAAAAAGAGCATTCAATTCAACATTTGTTGGATTAGGGAAAGATTTACAAAAGAAATAAAATTTGAACTGCATTTTCAAGGTTAAAGAGATGTTTTCCAGGAAAAGAAGAGCAAATGAATATTCTAGACAGAGGAAAATACATGCTCAGAGGTACAGACATTTGGAATAGCATGGAAATTTTAGGGAAGAGAAAGTAGTTCTGCAAGGCAGTAGGTGTCTAGAGAAGTGAGAGAAGATGGAACGTAAGTCAAGTCCGTGCCTTTTGCCTCCCACATGGCAAAAGCTCAATCTTGGATCCTTGTCCTGATTCTACACTCCCTTCCTCTGTATACATTTCAAACACATTCCGCAAATCTTTATCCCTAAATGCCTACCTGTCACTCTTGCTGATCCTGTACCTCCAGGCAGCATGTTGTATTAGCAAAAGCACCAGTTTGGAAGTGGACAGAACTGGGTTTGAATCACTGCTTACTAAAGTAGTAGCTGTGTGGCCGTAAGAAAGTTACTGAGTCTCTGTGTCCAAGTTTCTTTCCATATACAATGGAAAAAATAATGCCTTTACAGTTGTGTTATTCTAAAAATTTAATGAATGTCTCTTAAGAATATGCAATATGTATTTATGACTTTAAAACAAAGTTAGCTCTCCTTTTCCACCACTATGAGAAAGCTCTAGAAAAAAAAAGCATGCCTTTCAAGGGCAGATCATCCTCATGTGAATTCCAGCTTCTTCACTTGCCAGCTTTATGGTCTTGGGCTTAACTCTTTCTTGGACAGTCTGTTTTCTTATGAATAAAAGATAAATAATATATCCAATCTCAGAAGGTTATATGGATTAGATATAATGTATTAGGTTGGTGCAAATGTAATTGCAGTTTTGGCCATTTAAAGAAATGTCATTTGGCCATACTTTTAATGGCCAAAACTGCAATTACTTTTATATCAACCTAATACCCCCCCCCTCCTTTGTCTGGCAGTTGTGGTTTCTTTTCTCCTGAATATTCTCTCAACACCTATGAGAATATGCTGACAACTGCACTTAACCTTTCCATTGAACCCTGACCAATGTCTTACGTAGGGGTGATTGCATCACCATCTTCATCTCACACTCAACACCCTGCATGTCTAGGCAGTCACTAGCTATTACTTATTTTCTCTATCTTAAGGATTGTCAACACCCAACAATATCCTAAAGGTCAAATAGCAAATAGAAAGAAAACTGATGAGATTCACGTTATAGCTCTTCCTAGCACTCACTAGAAAATAAAATCAATATATGTTCCACTAATAATAAGTACAGTGGAGAGTTCAGTCCTTTGAACATTTATAATTAAAGACATAATATGGATCAATTATTTAAAATAAATCTCAAAATCCTACAATCAAGATTGCAGTCTAGTGAGGGGAAAAGAAGGAGCCCATGTACCAAGCAAAATACATAGCATGTAATTAATGTTAGTCTTATTTATCTTTGGAAATTAGTTAGGTATCAGTATCCTCATTTTTATACACATGTAACTGAGACTTACAGTAGTTAACTTGTCCAAAATCATCAAAAAAGGGTTCTCTTCAAATAATTGTTACACTTACTTTAAAATATCAGTTGGGTATTTCATCAGTATGCAGCACTCTCCTGTGTAATAGCATAACACATTTATATATGTCGTATTAAATCCCCTCCAGCTTCAAAAACATTTTAGTTTTCATTGAGGAAAATATCCCATTATCTCCTGAATTTCACAGCTTACTAACATGGCATAGAAAGACAAGCTAATCTGTAGTAGAAAATAGTGGGTCTAGTTCCTGCAGCCGATTTAGTATATTCAACCTAACTGTCTTATTTATAACGGTCAGAATAGCATATAAAGTAATTTTCAATCCCATAAAATGGAATCAGATCTATTTCCAGCCTTGGGTCAATCATGTCATTAACGTGTCTGGGTTTCTGTAAACAGTGATAATTCAAATATTTTAATATGCCAAGAAAGTCCTTTCAAACCTTGTGGCAATATTCAAATAATCAATTTATAGGCAAAAAGCTTTAATATCATATCTGAAGAAAAAATCAAATCTATGAATTAACATATAAGCAACAAAGCCTTAGAATAGCATATGTAATCATTGCCACAAGTGGCAGACATGTTGTTGGCCATCGAAGTTTAAATAGAAGATTTTATATGCCATGATTATATTAGAAATGTTGAAAAAGGACATTTTATAATATTGCTTTTAGACGAAGTAAATTTATAAACATGGTATCAATTGAGAAGTGACTAATCATAAATCTATTTATGAGAAATCAGTAATTAAGAGACACATGAAATAAGTGAAATTATCCTCTTCTATCTTGTTTTATTAATGAAAGTTTCCAACACAGTTCCAAACAATGGGAAGATCTTTGTGAATTCTAACTTTATGAGTCTGATTCAAATTTTTTTAATACCACAAAACAACAAAAATGAAATCTGTTGAATAATATAATTCCTCTCTCTAAATTATTTTTCCAAATTCTCTGCCAAAGCAAACACATGGTACGTGTTAGTCAGCTGGGTCTGCATCAAGTCATCACTTGCATGAACTGCACTGATTTTGTTGCCAAACCTATTACACTAAATCCCACTCCAAACATCCTTTTAAGCCACAGAACATTCTAAATGCAGCGTAAATGTACTGTATTTTTATATTTCTTTTTTTTTTAAGCAACTTTTGGGAGTGCTTCTCTTGGATAAAGCCCACATCTTAAATTCTTTAGGTACCTGCTAACAGGAAGGTAAAATATAAACCTTTGTCTTCTGGCACGAAGCATAGAGAAAGGAAAAAGCTCATTTTCTTTATTTTTGTTAAGATTTTATTTAAACATTTCTGAAAGCAATAGGAGCTACTAGAAGAGTTTGACAAGAAATATTATCAGATGGTTGAAATCCAGGATTTTAATGCATATTTAATATACATTGTATTATTTCTCCTACTGACCCATGTCACTGAAAAAAGTCACTTTATCACAAAATAGAAAGTACTCATTCATCCTATGGTACTTTTAACCTCACATAAAAAATATAATATTTATTGCCGTCTGTTTTTCAAAGACAAGGTTGATAGTGATGATTACCATCTCTTTGTTTCTGAAGAAAAAAGATCTAGAGTAGAACAGTAGCTCTTTCCATGAATAAACATAAACTTTTATTATAACAACGAAAATGCAATCATTTAACAGCCATGATGTGATCTGGCTACAGTTACCAAAAGCTTGTGTTCACAGTTTATGCATATTTGAATTCTTAATTTAAAATGTTAAATTGAGCAAGTTTCTAATTTCAGATACTTAAGGTTTGCCTACCTAATTTGGATATCATGTACAGTTGTGTGACACTTCACAATGAAGGTGTGTTCTGAGAAAGGCATCATTAGGTGATTTGATTTCATCATCATGCAAAATACAGTATACTGACACAAAGCTAGAGGGTAGATCCTACTACACACCTAGGCTACATGGTACAGCCTATGGCTTCTAGGCTACAAACCTGTATAGCATGTTACTGTACTGAATACTGCAGGCAATTATAATACAATAGCAAGGATTTGTGTCTCTAAACATATCTACATAGAAAAGATAGAGTAAAAGTACGGTATAAAAATAAAACATGGTACACCTGTATAGGCCACTTGTCATGAATGGAGCTTACAGGACTGGAAGTTGCTTTGGGTGAGTCAGTGAGTGAGTGGTGAGTGAATTTAAAGGCCTAGAATGCTGCTGTATACTACTATAGACTTTGCAAACACTGTACACTTAGGCTACACTAGGTTTATTTTTTAAATTTTCTTTCTTCAATAACAAATTTAGCTTACTGTAACTTTTTTACTTCAAACATTTTTGGTAGCTTTTTGCCTCTTGTAATAACACTTAGGTTAAAACAAACATATTGTATAGCTGGACAAAAGTTTGTTTGTTTGTTTGTTTGTTTGTTTTTTGAGACTGAGTCTTGCCCAGTCACCCAGGCTAGAGTGCAGTGAGCACCAGTCACTGCAAACCCCGCCTCCTGTCACACCGTCTCCCTGCCTCCTTAGCCTCCGGAAAGGGGCTAGACTATATGCCACCACCCGGCTGTTTTATTTTTAGGTGGAGACAGAGCCACAATGTTAGCCAGGGATGGTCTGATCTCCCTGACTGCGGATCTGCCTTGCCTCGCCTCCCAAAGTGCTGGAGAGTAAAAATATTTTCTTTATATACGACTCTGAGGAAAGCCAAAGAGAGCAATAAAAAGAAAACACTCTTTTGAGATGGCTCTGCCTCAGCCTGGCTGAGGCAGTGGTTCGATCTCTGTGCTCACTGTGAAAGCTCGGGCCCTGGTTTACGCCCCATTCTCCTGCCTCAGCCTTCCCGGGAGTAGCGGACTACAGGTGCCCGCCACCACCCGCTAGTTTTTGTATTTTAGTAGAGACGGGTTTCACGGCGCCAGCTGTGGGTGGTCTCGCATCTCCTGACCCTCTGGATTCGCCCATCTCAGCCTCCCAAAGTGCTGGGATTACAGGCCAGCCAATACCGCAAGAAAATACTTTTGATATACATGCATACACACACACACACACACACACACACATATATGTGTGTGCATGTATATATGTATAACTTTTAAAACTTTTTTTGTTAAAAACTAAGACACATACATACACATTAGCCTAGGTCTACATAGGGTCAGCAGCATCCATATTATTGTCTTCTGCCTCCACATCTTGTCCCATTGGAAAATCTTCAGGGGCAATAACAGGCATGGAGTTGTTATTCCATACATAAATAGGATGGTGGTCCCATAAGATTATAATAGAGCTGAAAAATACCTATTGCCTAGGGATGTTATAGTGCACTGCATTGCTCATATATTCTTGAACTGAAGAGAATAGATGAGATTAGAATGCAAGTGGAGAGGTAGGTCTTTGCTGGGAACAAAGGATACACAGTTCATGCATTTTAAACAGAGGGAAGATAGAGTAGGTGGGACAAGATCCAAGTATATGGGAAATGTGGTGGTTTGTGGATGTTTTCTTCTGATGTTCTCAATCATTGGCTAAAAGTGAATATTTTTATATGATGCTACATTGAATTACAGTTCATTGCTCATATATATATGTTAAAAAACTCTAAAATAACAATAATATGTGTAGCACAGTAAACATAAACCAGTAACATAATTATTAGTATCAAGTATTATGTACTACACATAATTGTTTTGTGCTATATGACTGGCAGCACAGTAGCTTTCTCTACACCAGCATCACCACAAACACGCGAGGAATGAAATTCTTTACACTACAGCATCCCTAGGCAATAGGAACTTTTCAGCTCCATTATTGTCTTATGGGACCACCATCCTATAAATTGGCCCATCATTGGACTGCCTCAAGTGGCTTTTTTCTCTCAGTCTCGCAAGTGGGAGGGAGTGTTAGAGCTCATTCACTCCTGCCACCCACAGCTCGGCAAGCAGGAGTGCTACAGTTCTTTCACAGTTCGTCGAGTTCCGGGTTCTTGTCCTGTAACCAAGATGAATAAAGTACACAAACACTGGAGAGTAAGTAAGGCAGAGTAGAATTGTATTGAGCAACGGAAAGTAAGCTCTCAGCATGGAGAGGGGACGCTAAAGCGGGTAGCCATCTGTGAGTCAGAGTCCTGGGTTTTTATGGGGACAGAATAGGGGAGTGAGTGCTAATTGGTCCATGAGTGGTCTTGGAAAAAGCACCATTCGCTGGTTAAAAGGGATCATTCAGAAGGAACCAGTTGAAAGAGTGTAGCACGGGATAGAAGTTCTCACCTGTATGGATTCCTATCCGACTGGCAATTTGGTTTTCAGGCTTTAGACTGTCCTTGGCTTGAAGGCCAGGTTTCACAGGAGACCCTTCCCTGTGTGCCTAGGAATTTGTCTGTTTCCTGTCACTATCAATTATGTGGTACACAACTGTAATTCAATATAGCATCATATAAAAATATTCACTTTTAGCCAATGATTGAGAACATCAGAAGAAAACATCCACAAACCACCACATTTCTCATATACTTGGATCTTGTCCCACCTGCTCTGTCTTCCCTCTGTTTAAAATGCATGAACTGTGTATCCTTTGTTCCCAGCAAAGGCCTACCTCTCCACTTGCATTCTAATCTCATCTATTCTCTCCAGTACAAGAATATTGATTCAACAATTCTCATTTTTCTGTCCTACATTATCAATTTTTCTACCTCTTTTGGGTTTTTCATCAATACATACAAATGTTGATTTTTTCCATATAAAAATATTCCTCTTAGTACCTCAAAACATTCCATATACCTTATTTTCTTTAGAAGTAAAACTCCTCAAAATATCGTCTCTTCAAATTCTCTCTTGAAGCCACTCTCTGGAGTTTTTCTTCTACCACATCACTGACACCATTCTTTTTGAGGTTGCCAATGACCTTCATACTGGTAAACCCAATGGCCAGTTTTCAGTTCTTGTATTACTTGACTCCTAGTTGATCATGCCTTCCACCTGTAGACATATTCTTTGACTTCAGCTTACCACAATCCTGGGTGATCTCCCTTTACAGCCACACGATATTTTCCCTTGATGTTTCCTCGTTATCTTCCCAACAACTTCTGAATGTTGAAATAACCAATGGTTTAATTCTTTTATCTCTTTTATATCCTCACTCATTTACTTTCATTCAGTCTTTTCTATGCACTGATGTCTCCCATTGTATTCTGAACCTCTCCTCTAAACCCCAGGCCCAATTACACATCATATCTCCACTTGGATGTATAAAAGGCATGTCGGTTTTTTATATCCAAAGCTAAACTCCTCATCTTTAACCTCCCTTCAAACCTCCTCTTACCCATCTCAAATAAGGGCAATTCCATCCTTTCAGTTGTTTACAAAATATCTTGCCATCCTTTACAACATTTTTTCTCTTAACTCACATTGAATCTACAGAGAATCCCATTAACTCTTCCTTCAAAATACATCCAAAACCCAATGACTTCGCACTACCTCCTCCATACTTAGTATCCCAAGGCCTCTTAATTATTGTCAATAACCTCCTCAGTAGTTTCTGTGTCAATTCTTTCTCCCCTTTAACCCTGTCTCAATATTGATAAAATTTAGGTCAGATCATGACACTATTCCCAAGATTCTCCTGTGGCCCCTCATTTCACTCAGACAAAAAGGTAATTTAAGCGCAATGGCTACAAGGTCCTATGCAATCTGGCTACCTTTGCCTTTCTCACCTCATCTTCTACAGTCCCACTTATTTACTCTGTTCTAGTTATACTGTCCTTCTTAATGTGCTTTGTACTTGCCAGGCATTCTCCCACCTCACAACCTCGCACATGCTTTGTCCTCTCCTTGAATCATTACCACCTATCTCATGGCATGTTTCCTTCAGCTCCTTCAGGTTTAAAAAGTGTATTATCTTCTCAGAGTGGTCTTCCCTGAATACACTCTATATAACTGCAATCCTTCCTCTTCACACCATCTATCCCCTTTTTCTTGTTTCTGTTTGGCACCCATCAAAATCTAAAATACTGTATATTTTATTTATTTAGTTTCATTTCTTTCACACCCCACTTGCAAACTCCAGGAGGGCAATGTTTTTTGGTGTATTTTGTTCACTCCTGTAGACCCACTGCCTAGAAAGTTATTCCAAACATTATAGGTACTCAATAAATATTTGTAGAATAATTCCATAAGTAAGGGCTGAAGTCCCATGATAATTAAAAGCACAGATTTTGGAGTCAGAGAGACCTGTATAAGAATCCCGCCTCTGCCTCTTACTAAATAATTTATCTTGAACAATTACTTTTTCTGAGCCCTGGTTTCCTCACTATAAAATGGATTTAAGCCACGTGCAGGGGTGGTGTGCTTGTAGCCCCAGCTACATGCTGGGAGGTTGAGACAAGAGGATCACTTCAGTTCAAGAGTTCAAGACCATCCTGGGCAACATAGTGAGACCCTCCCCATCTGTAATTTTATAAATAATACTAATAAAATAAAATGGATATAATGGTACCTAGCACTCAAATTTTTTATAAATTTGGAAGAAAATAATAAGTATAAGCAAAATAAAATAGGAAAATGTTTTATGTGCAGTGAGATTCATATTTACCATCAATAAAGAGTATTAAAGATTCCCAAAATATATGTTATAAAGTCTGTTAACTACTAATTAATTTAATAAATTCAGTTTTACTCAAAATTATATTTCACTAAATACTATTTTATACTAATAAAATACTAAGTAAAATTTGATATTAAAAGACAATTAAGATAATTACAGTACATGTTCATCAGTTTTTAATTGTATAATCTAATTTTCTAAAAAATACTTTAGATATACTTTCCATAAAGGTGCTATGTTTTATTTTAATATACAATTATAACATTCAATAAAAGCATTTTAAATATTAAAATAAATTCTGATGGTAATTATTTTGGTGATCATGAAATTTATAAGCTTTATTTTAATGTTGGTCTTCATTGTGTCTAATGGTCCTCAGCCATTGAGCTTGCAGTAGAAATTGATCCACCGTTTTGCTTGTTATCCTAACATAGAATTTTTCTGCTAACCCACATTCATTTCCAAGGTAAAAAGGATGCATTTGTCAAAATCTGATATCGGCTCCATTTTGAGAGACTTGGAATTTTATTATCGGTGGATTTCTCTGTCTTCTTACTGTTCAGTATCCAAGATGATTATCACCAACTCAACCTCCAGAAAAATAAAAAATAACTTTTTTTCTGCCAAAAAAATAGATTAAGTCCTCTTGATCTAATCTACTCCTCTTATTAGAGAAATAGAGAAGTGAAGCACAGACACTCCGAGTAGTTCAGGTTCACAAAGCTAGTTTATTAAAAAATTAGACTTTGAATTCATTTTGCCAAATGGCCAATCCCTATTTTGAAACTTTTTTTATACTTTACAGTCTCAATAGCCTTTACTCTAGAGTTAAGCATCTTAACTGTGGCATTTCCCTTTCTTACCTTAACATACACATGTGTGATTCTAACAAACATTTTACCTGTGTTGAATATTTTGAATGGAACATTCCACGTGTCACTAAATATTGTTTTCAGGCCATCATAGCTTTATGTTATTAGTACAGAAAAAGTTTGGGAGAAAAAAATGTACTTCAGTTGTTAACTCTTTAATTTCCTTTTTAAATTGCAATGTAAAAGTAAGTTGACTAACAATTAGTTGTTTGAATTTTTATTGATAATTCTTACTTTTTATGAAGTGTCTTATAATTGCCAACCATGGTCCTAAAAGCAAGAAAACCTGCTTTGCACCACATCTCAATGACAAAACAGGAATTTGAACACAGGCTTAACTGCAAAGCTCTTTCTATTAACTGTGCTAACACATGAATTAATTGTATACCATGAAGAGCACTGTGTACTTTCTATATGAAGAAAGCTTAAAAAAAAATCAGATGTATTTATTTATCCCTTCTATTCGTGCCTTAAAATATTCCATTTCATAGCTCTTATCTAAGGAGAGTTATTCCAAGATTTTTGGTTAAAGATTGTGTTGGATGATACCATTAATTTGAAAGAGATGTCTTTTCAATAAATGCAATTGTAACTTTTTCTTTAAAAGGATATAAACTTTGTAGTTACAATAATTTTTACTTCTAGCAAAAGAGTTTGCTGATAACTAATGCTACCATGCTTATAAACTGTTACCTCCATATCAAAGGACATTTGTATTCAGCAATAGCACCTTCGTGGTTTAGGATGTGACATTCCATTTCGTTACACTAATAATGGTGCAGTAACCATACTAATATTGACTAATGTGGATCTCCATTTCAAATAAAGCTTGTAATGTGGAATGATTTGGTGAACATTGTCAATCTCTTTTTAATTCTTCACTATTATATACAACCAAATGATATGTTATTACACTTTGCTATTGATAGAGTAATTCCCTGATAGCAACATAAATTTTTTAAAGTCTTCATAGTTCAAATATTTAAAATACTAGTGGAAAACTCCAATATCCTTACTGGAACAATAACTTGGAAATATAAATTTCAGTCATTGATAAAGACCTTTCAATGAGCATGCAGCTCTTAATCCAAATGAAGTGAAATGTTTAATGTATTAGTATGTATCCACTTAGGAAACATAGGAGTAGAGAAAAATAATGAGAGAAACTTAATGATGAAAATAATAATGTCTCACGAGTGTTTAAATTTCTGGAATCTACTGCCCTCCTCCCTTGCCAATGTCAGAAAAGTTTTAAATGCTTTTGGCTTACAGTTTAGGTATGCATATACAGTTTGGAGTTCTTCAGAATTTGCCATGAGTCATAAATTAGTTTTGCCTTGACTTCACCAACTGTGTAAAATGACCTTTTTAAAATCGTATTTTTAAACCTATGGTTTCTTTTATGAGAATTCAACAGGATTTCTATTGTTGATCTTGATTTGCCTTGATTCAGTTTTAATATTTTATATGCAAACTTAAGATTTTATAATTTAATGAAAATTTAATTATAGATGTATATATATGTGTGTGTGTGTGTATAATGTATATGACTACTAGATCTTTGAAAATGGTGAGTTTTTTCAGTAGCTACTATGGAAATAAAACATCTCAAGAGTAAATCACATCACTAGAATCAGTGTTATCTACACAGTGAATCAGATTAAATCCACACAACATGTTTATAGGCTGAAAAAATTTTGAGAAGATAGTAAATACATTAAATCTTATAAATCTAGTCATTTCCTGACAGTTCTTTGTACGAGTATTTCACTTTAGTGTTTTGAGAGTTGATTTATAGTATTGTAGAAAATGGCAAAAATATTTTGTGTCACAGAATATTTTTAAGTTACATAAAATATCTCATTTAATACAGAAAAAAATTAAATAGGAAATAAACAAATGCAAAATAGAATTAAAATCCCCTACATCCCAAAACACTATCTACTTTTATAGAAAATAGTTATTTAGAAAAATATATCCACATATATGTTGTATTTTAGAGATGATAGATTACCAGAATCCTAAAAGGATGGCTTAGTGAAGAGACAGATATGTAAATAAATAAATTACATAAGTCTGTAAAAGATATAAGAGAAGAGTAAAAAACAAAAAAATCTGAGAGCAAATAACCTAACAGCTCATTATCTTGGGAAATTAAGGTAATTTTAACAGACAATATAAAATTGAAACGGAGTTTTAGGGTATGAGTAAGGGTTTCTCAAACAATTTAAATAGGACCTAATTAATATAAGAAGACACGTGGGCTTTGTGCTATAATAAATATAATGTAATCTGATGTTTTCACATAGAAAACAGACAATATTAGATTGAGGTTACAAGAGAAAAAAAATCCAGACATAGAGTGGAGCATGGGCTTAAGCGAGTAGAAGATTAAAGACCAATTATTAGATGCCTGCTGTAAAATAAGTTGGAAGAATAAAGTTTATTGAAAATGGATGTGACCTAGATTAAGGCAAGTCCATCTGTGTAAAACAATTTCTTCATAATATCAAGAGATGCAGACATTATAGTGTATAGAGAAGAAGACATATGCAGTAGACACTCGAAGCTATATTTTGCCAGAATATGGTGTGGAAGAAATTTGCGTCATCAAATGTTTGTCTTGATTTAAAGTATGTACAAAAGGAGATTCAGAAAAAACTTAAGAGTGATGTCCAGATGAAATGAAAAATAAACACTATCATAGACACTAAATAGAAGATCTCAAGAAGTTCTAAATGGGCAATAGTGTCAAATATCATCCCATACATGGGATGCTACCTGGAAATAGGCCACTGGGTTTCACCATTAGGAGATCATAGTGGACCTGAATGAAAGTAGTTTCAGTAGAGCAGTGTGAATAGAAGTCATATTGTATTGAGTTGAAGAATGAGGAATAGTTAAATTAGTACAACCAGAGTATTGGAATGAGCCTACTCTTTCATAACATTTAGCTGTGAAAGGAAATACGGCAAAAGTGCAAAAAAAGCCAGGTGAGGGAAAGTTTCCATTAACAAATGCTTAAGTAGGCTAAGAAGGAGTCAGTGGAGAAGTGACTAAAGACTCAGGACAGAGGCAAGAATTTGTGAACTGACACCCTGATTAGACAGAAAGTGATAATAGCTCATAGTAGTAATAACTGCAAATAGCTAACAGAAGTGTATATGTGTATCAGGCTCTTTGTGTTTTCAATGTTCCATTTAATTCAATCTGTTTCAGAACCATATGAGGTACATGTATTCATTGTGTCCATTTTAGATATAGAGAAATTGAGATGCAGGGAGGTAGGTTGGCCAACTGGCCCAAGTGGTAGAGGGAAGAATAAGTCCCAGGCAACTGGGCACCAAAAACTGTTCTCTCAGTCAGTGTGTTATACTGTCTCTGGGGTCTTTGAAAAGAAAATGAAATATGTGTTACTCTAAAATAGGAGAGAAGGGACTAATGAGTAACATCATAGGTATGTATAGAAGTGGAGGGGATGAGAAGTTGAGAATGTACTCACTTGATAACTTGTATTCTTGATATAAAAATAAAAGACAATCTTGTCTGTTGATAATTAGGCATTTGGAGATATGGTGGAAAATTTAAGAAACTTAGTAAACTTTTAGAGACCAGACCAAGCTGCATAAGAACGACCATTAACATTGAACCATTAACATTGACCTATTTACCAAATCACCTTTCTTATATTAAGTCCTTACAGAAAATCCTACAAGATAAGAATTATTATTCCTATTTTACATATATGGAAACAGAATTAAATCAGTTAATAACTTGCTAAATAGCATGCAGATATTAAGTGCTGAAGCTGGGGTTTGAATCAAGGTCTGTCAACAATGTCCATGCTTTTCTATTCTGCCACAATGCCTCAATAAAGAATAAGAAAGGTCATTACTAAGAGCAAATAGAAGTGACACGCAAAAGTACTGAGGGCCCAGCTTAGAATGAAAACCATAACTGTTATGCAGCACCAGTCTGCACAGTGAAGCAATGTTCCACACAAAACCCAGGCCATTTTTGAACTAAAATTAGACATGGGCAGTGACTGCTTTCAGTTATGGCAGGGAATTAACTGCTTGGGTAAGGATGGTAGAAGCACAAGAAGTAGAGGGGAAAAGTAGAACCAAGAAGGGACAATTGAACTAAGAGAAAAGGAATACGTCGAGGCCATGAGGAAAAATGGCATGTTGAGAGAAGACACAACTTGAGAGAAGCGGAAGAATCACAGGTATTGAAGAGAGTAGGTCTTTGGATTTAAGATTTTTGCAAGTGGTAGAGTTCAATAAGTTTTAACTAAGAAAAGAGATTCTCAAATTCATAAGCAACTACTTTATGGTTTTCAGGCTTTTGTGGAGATCCAGAGACAGTGTCGCCTTTCTTAGTTGCTTAAGTAATTCTGCTGACAACCCTAAGATTTCGTAAAAGATTATTTCAGCTTTCATAAACTAAAATCTTTATAGAGTAACTTTGTTCCCTCTTGAGTATTGATGTTTGAAATAATGTAAAAATTATTTTAATTCAAATTTTTTGATGTTTCAGAATTTTATTAGCAGTGCTCACTTCTTTAACTGTTTTTTAAATTCTATCAAATACACTGAGTTTTTTGCCAGCATTTTACATTGTATTCAGTAGCTACAAAGTCTAAAGGGTAGAAAGTACAATCACCCCGTTCGGCTGAATCAACCATCATCGCAGACCTTGGACAGTGCAAACCACAAACAGTAATTTCCTGCTGCTAGAACTTGGCTGATGACAGTAACATCTTACAGTGAAAAATAATCATTCACAATTACAATAATCGAATAACCATTTTTATCCCGACATTCTGAGAATTGCACCCTAACAAGTTCTTTGAGATAATCATTCTAATATTTACATCAATTTATTTATAAGTTAATAAACAAAATTTATTCTAGTTAGTTGCAACTGCCAAAACCTGGCCTATACTTACCTGGCAGGGGAAATTCCATGATCACGAAAGTGGTTTTCCCAGGTCGAGGCTTAGCTATTGCACTCCAGATGTGCTGACCCCTGCGATTTCCCCAAATGTGGGAAACTCGAATGCATAATTTGTGGTGGTGGGGGACTGCATTCACACACACACACACACACACACACACACAAATCCAGGCCATTTAGAGTGTTTAAAGCAATGGAAGACCTTGATGTTACTGCTTGATTGCCTTGATTTATAGAACCTGCCTTAATTTGACTAAGAAAAGCCTAGCTATTGGGATACGGTAATTCATTGCGGGTTTAAACAAGGACAGATCTCTGATAGGATTTTTCACAGGGTGTATTTTTTAAATTGTAGACTAAAATGACATACCTAATCCAGTAAATGTGTTGTCTAAGCACATATTATTGACGATTATCAGAAATGCACCCCCATGCGATGAGAAAATGGTTTTATATACCCTAGCTCTACTGTAAGAGGCAAACTTTCATGTTGAAAAATATTTTAAGAGATACTGTTCTTCATCTTTTTCTTAAGCAGTAAAACTTGGGGAAGGCTGAAATAAGTATCTTCAGGTTCACGTCCCAGATCCCTGAACATGCCAGATAATCATCTAACACTGATTTTGTAATGTTCTGCCTTGCCTGGTTTTAAAATGTTACAAGGAAATATGTTTTTGTTACCCTTCTTGGAAGATTAATTTTCCTCTAATCTTTAATGCCATATACAATTTTATTTTTTATTATTACACTTTAAGTTCTAGGGCATATGTGCACAATGTGCAGGTTTGTTACATATGTATATATGTGCCATGTTGGTGTACTGCACCCATTAACTCGTCATTTACATTAGGTATATCTCCTAATGCTATCCCTCCCTCCTTCTCCCACCCCACGACAAGCCCCAGTGTATGATGTTCCTCATCCTGTGTCCAAGTGTTCTCATTGTTCAATTCCCACCTATGAGTGAGAACATGTAGTGTTTGGTTTTCTGTCCTTGCGATAGTTTGCGCAGAATGATGGTTTCCAGCTTCATCCATGTCCCTACAAAGGACATGAACTCATCCTTTTTTATGGCTGCATAGTATTCCATGGTGTATATGTGCCACATTTGCTTAATCCAGTCTATCATTGATGGACATTTGGGTTGGTTCCAAGTCTTTGCTATTGTGAATAGTGCCACAATAAACATATGTGTGCATGTGTCTTTATAGAAGCATGATTTATAATCCTTTGGGTATATTCTCAGTAATGGGATGGCTGGGTCAAATGGTATTTCTAGTTCTAGATCCTTGAGGATTCGCCACACTGTTTTCCACAATGGTTGAACTAGTTTACAATCCCACCAACAGTGTAAAAGTGTTCCTATTTCTCCACATTCTCTCCAGCACCTGTTGTTTCCTGACTTTTTAATGATTGGCATTCTAACTGGTGTGAGATGCTATCTCATTGTGGTTTTGATTTCCATTTCTCTGATGGCCAGTGATGATGAGCATTTTTTCATGTGTCTGATGGCTGCATAAATGTCTTCTTTTGAGAAATGTCTGTTCATATCCTTTGCCCACTTTTTGATGGGGTTGTTTGATTTTTTTCTTGTAAATGTGTTTAAGTTCTTTGTAGATTTTGGATATTAGCCCTTTGTCAGATGAGTAGATTGCAAAAATTTTCTTCCATTCTGTAGGTTGCCTGTTCACTCTGATGGCAGTTTTTTTCTGCTGTGCAGAAGCTCTTTAGTTTAATTAGATCCCATTTGTGAATTTTGGCTTTTGTTGCCATTGCTTTTGGTGTTTTAGAAATGAAGTCCTTGCCTATGCCTATATCCTGAATGGTATTGCCTAGATTTTCTTCTAGAGTTTTTATGGTTTTAGGTCTAACATTTAAATTTTTAATCCATCTTGAATTGATTTTTGTATAAGGTGGAAGGAAGGGATCCAGTTTCACCTTTCTACATATGGCTAGTCAGATTTCCTAGCACCATTCATTAAATAGGGAATCCTTTCTCCATTTCTTGTTTTTGTCAAGTTTGCCAAAGATCAGATGGTTGTAGATGTGTGGTATTATTTCTGAGGGCTCTGTTCTGTTCCATTGGTCTATATATCTGTTTTGGTACAAGTACCACGCTGTTTTGGTTACTGTAGCCTTATAGTATAGTTTGAAGTCAGGTAGCATGATGCCTCCAGCTTCGTTCCTTTGGCTTAGGATTGTCTTGGCAATGCGGGCTCTTTTTTGGTTCCATATGAACTTTAAAGCAGTTTTTTCCAATTCTGTGAAGAAAGTCATTGGTAGGTTGATGGGGATGATGTTGAATCTGTAAATTACCTTGGGCAGTATGGCCATTTTCATGATATTGATTCTTCCTATCCATGAGCATGGAATGTTCTTCCATTTGTTTGTGTCCTCTTTTATTTCACTGAGCAGTGGTTTGTAGTTCTCCTTGAAGAGGTCCTTCACATCCCTTATAAGTTGGAATCCTGGATATTTTATTCTCTTTGAAGCAATTGTGAATGGGAGTTCACTCATGATTTGGCTCTCTGTTTGTCTGTTACTGGTGTATAGGAATTCTTGTGATATTTGCACATTGATTTTGGATCCTGAGACTTTGCTGAAGTTGCTTATCAGCTTGAGGAGACTTTGGGCTGAGACGATGGGGTTTTCTAAATATACAATCATGTCATCTGCAAACAGGGAGACTTTGACTTCCTCTTTTCCTAATGAATAGCCTTTATTTTTTTCTCCTGCCTGATTGCCCTGGTCAGAACTTCCAACAGTATGTTGAAAAGGAGTGGTGAGAAAGTGCATCCCTATCTGTGCCAGTTTTCAAAGGGAATGTTTCCAGTTTTTGCCCATTCAGTATGATATTGGCTGTGGGTTTGTCATAAATAGTTCTTATTATTTTGAGATATGTTCCATCAATACCAAATTAATTGAGAGTTTTTAGCATGAAGGGCTGTTGAATTTTGTCAAAGGCCTTTTCTGCATCTATTGAGATAATCATGTGGTTTTTGTCTTTGTTTCTGTTTATTTGATGGATTACGTTTATTGATTTGCATATGTTGAACCAGCCTTGCATCCCAGGGATGAAGCCCACTTGATCACGGTGGATAAGCTTTTTGACGTGCTGCTGGATTTGGTTTGCCAGTATTTTACTGAGAATTTTAGCATCGATGTTCATCAGGGATATTGGTCTAAAATTCTCTTTTTTTATTGTGTCTCTGCCAGGCTTTGGTATCAGGATGATGTTGGCCTCATAAAATGAGTTAGGGAGGATTCCCTCCTTTTCTGTTGATTGGAATAGTTTCAGAAGGAATGGTACCAGCTCCTCCTTGTACCTCTGGTAGAATTTGGCTGTGAATCCATCTGGTCCTGGACTTTTTTTGGTTGGTAGCTATTAATTATCACTTCAATTTCAGAGCCTGTTATTGGTCTATTCAGGGATTCAACTTCTTCCTGGTTTAGTCTTGGGAGAGTGTATGTGTCCATTTCTTCTAGGTTTTCTAGTTTATTTGCATAGAGGTGTTTATAGTATTCTCTGATGGGAGTTTGTATTTCTGAGGGGTCGTGGTGATATCCCCTTTATCATTTTTTATTGTGTCTATTTGAATATTCTTCTCTCTTTTCTTCTTTATTAGTCTTGCTAGAGGTCTATCAATTTTGTTGATCTTTTCAAAAAACCAGCTCCTGGATTCATTGATATTTTGAAGGGTTTTTTGTGTCTCTATCTCTTTCAGTTCTGCTCTGATCTTACTTATTTCTTGCCTTCTGCTAGCTTTTGAATGTGTTTGCTCTTGTTTCTCTAGTTCTTTTTATTGTGATGTCAATTTTAGATCTTTCCAGCTTTCTCTTGTGGGCATTTAGTGCTATAAATTTCCCTCTGCATACTGCTTTAAATGTGTCCCAGAGATTCTGGTATGTTGTGTCTTCGTTCTCATTCATTTCAAAGGACATATTTATTTCTGCCTTCATTTCATGATGTACCCAGTAGTCATTCAGGAGCAGGTTGTTCAGTTTCCATGTAGTTGAGTGGTTATGAGTGAGTTTCTTAATCCTGAGTTCTAGTTTGATTGCACTGTGGTCTGAGAGACAGTTTGTTATAATTTCTGTTCTTTTACATTTGCTGAAGAGTGCTTTACTTCCAGCTATGTGGTCAGTTTTGTAATAAGTGTGATGTGGTGCTGAGAAGAATGTATATTCTGTTGATTTGGGGTGGAGAGTTCTGTATATGTCTATTAGGTCTGCTTGGTGCAGAACTAAGTTCAATTCCTGGATATCCTTGTTAACTTTCTGTCTCATTTATCTGTCTAATGTTGACAGTGTGGTGTGGAAGTCGCCCATTATTATTGTGTGGTGGTCTAAGTCTCTTTGTAGGTCTCTAAGGACTTACTTTATGAATCTGGGTGTTCCTGTATTGGGTGCATATATATTTAGGATAATTAGTTCTTCTTTTTGAGTTGATCCCTTTACCATTATGTAATGGACTTCTTGTCTTTTCTGATCTTTGTTGGTTTAAAGTCTGTTTTATCAGAGACTAGGATTGCAACCCCTGCTTTCCTTTGTTTTCCTTTTGCTTGGTAGATATTCCTCCATCCCTTTATTTTGAGCCTATAGTGTGTACAGCACACTGATGGGTCTTGACTGTTTATCCAGTTTGCCAGTCTGTGTCTTTTAATTGGAGCATTTAGCCCATTACACTTAAGGTTAATATTGTTATGTGTGAATCTGATCCTGTCATTATGATGTTAGCTGGTTATTTTGCTTGTTAGTTGATGCAGTTTCTTCCTAGTATCGATGGTCTTTACAATTTGGTGTGTTTTTGCAGTGACTGGTGCTGGTTGTTCCTTTCCATGTTTAGTGCTTCCTTCAGGAGCTTTTGTAAGGCAGGCCTACTGGTGGACAAAAATCTCTCAGCATTTGCTTTTCGGTAAAGGATTTTATTTCTCCTTAACTTATGAAGCTTAGTTTGGCTGGATATGAAATTTTGGGTTGAAAATTATTTTCGTTAAGAATGTTAAATATTGGCCCCCACTCTCTTCTGGCTTGTAGAGTTTCTGCCAAGAGATCTGCCGTTAGTCTGATGGGCTTCCCTTTGTGGGTAACCCAATCTTTCTCTCTGGCTGCCCTTAACATTTTTTCCTTCATTTCAACTTTGGTGAATCTGGCAATTAAGTGTCTTGGAGTTGCTCTTCTTGAGGAGTATCTTTGTAGCATTCTCTGTATTTCCTGAATTTGAATGTTGGCCTGCCTTACTAGGTTGGGGAAGTTCTCCTGGATAATATCCTGCAGAGGGTTTTCCAACTTGGTTCCATTCTCCCCGTCACTTTCTGGTACACCAGACGTACATTTGGTCTTATCACATAGTCCCATATTTCTTGGAGGTTTTGTTTGTTTCTTTTTACTCTTTTTTCCCTAAACTTCTCTTCTTGCTTCATTTCATTCATTTGATCTTCAATCACTGATACCCTTTCTTCCACTTGATCGAATCGGCTACTGAAGCTTGTGCACGCGTCACGTAGTTCTCATGCCATGGTTTTCAGCTCCATCAGGTCATTTAAGGTCTTCTCTACATTGTTTATTCTAGTTAGCCATTTGTCTAATTTTTCTTCGAGGTTTTTAGCTTCTTTGCGAAGGGTTTGAATATCCTCCTTTAGTTCGGAGAAGTTTGTTATTACCGATCGTCTGAAGCCTTTTTCTCTCAACTCATCAAAGTCATTCTCCATCCAGCTTTGTTCTGTTGCTGGCAAGGAACTGTGTTACTTTAGAGAAGAAAAGGCACTCTGTTTTAAAATTTTTCAGCTTTTCTGTTCTGGTTTCTCCCCATCTTTGTGGTTTTATCTACCTTTGGTCTTTGATGATGGTGACGTACAGATGGGGTTTTGGTGTGGATGTCCTTTCTGTTTGTTAGTTTTCCTTCTTACAGTAAGGACCCTCGGCTGCAGGTCTGTTGGAGTTTGCTGGAGGTCCACTCCAGATGCTGTTTGCTGGGTATCACCAGTGGAGGCTGCACAGCAGCAAATATTGCAGAATGGAAAATGTTGCTGCCTGATCCTTCCTCTGGAAGCTTCGACTCAGAGGGGCACCTGGCTGTATGAGGTATCAGTTGGCCCCTACTGGGAGGTGTCTCCCAGTTAGGCTAATCGGGGTTTGGGGGCCCACTTGAGGAGGCAGTCTGTCTGTTCTCAGATCTCAAACTCCATGCTGGGAGAACCACTACGCTCTTCAAAGCTGTCAGACAGGGACATTTAAGTCTACAGAAGTTTCTGCTGCCCTTTGATTAGCTATGCCCTACCCCCAGAGGTGGAGTCTATAGAAGCAGGCAGGCCTCTTTGAGCTGCGGTGGGCTCCACCTAGTTCGAACTTCCTGGCCACTTTGTTTACCTACTCAAGCCTCAGCAATGGTGGGTGCCCCTCCCCAAGCCTTGCTGCCACCTTGCAGTTCGACCTCAGACTGCTGTGCTAGCAGTGAGCAAGGCTTTGTGGGCACGGGACCCTCCAAGTCAGGCACATCATATAATCTCCTGGTGTACCGTTTGCTAAGATAGTTGGAAAAGCACAGTATTAGCGTGGGAGTGACCCGATTTTCCAGGTGCCATCTGTCAGGGCTTTCCTTGGGTAGGAAAGGGAATTCCCCAGCCCCTGGAGCTTCCCAGATGAGGCAATTCCTTGTGCTGCTTCAGCTCACACTCTGTGGGCTGCACCCACTGTCCTGCACCCACTGTCTGACAAGCCCCAGTGAGATGAACCCAATACCTCAGTTGGAAATGCAGAAATCACCCATCTTCTGTGTTGCTCACACTGGGAGCTGTAGACTGGAACTGTTCCTATTCAGCCATCTTGGAACCGCGATGCCATATATAATTCTTAAGATACCCATGTTGAAATTTTTCTATTACTATGTAATGGAACTTTATATCTTGTAATAAAAATATATGCCATCCACAACAGATAATATTTTATATACATAAGGAGTGAGATGGCTTTAGCTACTGGAAGAAGAATTCGTTACCACATCCAGAAGAATCCATTCATTCTGAGTAATAAGAAGATAGAAAACACAAAGCAGGCTGGACACAGTGGCTCACGCCGGTAATCCTAGGATTTGGGGAGGCTGAGATGGGTGGATCATCTGAGGTCAGGTGTTTGAGACCATCCTATCCAACATAGTGAAAGCTCATCTCTATTAACAATATAAAATTAGCCTGGCGTGGTGGTGTATGCCTGTAATCTCAACTGCTTGGGAGACTGAGGAGGGAGAATCACTGGAACCCAGAAGGTGGAGGTTGCAGTGAGCTGAGATTGTACCACTGCACTCCAGCCTGGACAACAAAAGTTAAACTCCATATCAAAAAAAAAAAAGAAAAAAAAAAGAAGAAAAGAAAAGAAAATATGAAGCAAAACTATTTTTAAAAGTAAAATCACATCTTTAAACAATGGCAACTGGTTTTCGTGTTATATGTCATGAAGAAAAATGTGACCTACTTAAAAATATTTTACCAGATTCCCAAGTATCTTATAAACTATTATTAAATCCAGATTTTGTTTATTGTTATTGTTTCTTTTGAGCTTATTTTTCATTCACGTTTCATTATTTGGCAACAGACTTAACCAATGTATTTATTCTGTAATCTAGAATTAACTCATTGTAGTTTACAAATGCAAATCTTGATGTTAATATATTTTATATTGGGACAAAACTCAGAAATATATAGGCTGTGTGTGTGTATTACTTATTTTATCAAAATTAAAAAATTATAATTGTCATATTTTCAAGGCATAGTACTTATATTTGATTAAGTACAATATCTTTCAAACTTATTTTTAAAACTAAGTCTAATTTATTCATGATATTACCCATTGGAGAATAAGCATCAAAAGTATCACACCGCAATAATGCCTTTATGCTATATATCAAGCAAATGAAACTACATTTATTATGAAACAATTTTTACAACATTAACTGTTAGGAAAATTGAGAAGGAAAAATATTTTTTACTATAGAGCTTTATTTATTGTAAAAACTTGCTATGCTATAACTTGACAAAGCAGAAGACTGGAAAAAAATGGGTGGTTTTTCAAATGGGATATTTTAGCCCTGAGATCAAAAGGAAACAAGCCAGACTTATTAATAAAAGGCATAACAGAAGCTGCTATGAGTAAAAACAGAGCATAACATTGATCATTACTTAATTCATCAGGCATATGTTTTTCACTCACATCACAGTTTAGGTGGATTTTTGCCAACCAGTCTTTCACTTGATGCTTTGGGATCCTGGCTTCTCTGTCTTGTGTTGCTGCAATCTTCCAGTGACTCCTCAGTGTCCTCTGCTAGATCCTGTGCGTTTAGTCACCCAATAAGGCAAAGAGCAAAAGTGAGGAGTATTATGTAGGAGGCCTTCTAACCAGGTTTTATAGTGGTACACATCACTTTCATCCACATTCATTTATACAGAACCAGGCAGACGGCCTGACCTAATTTAAAGGGGGAAGTCACACCTTCAGAATTCCTACGAAGAAGAGGAAATGGATTGATGAGTATTATGGTTTGAACTGTGTTCTCCCTAAAAGGGTATGTTGAAGTCCTAATTCTTAGTATCTTCGAATGAGATCTTATTTGGAGATAAGGATTTTACAGAGGTAAATCAAGTTAAAATGAGGTCAGCAGCATGGTTCATTAATTAAGTGTGACTGTTGTCCCTGTAGAAAGAGAAAACCCTGGGCACAAAAGCAGTCACAAAGAGAGAAACCCAAGTGAAGAAACACAGCAAGAAGACAACCATCTAAAGCCAGGCATTTAGAGGCTAGGAAGGAGGCCAGGACAGAGCCTTTCCTAGAAGAAGGGAGCATGCTTCAGAGGCAGCATGGCCATGCTGGCACCTTGATATCAGGTTTGGCCTCCTGAACTGTGAGACAACAAATTTCTATTCTTCTAAACCACCCAGCCTATGAAACTCTGATACAGCCTGCACCACCTCATCACCCAACCCCTGCCCAGCAAACTAATACATGACCTGTCTTTCTCTCGTTTGCCACATTTCCATTTCCGATAGCCTCAGGCTTGTTTATTCAGAAAAACCTTCCCTAAGAAACCAACCAACTAAAAGTTCTGGGTATAATATGTATAAGCCTTCTTAAAAGCATCAAAGAACGGATAAAGTAAGAAAATAGCAGGCCAAAATGTAAGAAAAGTCATGAAACCGTAGTACCAGAGCAACAAAGGTATTAATACTTTTGTGCTGATGACATTTGAGATATAAGTAAACTAGCATAAATTTTGGCAGGTCGTCAGGATGAGGATATAGGAGATAGGTTCTAGAAGAACTAGAACCTATCCAAGTTGGAGAGTCTAATACAGGGCTGCCCAATAGAAATATAATGCAACTTACATATATATTTTTAAATGTTCTAATAGCCACATTTTCAAAAGTGAAAAACAAGTAAATCTAACTTTAATAACATATTAACATTAAACTCAATATGCTCAAAATATTTCAATGTGTAATTAATAGAAAAATTTATAAGTTAGTTGTATTCCTTTTTGTAGTAAGATATTAAGAACCATTCTGGCCAGGCATAGTAGCATGTGCCTAAAGTTCCAGCTGTTTAGAAGGCTGAAGCAGGAGCATCACTTGAGCCCAGGAGTCTGAGGCTAGGCTAGGCAACATAGCAAGACTTCATCTCTAAAAAAAATGAAAACTAAAAAACAAAAGTGCCCCATATTTTACACTGCCAACATATATCAAGTCCGAACAGTCACATTTCAAGCCAAAAGACTGCAGTATTTGACAGCATAGAAATAAACACTTAAAAGGCACAAATTATCAGGCTAAATAAAAAAACAAGACTTAAATATATACTATCATCATAAATAAACTTTAAGTAGATTCAAATAGATTAAAGATAAAATAATAGGGCTTGCACTTAAACCAAACGGAATAGCATCCCCACAATAGATAAAGTATAGAAAATAGTAGTTATCAAGACACTAGGCTCAAGTGATGAAGGACAGTGATTGCTCAGACATAGGAAACAAATGAGGTGAGCCTGATGAGTATCCGGCTGACTGCCTGAAGAAAGTTTCCAGTTGTGGAACAAGAAAGAGATCCACAAGGAATCCTATCGTCTCTCTGAATTGAGGAGATGGATCTAGGAGTTGAGGAAAGGTTAGACAACCAGAATTCACAGAGGAAAGTACCGGAGGGAAGAAAGCTACACTGAAAGAGAGCTGCAGAGACCTGTAGAAAGGCCCTTGACAAGAACTAAGTACCGACAAGCACATGCATACTACAAAACTACCTGAGGTCAGAGAAAGAACCATTAGAAAGTATGAAAGAGGAAAATTCTTGAAGCTCAAACCAACCAGAGTAAAAATTCTCATAATTCATGAAGATTTGGAAACAGTCCACAGAAGAGTTCTGACCCCTGGAGTGGGGGAAAATTAAGTCTAGACTAAACACTGCTCTGGTCCTGCGTAACAAAAACTTAAAAACAAAATAAAAAATAATCAAAATATTTCTAAGTAATTTAGCTGCATCCAAGAACAAAGTTCAGGAACACTTGTGGTAATATAAAAATATTCAGACCACAACAAGAAAAAGATGTAGAATGTCTGGCATCCAATAAAAAATGAGCAGGCACGCAAAGAAACAATATGATAAAATATACTGTGAAGAGGAAAATCAATGAATCGAAACCAATCCAGAAATTACCAGTTGATAGAATTAATAAAGACAATAAAAGTTCTAACTGTATTTCATATTTTAAAAAACTAAAAGAAAGATTAAGCATAAAATACGTACAGACATAGAAGTAAAATACCACATAAACTTTGAAAGATTAAAAATCATGTAAAAAGTAAAAAATACACAATAGCATAAATAACAGATTAACAAATGCAAAATAAAGTATTAGTAAACTAGAAAATATAACTGCAGAAAATATTTAAAATGATAATCAGATAGAATAAAGGCTGAAAATATAATAAATATAACAAGTGGAGTACTAGTGTGCTATGAAATAATTTGTAGCCTTAATATATATGTAATTGAAGTCTTTGAAAGAGAGAAGGGTGTGAGTGGACAGAAAAAATATTTAAAGAAATTAGGTGGAAGGTTTTACAAATTTGAGGAAAACAATTACCCTTCACATCCAAGAAGCACAACAGATTCCAAGCAAAAGAAACATGCAAAAAAAATTACACTAAATTAGGACATCATCAAATTGCTTAAAATTGAAATAAGAAATGATAGCAGAATTATCACTGGAAGTAATGCAAGCCAGAAGACAGCAGAACATCAGCCAAGTACAGAAAAAAATAAAATAAAATATCAATCAATAATTCCTCACCCTGCAAAAATAAAGAGCATTAACACTGAAAATATTTTATATTATTTTTGTGGGGTTATATAAAGCTATTTGCAATAGAACTCTTCTTGACTGTTCTTTAAAACAGAAAAACAAAAATGATCCTAAGCAAAGAATACAGTTTTTTCTCGAAAATTTATCAATTAAATATTTCTTAATTTAAGAATTAGAGAATGAGAGTTGATAATGTTTACTATTCATGAATAAAGCATTACAAGTTGTAATGGAAATTAATAAAAGTAATCACTAATGCTACTTTAATGAGGATAATAGTATTTCATCACTTTTTAAGCTGGCAGGAAGACTTTACATAACAGCTGTCTATGTCTCTTGTATTTTTCTTTGTAATAAAATATACATTAGCAAATGTAACAGACACATCTTCTGGCACATGAAAAATCACTTAAAAAATAAGTAGATGGGGCAGTTTTCTTCAACTATACCCACTTTTAAGTAGTAAATCCTTGAGATGTGTTCCTCTTCTGAATATTTTAAAGGGATCTATTACCTGTATGGTCTCTTCTTTTTGACAGTAAGGTAGTGACCATAAATATTCATGAGGATCACCCATTCACTTTCTACTTTTTCAGAATACTTAAGGACATCCTTCTGGTTTGAGACTTTGTGGAGACAGCAAAAGTATATGTTGCTTAGTGAACCCATATGTGGAATAGACAGTTCATTACCAGTCACTATGTATACCATGAACTTCAACTAACACACAAAATCAACTAAATGTTCTGGCATTAACCGTTGCTATTTCTTCGGAAAACGTTAGCCTCAGAAGCATTGAGTGAATTGTCTTATCATCCATATCACATTCTTTCATTATTCCAGAATTGACTAATTTTCTATCCTGGTATATAATGATCATAAATTCTGATAACAAAATTAATCTTCAAACTATGGAATGTTTTCTAGCCTCTCTGTTAAAAATCCAAAGTTTGTCAATTAAAATTTATATGTAGTCTATCAAATATATCTCCCTTGATCTATTTCTTTTCCCAATTTTTGCTCTACAAATATATGAAATATTGAAATTTCAGAAAGGATGCTTATTACTAAAAATGAAAACATTTTAATAATTTCTACAGAATGCTTATGACTTCTTTGGTTTTGATAGGAAGTCTTAAGAATCTCTATAATTTTACAAATTGTGAGTAGGGTGTGGGAGAATATATTCCAGGCTATTTCTTGAAGACGATTTTTTTTTCTGAAGAACTTGTTTCTAAGATGACTTCTAATTTTCCTCCACTGAAATATTATCTCAACTTATTCGCTATTTCTTTTGATAATGTAAATTCACAATACTATCAAGATGGTGTTTAAGCTTTTCTGACTACAGATAGGCTTTCAATGACAGTTTGTTAAATTGCTGCTAAGCAAGATGGTACTACCATTAAAACAGGGTTACAAAGGCTGAACACTGAAATGAGGCCTTAGGGGAAGGCGCAGATAGAGGCTTGAGAGTGAAGATCATGAATCAAACCTAAGAAAAGTGACTTTGACAGTCTCATTTAAGGTTAAGTTTGATCTTCCCTCTGTATATTTTAAGGAAAAAGAAGTGTATCAAATTAGCATGTGAATTGTCATAAAACATTTTCAAATATGTATTATGTTACAGTGTATTGGCAGTGATATTATACAAACATAAAAAGAATGTAACTTAATTCCTAAACATTTAATCTTAACTTACAAGTTTAAATTTTGAAATAAATATTATTGTTAATTACCTAAACTTTTCCTGTGTTGAATGTTTATTACATACAACTGAAGAAAGCAAACAGGTGCGCCATGCTGTAAATATGTACATACTAGACGTACACAAGAAAATAATGCACAAATTTTTAAAAATGTAAAACTACAAAGATATTTGCCTTTTATACCTAAATGACTTACTCTATGATGTGGAATACAAGAGGTTGGTAAAATGTGTACTTCTATTTCCTCCCTATAAGTCAACAAACTAAATCAAAGTGTGTTATGATATTTTCAGTGAGTATAAAACACAGATCATTATGATTTATTAAGAGTATCCAGTGGTGAACATTTGGTAGGAAGTAAGCAAACACTTTTCAGATGGAAATGCTAGATTTCCTTGTGGTAACTGAGACTACCTGCATTCCTCTGAGGTTCTTGTGACATCAAAGCAGTTTTTGCTTAACTTCCTGATTGCTTATATTTCCATCCAGCTCAAAACACAGGGATTTCATCTAAGTAACATGACAAACACATAGCATCACAAGCAAAATTTGCCTTTTGAACAGCAAAACAACTAACTGTAGGTAGTCATTGATTATCAATTTATTTTGCTTGTCAAAAAATTAATTTAGTGACTGCTAACTTTATCAAGTCTTCTGTGAAATATTTTATAAAATGCAAAGATGTGTACAATAGAGTTCCTGCCTTCAGGGACCTAACCAAAGAGTTAAGGAGACTAGTAAGTATAAAACAATTAAAGAAGAATAACAGATAATACAACAAAGTCATATAATAAATTCAGTTTGTAGGATTTAAGTGAATTATTTAAGGATAAAAATCAAATGTCATGTAAAATTTTCCCATTGATTTTAGAAAAGCATTACTTTCTAGATTGGACATGTTGTTGTTATTTGGCTGTTCTTATAATGAACTAATGTGTTTTAGTGGCAAGTTCTATGTCAGCAAATAGAGTTTTTCTCCGATGAGCTGAATGTGTTTGAGCTTTCAATCTACATGATGATGGTGTGTGTCATTCAATCATTGTTGTCTGCCCTAAATTCTGTAGTTAGTATTATATTTCTTCATCAGTGTATAAATACCACTTAATGACCTCCAGGGTGTTGAATTTTTATTGCTCAGATCCAGATCAGATTAAAAAGGAAAAACACCCAAACACATCTTTTATCACCATAAGGGCTCTGTGTAGTGTAATAAATTACATTCTGCCTCTTGCTATAAAAATGATTTTCTCAAGTTTCTTTAAATTTAATTCATGGAGCCTCAAGCAATTTTAGGAAAGATGCAGGATTTAAACAAACATGAATAAAAATAAGCTTATTTTGTAAAGAGAAATAGGCAATAACTTTAAAAGTTTGTCTGCAAATGAAAGAAATAAAAAGATTAATTTATTCAGCTTTCAAAGGAATGTAAACCCACAGAATAAAATGGAGCTCTAACATCTTGGCAGGTGTTGAAGAATACCATGCTAGACAGCAAAACTCCATATGTGACAGGTGATTGCAAGAATGCTGTCAAGTATGTGCATATGTGTGCACACACACGCATATGCACATATTTCCTGTGAATTTTGAAACTAATTTATTACAAACAATATGAATAGCTATCTATAATTACTCTAAAATGAAAAGAAATCTAACACTGCTGAATGAGAGAGTGAGAGAATTAGCTGTGTGATTCCAGAAGCATTCTTCTGCGTCCATTGTAAATAACATACTTTGACAGGTCTACGTGTTATGTGGGCCAAAACAAATGAAAGATTTTGAAAATGTGAATTATTAAAGAGCCAAATGTGTTCTTACTGAATTATTTGAGGGTAAACATTTTAAGAGATCAAATTTTCTCATAATACAAGTGTTTTTATAAAAACAAAAAGGAAGATACATGCAAGCTAACTTGGGGGTTTGTGGAAACCCCAAATTCTTTAAAAACCACTTTGAAATTTCAAATGAAAGCCCAATAAACCAGATAGAAACAACACATATCTCTGAAAGAGCTACTATTGTCAAATTCCCTCAGATTCTTCTTAGAAATCAATTAATCTTCTTAGAAAAGAGATTAAAATAAAGACAAATTTTCAAAAAAGTATTCAAGTTAATTTTCAGCTCTTGAATTGATATTTATGAAGTGTTAAAAATCTTTTGAAAAAATAAATTTGAATTTGGGCAACATAACTATTATGATATTTTAGTTCACCCTGAAAAAAATCTTGCCCAGCAATAATGTAACGGGAGAATGAGGGTATGATGATTTAAGAATACTCAGAACTGGTTTTTTAAAAAAGGAGAAATAAAAACATAATCATTTTATAATACATTTGTTATATGAGTCACTGGTCTTGAATTTCTTGAATATGAAATGGAAATAAAGCAGAAAGGAATCAGCAGGCCAAACAGAAACCCACTAAACAGACATCTGTAATTGTCTTTTAAAATCTGTTAAAAGCAAGAATTTTTTTTTTTTTTTTTTACTTCCTGGGCAATAAAACATAGAAAGCGCCATCTGAACTGAGTGAAAAAAAAAAGATTCTGAAAATAATTCCCATTCTGATTTTCTTTAGGTGTCCTCTGTTATTATAGGAAAAAATGAAATCATTAGTGTTTACCTTACATGTATTAACACCTAATAACATCAAAAATTATCTCACTAATTGACCTAATCCCCAGTCTAGGTTTGACAATACTTAGTTTTCACTTTACAAAAAGACATTCAAGGATTAAAGTTCGAGCTCCAGTAATTTTGGCAAATTTTACAAAAAACTCAAACTTTTGTGCAAGAAGAATCTTATTGATTCTTTTTTTTTCTTTTTATTATAATTTAAGTTCTAGGGTACATGTGCACAACGTACAGGTTTATTACATATGTATACTTGTGCCATGTTGGTGTGCTGCACCCATCAACTCGTCAGGACCATCAACTCATCATTTACATCAAGTATAACTCTCAATGCCATCCCTCCCTCCCCCTCTCCCCATAATAGGCCCCAGTGTATGATGTTCCCCTTCCAGAGTCCAGGTGATCTCATTGTTCAGTTCCCACCTATGAGTGAGAACATGCGGTGTTTGGTTTTCTGTTCTTGCCATAGTTGCTGAGAATGATGGTTTCCAGTTGCATCCATGTCCTTACAAAGGACACGAACTCATCCCTTTTTAAGGCTGCATAGTATTCCATGATGTATATATGCCACATTTTCTTAATCCAGTCTGTCACTGATGGACACTTGGGTTGATTCCAAGTCTTTGCTATTGTGAATAGTGTCACAATAAACATACGTGTGCATGTGTCTTTATAGGAGCATGACTTATAATCCTTTGGGTATATTCCCAGTAATGGGATGGCTCAGTCGTATGGTATTTCTAGTTCTAGATCCTTGAGGAATCGCCATAATGTTTTCCACAATGGTTGAACCAGTTTACAATCCCATCAACAGTGTAAAAGTGTTCCTATTTCTCCACATCCTCTCCAGCACCTTTTGTTTCCTGACTTTTTAATGATTGCCATTCTAACTGGTGTGAGATGATATCTCATTGTGGTTTTCATTTGCATTTCTCTGATGGCCAGTGATGATGAGCATTTTTTCACGTATCTGTTGGCTGTATGCACGTCTTCTTTTGAGAAATGTCTGTTCATATCCTTTGCCCACTTTTTGATGGGGTTGTTTGTTTTTTTCTTCTAAATTTGATTGAGTTCTTTGTAGGTTCTGGATATTAGCCCTTTGTCAGATGAGTAGATTGCAAAAATTTTCTCCCATTCTGTAGGTTGCCTGTTCACTCTGATAGTAGTTTCTTTTGCTGTGCAGAAGCTCTTTAGTTTAATTAGATCCCATTTGTCAATTTTGGCTTTTGTTGCAATTGCTTTTGGTGTTTTAGATGTGAAGTCCTTGCCCATGCCTATGTCCTGAATGGTATTACCTAGGTTTTCTTCTAGGATTTGTATGGTTTTCGGTCTAACATTTAAGTCTCTAATCCATCTTGAATTAATTTTCATATAAGGAGTAAGGAAAGGATCCAGTTTCATCTCTCTACTTATGGCTAGTCGATTTTCCCAGCACCATTTATTAAATAGGGAATCCTTTCCCCATTTCCTCTTTTTCTCAGGTTTGTCAATGATCAGATGGCTGCAGATGTGTGCTATTATTTCTGAGGACTCTGTTCTGTTCCATTGGTCTATATCTCTGTTTTGGTACCAGTACCATGCTGTTTTGGTTACTGTAGTCTTGTAGTATAGTTTGAAGTCAGGTAGCGTGATGCCTCCAGCTTTGTTCTTTTGACTTAGGATTGTCTTGGCAATGTGGGCTCTTTTTTGGTTCTGTATGAACTTTAAAGCAGTTTTTTCCAAATCTGTGAAGAAAGTCATTGGTAGCTTGATGGGGATGGCATTGAATCTATAAATTACCTTGGGCAGTATGGTCATTTTCATGATATTGAGTCTTCCTATCCATGAGCATGGAATGTTCTTCCATTTGTTTGTGTCATCTTTTATTTCACTGAGCAGTGGTTTGTAGTTCTCCTTGAAGAGGTCCTTTACATCACTTGTAAGTTGGATTCCTAGGTATTTTATTCTCTTTGAAGCAATTGTGCATGGAAGTTCATTCATGATTTGGCTCTCTGTTTGTCTGTTACTGGTGTATAAGAATGCTTGTGATTTTTGCACATTAATTTTGTATCCAGAGACTTTGCTGAAGTTGCTTATCAGCTTAAGGAGATTTTGGGCTGAGATGATGGGGTTTTCTAAATATACAATCATGTCATCTGCAAACAGGGACAATTTGACTTCTTCTTTTCCTAACTGAATACCCTTGATTTCTTTCTCTTGCCTGATTGCCCTAGCCAGAACTTCCAACACTATATTGAATAGGAGTGGTGAGAGAGGGCATCCCTGTCTTGTGCCAGTTTTCAAAGGGAATGTTTCCAGTTTTTGCCCATTCAGTATGATATTGGCTGTGGGTTTGTCATAAATAGCTCTTATTATTTTGAGATATGTTCCATCAATACCAAATTAATTGAGAGTTTTTAGCATAAAGGGCTGTTGAATTTTGTCAAAGGCCTTTTCTGCATCTATTGAGATAATCATGTGGTTTTTGTCTTTGGTTCTGTTTATATGCTGGATTATGTTTATTGATTTGTGTATGTTGAACCAACCTTGCATCCCAGGGATGAAGCCCACTTGATCACGGTGGATAAGCTTTTTGATGTGCTGCTGGATTCAGTTGGCCAGTATTTTATTGAGGATTTTTGCATCGATGTTCATCAGGGATATTGGTCTAAAATTCTCTTTTTTTGTTGTGTCTCTGCCAGGCTTTGGTATCAGGATGATGCTGGCCTCACAAAATGAGTTAGGGAGGATTCCGTCTTTTTCTATTGATTGGAATAGTTTCAGAAGGAATGGTAGCAGCTCCACCTTGTACCTCCGGTAGAATTCGGCTGTGAATCCGTCTGGTCCTGGAGTTTTCTTGGTTCGTAAGGCTATTATCACTTCAATTTCAGAGCCTGTTATTGGTCTATTCAGGGATTCAACTTCCTGGTTTAGTCTTGGGAGAGTGTAAGTGTCCAGGAAATTATCCATTTCTTCTAGGTTTTCTAGTTTATTTGCATAGAGGTGTTTATAGTATTCACTGATGGTAGTTTGTATTTCTAGGGGTCGGTGGTGATATCCCCTTTATCATTTTTTAATCCATCTATTTGATTCTTCTCTATTTTCTTCTTTATTAGTCTTGCTAGTGGTCTATCAATTTTGTTGATCATTTCAAAAAAACAGCTCCTGGATTCATTGATTTTTTTGGAGGGTTTTTTGTGTCTCTATCTCCTTCAGTTCTGCTCTGATCTTACTTATTTCTTGCCTTCTGCTAGCTTTTGAATGTGTTTGCTTTTGCTTCTCTAGGTCTTTTAATTGTGATGTTAAGGTGTCAATTTTAGATCTTTCCTGCTTTCTCTTATAGACATTTAGTGCTGTAAATTTCCCTCTACACACTGCTTTAAATGTGTCCCAGAGATTCTGGTATGTTGTATCTTTCTTCTCATTGGTTTCAAAGAACATCTTTATTTCTGCCTTCAATTCGTTATGTACCCAGTAGTCATTCAGGAGCAGGTTATTCAGTTTCCATGTAGTTGAGCGGTTTTGATTGATTTTCTTAGTCCTGAGTTCTAGTTTGATTACACTGTGGTCTGAGAGACAGTTTGTTATAATTTCTGTTATTTTACATTTGCTGAGGAGTGCTTTACTTCCAACTATGTGGTCAATTTTGTAATAAGTGTGACATGGTGCTGAGAAGAATGTATATTCTGTTGATTTAGGGTGGAGAGTTCTGTAGATGTCTATTAGGTCCGCTTGGTGCAGAGTTGAGTTCAATTCCTGGATATCCTTGTTAACTTTCTGTCTCGTTGATCTGTCTAATGTTGACAGTGGGGTGTTGAAGTCTCCCATTATTATTGTATGGGAGTCTAAGTCTCTTTGTAAGTCTCTGAGGACTTGCTTTATGAATCTGGGTGCTCCTGTATTGGGTGCATATATATTTAGGATAGTTAGCTCTTCCTGTTGAATTGATCCCTTTATCATTATGTAATGGCCTTCTTTGTCTCTTTTGATCTTTGATGGCTTAAAGTCCGTTTTATCAGAGACTAGGATTGCAACCCCTGCTTATTTTTGTTCTCCATTTGCTTGGTAGATCTTCCTCCATCCCTTTATTTTGAGCCTATGTATGTCTCTGCATGTGAGATGGGTCTCCTGAATACAGCAAACTGATGGGTCTTGACTCTTTATCCAATTTGCCAGTCTGTGTCTTTTAATTGGACCATTTAGTCCATTTACATTTAAGGTTAATATTGTTATGTGTGACTTTGATCCTGTCATTGTGATATTAGCTGGTTATTTTGCTCATTAGTCGATGCAGTTTCTTCCTAGCATCGATGGTCTTTACATTTTGGCATGTTTTCGCAATGGCTGGTACCAGTTGTTCCTTTCCATGTTTAGTGCTTCCTTCAGCATCTCTTGTAGGGCAGGCCTGGTGGTGACAAATCTCTAAGCATTTGTTTGTCTGTAAAGGATTTTATTTCTCCTTCACTGATGAAACTTAGTTTGGCTGGATATGAAATTCTGGGTTGAAAATTCTTTTCTTTAAGAATGTTGAATATTGGCCCCCATTCTCTTCTGGCTTGTAGAGTTTCTGCCGAGAGATCTGCTGTTAGTCCAATGGGCTTCCCTTTGTGGGTAACTCAAACTTTCTCTCTGGCTGCCCTAAACATTTTTTCCTTCATTTCAACTTTGGCGAATCTGACAATGATGTGTCTTGGAGTTGCTCTTCTCGAGGAGTATCTTTGTGGCATTCTTTGTATTTCCTGAATTTGAATGTTGGCCTGCCTTACTAGGTTGGGGAAGTTCTCCTGGATGATATCCTGAAGAGTGTTTTCCAACTTGGTTCCATTTTCCCCCTCAGTTTCAGGCACCCCAATCAGACGTAGATTTGGTTTTTTCACATAATCCCATATTTCTTGGAGGCTTTGTTCATTTCTTTTTCCTTTTTTTCTCTAGACTTCTCTTCTCGCTTCATTTCATTCATTTGATCTTCAATCATTGATACTTCTTCTTCCAGTTGAGCGAGTCAGTTGCTGAAGCTTGTGCATTTGTCACGTATCTCTCGTGTCATGATTTTTATCTCTGTCTGTTCGTTTATGGCCTTCTCTGCATTGATTATTCTAGTTATCCATTCTTCCATTCTTTTTTCAAGATTTTCAGTTTTATTCTAGTTTTCCATTCTTCCATTCTTTTTTCAAGATTTTTAGTTTCTTTGCATTGGGTATGTAGTTCCTCCTTTAGCTCTGAGAAGTTTGATCGACTGAAGCCTTCTCCTCTCAACTCGTCAGAGTCATTCTCCATCCAGCTTTGATCCGTTGCTGGTGATGAGTTGCATTCCTTTGGAGAGGGAGATGTGCTCTGATTTTTTTAATTTCCAGCTTTTCTGCCCTGCTTTTTCCCCATCTTTGTGATTTTATCTGCCTATGGTCTTTGATGCTGGTGACGTACTGATGGAGTTTTCGTGTGGGTGTCCTTTCTGTTTGTTAGTTCTCCTTCTAACAGTCAGAACTCTCAGCTGTAGGTCTGTTGGAGATTGCTTGAGGTCCATTCCAGACCCTGTTTGCCTGGGTATCAGCAGCAGAGGCTGCAGAAGATAGAATATTGCTGAACAGCGAGTGCTGCTGTCTGATTCTTGCTCTGAAAGCTTTGTCTCCGGGGTGTACCCCTCTGTGTGAGGTGTGAGGTGTTGGTCTGCACCTTCTGGGGGATGTTTCCCAGTTAGGCTACTCAGGGGTCAGGGACCCACTTGAGCAGGCAGTCTGTCCATTCTCAGATCTCAACCTCCGTGCTGGGAGATCCACTGCTCTCTTCAAAGCTGTCTGACAGGACAAAGAAATGAACAAAGCCTCCAAGAAATATGGGATTATGTGAAAAAACCAAATCTACGTCTGATTGGGGTGCCTGAAACTGAGGGGGAAAATGGAACCAAGTTGGAAAACACTCTTCAGGATATCATCCAGGAGAACTTCCCCAACCTAGTAAGGCAGGCCAACATTCAAATTCAGGAAATACAAAGAACACCACAAAGATACTGACAGCTTTGAAGAGAGCAGTGGATCTGTCCTCTGCCAGAGACAGGCAGGCCTCCTTGAGCTGCGGTGGGCTCCACCCAGTTCGAACTTCCTGGAGGCTTTGTTTACCTACTTAAGCCTCAGCAATGGTGGGTGCCCCTCTCCCAGCCTCGCTGCTGCCTTGCAGTTAGATCTCAGACTGCTGTGCTAGCAATGAGAGAGGCTCGGTGGGCGTGGGACCCTCCAGGCTGGGTGTGGGATATAATCTGCTGGTGTGCCGTTTGCTAAGACCCTTGGTAAAGTGCAGTATTAGGGTGGGAGTTACCCAATTTTCCAAGTGTTGTGTGTCTCAGTTCCCCTTGGCTAGGAAAAGGGATTCCCTTCCCTCTTGTGCTTCCCAGGTGAGGCAAAGCCTCTCCCTGCTTCAGCTCTCACTGGTCGGGCTGCACCAGCTGACCAGCATTGATTGTCCAGCACTCCCCAGTGAGATGAACCCGTACCTCAGTTGAAAATGCAGAAATCACCCATCTTCTGTGTTTCTCGTGCTGGGAGCTGGAGGCTGGAGCTGTTCCTATTCGGCCATCTTGCTCCTGACTTGAACCTTATTGATTCTTAAAAGTAAGGATCTTAAGGATTTTAAAAACAATGACGAATTTACATCATTTCTGTTACTTATAGCACTAAAATCTATTTTTGGCAATCTGTTTGTTCTTATTTTATCTTAAAGTTTCTGAAGACAATTTTGAAACTACCCCATTCTCCTGAAAGCTAAAACTCACTTTTAATTTTAAATTGTTTTATTACAAAATGTTAGAAAGGATAGTTTCTTTCCTTCTCTTTTTGTTTTTGTTTTTGTTTTGTTTTGTTTTTTGACAGAGTCTTGCTCTGTCACCCAGGCTAGAGTGTAGTGGCATGATCTTGGCTCACTGCAACCTCAGCCTCCCGGGTTCAAGCGATTCTTCTGCCTCAGCCTCCCGAGTAGCTGGGACTACAGGTGTGTGCCACCATGCCAAGCTAATTTTTGTATTTGTAGTAGAGACGGGGTTACATCATATTGGCCAGGCTGGTCTCGAACTCCTGACCTTGTGATCCGCCCCCCTCGGCCTCCCAAAGTGCTGGGATTATAGGCTTGAGTCACAGTGCCCAGTCAAAAGGACATAGTTTCAATATTTTAAAATATAAGACTAGAAAAATTTACCAGGAATCTTTATAATTACGATATTATGTTTTACTAAATAAGGGTAATATTGTGAATACTAAAAGAAAATGTTTATATGGTGTCTAAATAAATGTGAGAAAGCATTATTTCTTAACTTTCAAACTTGAGCATCCTAGCAAGCAAGACAGAATTGTATATAAGGAATAAACCAACAGCCTTCACTGGGCCTTGTCTGCCAAGATGTTTTTCTAAGTCAGCCATTTCTAATTTTCCTTACTTTATTCAAATCTCCAACTTCCCCCGTAATTCATCCTAGATCTTCCATTTTATTATCAGCACATGATCATACCTCTTACCTACAAGGAAAGTTCAAGCCATGAGACAGGTACTGCAATTCCCCATACGGAATCTAGAAACCTGCTTTTATCCGTGCTCGTTCTTTCCTCTTCATCACCTATAAAATAAGAATGGTGCCTCTCCTTTTATCTAAGGCCAGTATCTAAACCATGCACTGGAGCCCCTCTTCTGCTGTCTTACCAGAAATTGTCCCTTAGTTATTTATTGTATTCTCCCCTTGCTTCTTTTTTCCATCAGTATCATAAACAGTCTCAATTCACTCTCATCTTTAAAACCTGCCTTCAATCCCCCTCTGGCTACTGACCTTCTCTTCACAGCAAAATTTCTCAAGAGCGTGGTTTACATTTCCTGCTTCCCTTTCTTAACCATTTTCATCCTTTTTAGAAATCTGAGTTCTATTTCCAGCCACTCCTTCATATCAAATGTTCTGTAATCAGTGCACTCCACATTGCTAAACCCAGTAGACATTTTTCAGTTTCATCATGCTTGAGCTTTCAACAGTAATCAACGGTGAGCTGTTTTGCTCACCATTCCTTCTTGAAACAATTTCCTCTATAGCTGTATCTAGATATAACTTTTCCTCTATATCTATATCTAGATATAAGCTAGCTGAATGTGAGTCCAGGACTGAGATACATTCAGCCAGTGCTATTCTTCAAAGACAACTCTTCCACCAAACTGGTATTTGAAGGCAAAAAAAAAAGAAAAGGCATTTATTTTGAGTTTTGAGTGTTTTACTTTACCCACCAGACTCCTCTCATTAATCAAAAATATTTAAGTTCAGTCAAACTTTAATGAAATCTAACTGAATCAACATAAAAAAGGTGAGAAAGATTACTCGGCCCCTCACCATCACTCTATTCTGGCACATAGATCATGATCATGTATGACAGGGGTTTGTATGAGAACCATCCCTCCTTTTACCATCATGATAAAGTGATAACACTGTACCAAACATTACTGTTCCTAAAATTAACTCTTGCTTCAACCTAAAGCTTCCATACGTTCCCTTATACCAATTCCATTTGGCATTTTCTATCAGATATTTAAACATGAAATATATAGCATCTTCACCAATTCCATAATTAATAATTAAAAACTAAAAATTATTTGAACACATGTAGATATCCTCGTAAACTGAAATTGAGTTAGGATGAGGCCTGATATACGTAAAGCAGTAGCATGCTGTTTTCTTTTCATGCCCTTAAATTTCATCTCTCTTAATGTTTTTTTTCCTGCATATAAACAAACTTGTGGCCAAAGAGTATGATTTCACAGGTAATTTTTTGAGGCTTTTGAGTGTTTAAAAAAAATGGCAAGATAAATATAGGAAGTTAAACTTATTATCCTGAAGTCAAATCATACAAGTAGAACAAAGGTCAGAAAAATTATTGGAAACTTTATTGGAAGCAAAGCAAGGCACTGTATGGGTGAAAGTCAATGAGAAAAAGGAAAGAAAACTCAAGTAGTCATGAGTTTATATTTTAACATAATCTTTGACTTACCAGGCATACTACTGAGTCTTTATTTAATTAAATATCTTAAGTACACAATATGAAAAAATAGCCTTATCCTTTGAATAGTGGAATATGTTTCCTAAGGTGTTCTGGTCTGTTGGAAGAAGGAAGATAATATGCTCATATTTAGCTATAAAAGGCAATGGAATTTTTTTGGTATTAATAGATTCTGAAAGGTGATTCAAATGTGGTATCAATTATTAACATCTTTAGGCTATTATTTTGTTTTCTCCTTTTTTTGGTTCTTCTTTGAGGGACAGACTTTTAAAGTATATCAAGAAGGTATTCATTTTAATGCATCTTGCATAAAATTTAAGATAGCTATCCAATGCAAATTCATATTCTCAGTCTGCTCAGGCTACCATAACAAAATACCATAGACTTAATGGCTTAAACAAGAGAAATTTATTTTTTCACAGTTCTGGGAGCTGGAGAGTCTAAGATGATGGTCCAACAGGGTTCTGTTTTGGTGAGAGCTTTCTTCCTGATTTTAGAGTTACCTTCTCACTGTGTTCTCAGATGGTGGAGAGAAAGAGTGACCTTTCTTTCTCTTCCTTTAAAACCACAGTCCTATGAAATTAGGGTCCTACTCTTATGACCTACTTTAACCTTAATTACCTCCTAAAGACTCTATCTCCAAATGCAGTTACAATCGGGGGGATGGACTTCAACATGTGAATTTTGGGGAAACACGGTTCAGCCCATAGCATTAATAAATCAATTAAGTATGCTTAAATTATCTTTACTATTATACAATACTATTTTCTACTGATGTTTCTTGATCCAAGTAAAAATTTGGTAAGTAAATTAGTGTCTTAATTGAAGAAGATGAAGACTGGATTTGCGCAGTCTTGCTGTTGATCTCCAGGATTGAAAAGCAGGTGTTAGTAATTTTTTTTTTAAGTCTGAAGGATTTGTTCCTGAATGTTTGAGGCCATGACCATTAGTTAACAGGTCATCGGTAATATACTTATAAGGTGTTCACACAAAAAAGTGAAAGTCAAAATATATTTTCTTTTCCTCTACTGTGTTTTTAATTCAAGGTTTAAATCTCTATGTCATTAAAAAAAAACCCTATTGAGTTTATCAGGATTTTACTGTAACAACTTGAGTCAGTACTCTCCACCATAAAGTCCCGTTGGGATTATGGAGGTGCCAGCCCTCATTAAAGCCACAGAGTCAACTAATGACCTGGCAGAAAGCATAGTATGAAATTATTTTTGTTAAATTCACTATAAAACAAGACCAATAAAAAAAGAATTTATGTTCCTTTTCTGACTTCTTACTTTGACTTTTACATTCTCCTTTTGAGTCTTGCAACTAGAACTGATCAATCTTTAATAATTTTTGATAATCTTTAAATATTTTCTAAAATATTTAAAACTAAGAGCAACTATTTTTCCAGGTTTGGTATCTATTTTCTGGAAGCATCAGACACAAGTAGGTAATAAACCTGGCCTTTCTGTCTTCTATGTTCCAATCCCTGAACAAATTCATAAAGCAAACTGTAGTTTTCATGAGTAAATAATCTGTGATATATTTGAAGATGCAGGTGAAAGAGCTAAAAACCCATTGTGGGTGTCGTATTCCATTTGTGCTGCTGTAACAACATACCTGAAATGGGGCAATTTATTTTTTTTAAAAACTGAAATATATTTTTTACAGTTCTAGAGGCTGGAAAATACACGATCAAGGCACAATATCTGGTGTTTGGTTGTAGGTCTTTCTGCATCCTCACATGGTGGAAGGCAGAAGGGCAAAAAAGGGAATGGATGCCATAAACTCACTTGGTAGAAGAGCAGAAGAGAAGAAACCCACATCACTGTCTTTTTTATAATGTCATTAATCAAGTTATGAGGACAAAGTTCCTCATGACCCAAACATCTCCCAAACGACCCCACTTTCTAATACTGTTGCATTAATGGTTAAGTTTTCAACACATAAGTTTGGGAGGGAACATATTCAGGTTACAGCAGTGGGACATCCAATATGAAAGTACAAATATTTTACCAGTTAAGAATACAGTCTTCACTGAGGACCTAACCAGGTAAAAGTTAAATTTTAAGCATTATTTATAAAAACATTATTTGTTATTTTTTAAAACTGCTGTTGATTGTCTATAAAAATGAAGAGCAAGTATGAAATATTTAATCAAATCCCACAGTTGGCAAGCCAAATAGCATTCTTTCCAGTGTTCTAACTGATTTTTTGAAAACAATATCAGAAAAAAATTACAATATTTGATTTAGTTTTTAATTTTCCTGCAGCCACACGACTTCTGAGGGTACATTAAGAATCATTGTCGTTGTCAAATGGAGGGAGAGGTAAAACGCTTGGTAGATCAGTCCTGTCTAATTATTATAGCTGTTTCAACCATCTGACAGAGGATGGCCAATAAGAATAGTAAAAAAGGAAAGACATGGAAAAAGTCAGAAAGTCAAAACTATCTTCATAGAAAGAAATCCAGTGTCAATCTGTTATTTCCCTATTGATGGATTGAGTATAAATTCTATGAAATCTCTCTTTAGTTGGTTTGGTTTTGCTTCATTTTTTTTCGGGCTCCCATGGGTATAGTCCACACTGTGCTACTGAGCACCTTCTCCTAAACACATAGCCTCCTCCTGCCAGTCCTCTCTCCCAGGAATTCCTTTTCCTCCTCCCCTTCTGGATAGTGGCCCTGTGCTGCTGTCTCTGGAAGTATCCTGCTCTGAGGGATATCCCCTCTCAGGCAACCCTGTCCAACTGCCACCCAATAAAGCTTATTGTTACATAACTGCCATCTCATGGTCCTGTCTTTTCCTTGAGTTGCAGCCAGAATGCTGAAATTCATCAGTCTCCTTAAGTACATCATGGATTAATGACAATTTGAGAAATGAAATTATGGTTATATCTGGCTCACCAATAAAAGAAAGAAAAAAGCAATGTAAAAACCAGATGGTAATATATGTGATCTATTAAATTATAAATCCGTGTTTAATAGATCCTAAATGAAAAAAAAAACAAAAGCATTATTATAGCTGATTAATTTGATCTTAACCAATTAAGAAGAAAATACAGAAAAATAGACACTATGATGACTATATTTGTTGTAGTACAAATTTTTAAAATTTGGGGAGATTTCTATTTCCCTGTGATAAAGTAGCAAACAATAAGAAAATTATGCAGATGGCAAATCTGTTCTGTGAAGGTTCATTTTGTAAATATCTTAGGCTTTTCAAGCTGTATAGTCACCTCCTTGGCTTCTTTCTCCTCCTCCCCTTCTTCCTTCATCTTGTTTTTCTTTCTTAGTAACCCTTTAAAAATGTAAAAGGCATTCTAAGCTCACTGGTCATACAAAAACAGGCCACAGATTAAATGAAGCTATTACTGTAGTTTGACAACCTCTGAAACAGATAAACAAAATAAAGTTAGTGTCTTTATGATTTTTCAATATACTATAAGCTCACTACTCATTTTCTGTTTTCATGCCTTTGAATTTGCTCTTTTCTTCACCTGAATTGCCTTATCTCTCTTCCGTGGCTAGTTCAAGTCACAATTGCTTTAAGACAAAATTTCCATTTTACTTCCTCCAAGACACTTACTGAACAGAAAGTGAAACTGATATTTCTATTATGAATATAACTATAGAAGTCTATGAATACCACATAATTTACTATCTGCAAACAGAACTTCAGGAACCAATATTCACTTGCCTCTTGTAGAACTTCAGTATGGGTTTTTTACTGATAATGTTTCAATATTATTCTTTTAACGTGATGCTTACTACTTTTTACGTCTTAAATTATGTGAGCAATATAAACCATATTGCACTGTTTTCCTGTTAATATACATTCTACTAAGTTAATACATTTGTTCTGTTATCTGGCTGCCTTGAAACAACTATACACTCAGGGTGATTCTTCATCTGCTTAAGATACCAAAAGAAAAAAAAAGAAAAAAAAACAAGAGAATGTTGCTCCCATCCTAACAACAAGAAAAACTCAAATAATCTACAAAATTATACATATTCTCTAGCCCATAGGCAAGCTGAGTTTGTAAGGCAAACAAATGAACTGAATTCCAAAAACATGACAAGCCGTCTGAGGAGAAGCAGAACACGTACCTTTGCCAAGGCATGGGAGGAAGAGCTGATGACCACAGAAGTAGGTAAAAGTAAATCACATTACATTTTGACAAATTTTTAAAGGCTGATATTGACTACCATATCAGTTCAGAAAAGCTGAAAGTCCTAGAAATAAGAGAAGTTTGCACTCACTCTCAAGTTTTTTTTCCATGAGCCGATTTCATAAAAATTTAAGGTCCATACAGGAGACTGGGGAGAGCTCCCTTAGTTACACAGGTATGAAAGCGGTGATCAGCTACCCCTGAGGAACAGGTACAAAACTCCCATGTACTTTCTCAGACCCTTCACTTATAAAAAGAAAAGGCATTAAGTTGCTGGAGTAGAGGCAGGAAGTGATACTGCCCCTAGGGTCTAGGCAAAACTCCTATGCTTCTAACAGGAGTAGAAGCATAACCCATTTGCCTCTGGAGAATAAATAAGAATCCCTCTTGTTTTCAGAACATAAGCATATAGCCACTGTTTATGGTGGATGGGTAGAAAGGGAAGAAGCAAAATCTTCCTGTTCCTGAAAGAGGGGCAGGTAACCTCTTGAATTCAAGATCTTACACAGATAGAAAGCAGAGGCCTATTACAAATAGGGGAAACACAGAAAGCACTCTCCCATCCAAGATCCTCCAAAAATACAAGGTAGCGTTTAGCTGGCATGAGAAAAAAGGCCAGGTCTATGAAAACTCCACAACCGTGTCCCAGGAGCAGAGAATACACTTGAAAATGAAACTACACCAAGATAATAGAGGATCCTCTTTCTCTAACATGAGTGACACAGAGGAGCAATCTATATGTGTGGAGGGGTAAGAACATGAAGAGACATTCGCTCCATGGTGCAGGTGTAGAGGAACTGCAGAAAGCTGGAGGTGGAGCAGAAGCACCGAGAAAACTGTCTAGCACTCCAGCCCTCACACCCAGCACAGGATAACATCCCACCACTATAGGAATTTAAAGGGAGTGATGTAATACAGGTTAAAATAGCAACAACCAAATCCATCTCAAATACTGACAAGACTGACAAAATCATCCATACTAACAAACTGACAAAAGAGATGTGCTGATTTCTGAAAGTAAATAGATTTTCCCTCAGACTCTAGTATTGTTCTATACACAATATCTGGCATTCAGTCAAAAATTAAAAGACACACAAAACACAAAAAAGCAAAGAAAAAACTCATTGTCAAAAGATAAGCCAATCAGTATCAGACTCACAGGTGATCCATATGTTAGCTCTATCCGACAACAAGTTTACAATAACTCTAAATAGCATGTTACCAGATCTTGTAGAAAAAGTGGTCAAAAGCAGGCAGAAAATTTCAGCAGCCACATCAAATCTATAAAACAAGTGTCAAATAAAAATGCTAGAAATAAAAACAGCACAATGTCAGAGGTGAAGATATTCTTATCAACACACCTAAACAAGCTGAGGGGGAAAAATCAGTAAACTTGAAGACAGATCAGTGTAAATTATCCAACCCAATATAGAAAGAAAATAAGATAGCAGATAGAACAACCAATAGGTGAAAGACAGTATCAAATGCACTAATACACATGGAATTTGAGTCCCAGAAGAAGAATAAAGAGAAAACTGTATATAAGAAATATTTGAAGACAAACCAGTATTACATAGAGAAAAAAGCAATTGTAGCTCACTTCTCATCAAAATCTATACACATCAAAGGATGCCAATTTCAAAGTACTAATAGGGTAAAAAAGTCTCTTCAGAAGTCTATGCCCAGTTTAAAAAAAAAAAAAACTTTTAAAAGTTAAAGTAAAATACAGATTTTATTTTGCAAACAAAAACAGAGAGAATTTATTGCCAGCAGATCTGCACTACAAAAAAATGTTAAAGGAATGTCTTTAGTCAGTAGGAGCATAGTACAAGATAGAAATTTAAATTTACACAGGAAAATGAAGAGTGCCAGAAATGGTTAAAAAAGAGGGTACGTACAAAAGATTTGTCTTGTCATTATTAATTACTTTGAAAAGATAAACTGCTGTCAAAATCAAAAATAGTAATAATGTATTACGATTATATAAAGGCTCATATATATGCACAAGTAAAATACATGACAATGGTAGCATCAATAATGAAATGGAGGAAGTGGAATAAATATATTTGAAGTATGATAAATTGAGATGTACATGGCAAATTCTAGATCAACCATTAGTAAAAGATGTAGAACTAGTAAGCTAATGGAGGAAGTAAAATGAAATAAACATAATTGAGTAGTCAAAAAATGAGCAGTTAAAGAAGGACAAGAGAGACAAACTGATGGGACAACAGAGAACAAATAGGAAAATTGTAGATATACAACAATTATATTGTGAAACTAATAATTACATTAAATGCAAATGGTCTAAATATTTCAATTAAAAGGCAGGATTGTCAGGTTAGAAGAAAAATAGCCAACTATATATTACCTACAATAAATATCTTTGACTATAGAGATAAGTAAGTGAGAAGTAAACAGAAGATAAAGATATATCATGTAGCACTAATCAAAAAAATGTTGGAATGATTATACTCTAAAAGTAAACCAGAATGAAAAATATTGTCTGAGAAAAGAAAGACATTACATAACAATATAGAGGTCAGTTCATCAAAAATACATATTAATTTTAATGTACATCCAACAACTGAGCCCTAAAATATAAAATTAAAAATTGATAACATTTTTAAAAGAAAAAGACAAATTTATAGTTGAACTTCAACATTTCTCTTTGAATAATTGTTAAAGAGAGATATCAATAAGATATAGAAAACTGAAACAACATAATCAATCAACTTGACCTACTTGAAATTTATACAACACTCCTTCTTAAAACAGAACATACAATCTTTTCAAATGGGCATGGAACATCCACAAATGGACATAAAGCAAAACAAACTTCAACAATTTGAAGGCATTTAGGTCATGCAAATGGTGTTTTATGATCACAATGGAATTAAACTAGAATCAATATCAAAAAGATACATATAAATTCCACAAGTGTTTCTAATTTAAATCATGTTTTTAGTAACCATGGATCAATGAAAAAATCATAAAAGGAATTATATTTTTCATTGAGTAAAAAAGAAAACACAATATATCAAAATTGTTGAAATGTAGCTAATCAAGGCCTAGAGGGAATTGTCTAGCATTAAATACTTAATTAGAAAAGAATAAAGGTCTCAAATTAGTGTTCTAAGCTTCCACCTGAAGAAGCTAAAATAGAAGACCAAATTAAACCCAAACTAGACAGAAGAAATAATGAAACAACACAAGATATATTTATAGGTTACCTATAGCAATGTAAAGTGGAATTTGGTGCAAATTATTTACTTTGTCCTCAAATATAAATTTTCCTTAAAATGATCACCAAATTGTTGAGAAGCAAAATAATATTGATGGGGATTTTTATACTGAAACCAAATTCACAAAATGGTAAATTTTCTAATACGATACATCTTTATGGAGATGAAGGTTTGTCTTAAAGATTGCCTAGTCAACTTAGCATACAAGGTTAAAATTGCTCATTTCCTTTTGGAAAATAAACTTTTGTAACACTTTCATAATATTTCAAATAATCCATGTTTTTTTTCACACATAGATTAATTTTAGAATCTGACTTCTTCCAAAGAAAAACGAAAAGCTGTCTAATATTAAACCACTCATTTAATAGATTCTAAAATCTATGAAGGATGGGGCGATTTGGCAATTAAGAAGTAAATTATAATGAAAATCTTCAAACACTGCCAGGTGAGGTGGCTCATGCCTGAAATCTCAGCACTTTGGGAGGCTGAGGAGGGTGGATCATTCGCGGCCAGGAGTTTGAGACCAACCTGGCCAAAATGGCAAAACCTCTTCTCTACCAAAAATACAAAAAGTAGCCAGGCATAGTTTCTCATACCTGTAGTCTCAGCTACTTGATATTTTTATTCTGGGATTTTTATTACTTGACACATTAATAAATATAGTTGTAAGAATCTCATTCTCAATTCAGTGTGCATCCATGACGCAGGTATACATACTCTACTTTTTATTATTAATACAAATAATGGGCATATTAAAGCTGACGTTTGTTAAACTTTGCTTATAAACAAGATGATTCATCGTTAGAGTCTCTACTTGCAAAACTTCTAAAATAGTAAACTTCAGGAGGTGGAAAAGAGAAAATAGGAGACACAGTAATCCAACCTTTCTGTTGAGTGCTGTGTTCACTGAAAATTAAAACTGGATACTTAATAAATGTCTCCTCCCGATAAAAAGCAACAAAAGAGATGCATAATGATTAAATTGAGGAATGAGCAAAACAAAGTGCAGAAATCAAAGAATTTGAATCAAAAAGTATATTTGTGAGGAATACTAACTTAGAAATTATTATAATTTTACTGTTGTTACTGATTCAATCCAAATCCAACTCTTAAAATGCCACAGTTACCTGTTTCCAAGAAGGACAGTGTAGACAGTTTTCATACTGACAAGCTTAAATCTAGTATTATAATAGCCAAATCTAATATTATCATGGGCAAAGCCACAAAAACACAAATGTCAAGTAAACCAGATAAACATTCTGCATTATCTCTTATTTTTTCCTGTGTATGGGATACCAAACTAAGGTCCTCTTGAAGGAAATACTACGTTGCACTTACTCAAAAGCAATATACGAAAGGGTAATATATTTATCTTTTATAGCATGGTTTCACATAACTTCTTTTCATATATTTAAAAATATTAAATGTCTATAAATAACTTATCAAGTACCAACCCAGTCAAACATTTATAAATGTTAACTCATCTTCTGGCCTAAAATATTTTCATTCACTTATTATAATTAATTTACAAGTCAACACTCCTGGTTTTTAGTTTTGTTCCTGTTTTGTAAATCTTGGGACAGCTCATAGTGAAAAACAATAAAACTCTGACCTGACAGGAAAATGAACTTGAGTGCATTTGCAGAACAGTCAAGAAGTCAGCTTGACTAAAATATATTAAATTAAAAGGAATTTATTATGTGATGGAAGTTCAGAGAGAGGACTGCTTAGAAGTGAATGATCAATAAAGTTAAATGCAGGAAGGAAACCAAAGAGAGTAAAGTAGTAAAGGATGTTACTGGATCTAAAATTTTATTATGAAGAATATGCATGAGAAAATTTCCTAAAGAGAAAACCACTTGAAAACATGGCCATTTATTTGATCTGTGAAGGTAAGTCGTAGTTAATACTTATCAAACTGAGTGATTTACTATGGCAGCCTCATGCCATTGTCTAGTTGTTCCACTAAATAAAGCATGTCCTTTTTTTTTTTTTAAAGAAAAAGCAGTTTAATAATTTTTAAAATTTTACTTTCAGATGCATATTTTTAGAATTAAGATTAGTTGAATACAGATATAAATCTCCTACTATAGTCACTGTGGTTGGTGCAAAAGTAGTTGCGGTTTTGAAAGCAATGGCAAAAACTGCAACTACTTTTGCACCAACCCAATAGTATGGCAATTTCCTAATTTCTAATTCAATTCTTCTTGCTGTATCTTAAGCAATTTTTTATTGTGATCAATTTTTCTGAAATTGTTCTGATATTTATATTTTTAATAAAAGTAGCTTGTTATTTTATCTAATTATATAAAGAATATTTACCCAACATCAAAATCTCAAAAAAAACCCCAATTATTTAAAAAGTAAAAGTCACCCAAATTTCACACCCTGTTACTAATATTTTGGTGTCTCTCATGCATTTCTTTATCATTTTTCAATTTTGTTTAATAATTTCTTGGTGTTGTCATTTATATGGATCTGGATATTAAATATTGTGTCTGTAGTAGAATTCACTACATGGTTAACACAATATGATGTTCATATCAATCTTCTGCATTTAAAAAAGGCAGCTGATCATCTGGGTGTGACTCCTTCCATATCTATTCATGTGACTAGAACGGCAGTAGCATCCAAGAGTCATTTCCTGCTGTATATGTAATATCTGTAATCATTTAAGGGTTCTAGGTAACAGTTTTCTGCTTCATCTCAGGTGATGGTTACTTAAAGGAGAGTGAAAAAAGTGAAGACATCTTCTGGTGGTAGAGTAAGACAATAATATATTTTGTAGAACTAAACTTACTGAGTCATATGATCATGTGATCATGTTCAAGATTTTTTGTGTATTTTACCTAACAATATATTTTGTTCATTTATCCAACACATATTTAACGTCTACTTTAAAAATAAAAACAAAACAAAATTTTGCTGCTCAATAGGTAAAATAATCTCAAAATATTATAAGTAACTCTAAAATCTATATGCATTGAGGAATTGTCCAGAATAAAGGTTCATCTCCGTTCAAACTGTTGCCCAAATAATAAGCCATGACCTAGTATGATGTCATATTTACGTATACATGATTAGATTACCTAAGAAACTAATCAATTATTGCTTAATAAATGAATATTTTTATTCTATTAAAGGTAGAAATGATAGAGAAAAAGAAAAATTGACATCTATTGGGCACTTCTACGTAGTTTATCTCACTTAACCCTCAGTACTACCTTCCCAGAGAAGTAGTAGAGCTCTCATTTTTATAAATAAGAAAATAAATATTTGACCAAAGGCACACAACTAAGTCTATGACAAAAGAAAGATTTAAACCAACATCCATATGACACAAAGCCTCATATTTCTATTATTCCATATAGGTTAGCAGATGAAAAAAAAGTATATTAAGCATGTTAGAAACTCTTCCTTTAGTCTAGTGACAAGGCTCTACAGACTGCTATGCTGTAATGTATATGAAGAATGAAGAGCTATTTTGGTTTTTTGATGACTCCCAAGGATTGGATATATCAGCCAAGGGGTAGTCAGTAGATCTTTAAAGTAACTTAAGTAATTATATCAACTACATAAACACCTTGTAAAATCATTTTTCAAAGTTAATAAAGAAGTTCTGCTTTCTATTTGAAAGTTTTAAATAGCTAAAGGCAATGCCATAAATACAGAAGCTAAATCTATATTTTGTATAAAGTAAAAAAAACTAAAAGCTGTGTGGCTTTTATTGACTATTTCTACTCACTAGGGGAAGAGAAGTTAAAAATTATGAAGAAAGCATCAGTACCTTTATTAAAGACTTGTAACATGTCGCAATTTTAGCTTTATCTCATTGAATCTTCACAAAAATCCTCTACTATATGAAGAAATAAAAGTTTAAAGTAGATACCACACTCCAGTACCCACAGGCTGAATCCCAGCCAAAGAGGTATTGTTTTAAATATTTTAATTACTTGCCAACATTTAAAACCAGGGCATTGAAGACAGAAATGGATATATCTACCTACTCTTGAAAGATCTAACATTGAGCATGAAAACAAATACTTTAGATCACCAAATCCTTGGCCTGCCAACTTCACTCATTTCACTTTTAACAAATCACTGTAGGTATTTAAGTTTATGATCCCTGGCTTAATTTATGGTCCAAAGTTATATTGGTAGGAAGTGACAAGGTTGAAATACTAAGCCACATCTGCTTCTGTCCAAGGGTCATGCTCTCGTTTATGGCTTTCAATAAGGTCATAATGTACAGAGAAGATTTACATTGAAATTTTCCATAAGTTATTCTTATCTCTCCACTGCCTTTTAGGAATCGCCATTGTATGCAACATTTTCCTAAATACCAAATATTTTATCTCAACCATCTTGATTTTCAGCTGAATTATTCACTTTTCCCATATATTGTGTATAAACTCAAGTCAAAATAAAAGTGGAAAATTATAAGCTAATATCAATATTTTTATACATCATTTAGGTATGTCATAATAATTCTAAGAAATGCTCAGGTAACACTGAAAAGCCTTTTTTAATTTCAGTGAAAATTGCAAATAATCTTTGCACACAGATTTCCCTCTTACGTCAATATAATGAACCAAATCCTTATAGTGCTTAAAATTTGGGTTAAAATTGACTTCATTTGCTGTGTCTTCCCCAAGCACCTTTATGATTTAAGAGAACTTCCAAAGGTACCCACAGACAATATCTAAGTAACTGACATCATGGAGAAATAACATAATATGCATACATTAACATTGAATGTATGGGCATAAGTGCAAATAATACAATTTTCTTTTCTTTTCTTTTCTTTCTTTCTTTCTTTCTTTCTTTCTTTCTTTCTTTCTTTCTTTCTTTCTCTCTCTCTCTCTTTCTCTCTCTCCTTCCTTCCTTCCTTCCTTTTTCTTTTTTTCTTGACAGAGTCTAGCTCTATCACCGGGCTGGAGTGCAGTGGCACGATCTCTGCTCACTGCAACCTCCAACTCCTGGGTTCAAGTGATTCTCCTACCTCAGCCTCCCGAGGAGCTGGAATTACAGGCACGTGCCCCCACGCCCAGCTAATTTTTGTATTTTTAGTAGAGACGGGGTTTCACCATGTTGACCAGGCTGATCTCGATATACTGACCTCATGATCCACCCAACTCGGCCTCCCAAAGTGTTGGGATTATAGGTGTGAGCCATCACGCCCGGCCAGGGATATGATTTTCATACAATCATAAGTACAGAGATATGCCCTTCAGCTTAAAGAGGGTAACTTTGTCAAGATGGGAAGCTTAAAGACATACACATCAAATAACCTATAAACTGCATTATTAATGAAGCACTTTGAAAGAACTGGCCTCATTATGAGCCACAGCATATTTTTTTAAGACATCTGTAAACAAACTTGTTTTGGCTACTATTTAAATATAGATGATCCAAGAAAACAAATGAAAAAGTTACTTCGTTTGGCATTAAGTGTTCTATACCCTCTATGAGCACACTGTTATTAAAATAAACCCCAGATGGCTGGCTTTGCATTTTTGTATTTTTATGCTGGCAAACATATATCATTTTGTGCTTCAATATATTAAAACCATCTTATTACTAAGAAAAACTACTAGTTTACAAAACAAACAAAATATAATCAAATAACATGGTCATGAAAAGTAATTAAAAAAATAATTACTCTTGACCTCACTGAGAGGCAAACCTCACCGTGTTGAAATATAATTGTATGCAGTAAATAATAATATTGCCCTCTTAAATATGTTTTAGAAAATCAAAGGTTGGGGTTTAGTAAAATATCTCCATACTAAAATTATGTTAACATTTTAAAAATCATTTCAGGAAACAACATAAGACCAGGAATTTTTAATATACTCCATCATAAAAGAAATGAAGTTTTCGCCAAAGAAAAAGAAGTTTTCACCAAAATTTCATTAGTCTCATCCAACAAAGTTAAAACATTGCTAATTATGAGAGAAATGGAAATTAAAATTAAACCACAATAAGACATCGTCTTACATCAGTCAGAATGGCTACTATTAACAAGTCAAAAACAATAGATGTTGGCATGGATGTGGAGGAAAGGAAACTCTCGTACAATTGGTGGGAATGTAAATTAGTTCAACCTCTGTGGAAAACAATATGATGATTTTTCAAAGAACTAAAGATAGAACTACCATTTGACCCAGCAATCCCGTGACTTGGTATATACTTAAAGGAAAAAAAATCATTATTTTAAAAAAGACACCTGCACTTGTACGTTCATAACAGCAATATTCGTATGTCAAAGTCATGGAACCAACTAACCAACTTCAGTGTCCATCAGTGATTGACTGGATAAAGAAAATGTGATAAATATACATCATGGAATGCTGTGGTGTATTCCATGCTGTGTATGTACCACATTTAAAAAAACATAAAGAAGAATAAAATAATGTTCTCTGTAGCAACATGGAAGCATCCAGAGGCCATTATCCTAAGTGAACTAACTCAGAAATAGAAAATCAAATGCTACATGTTCTTACTTATAACTGGGAGCTAACCAATGGGTACACATGGACATAAAGTTGGAAATAATAGACACTGGTGACTCCAAAGGCAGGGAGGGTGAAAGGTGAGGTGAGAGTTGAAAAACTATCCATCAGGTACAATGTTCACTATTTGGGTAATGAGTGCACTAGAATCCCAATCCCTATAACATACTCATGTAATAAACATACACATATACCCACTGAATCTAAAATAAATTTACATTTTTAAAAATGTATAAATTTTTAAAAATAATATTTTGAGTAAAATCACATCATAGTTGAATGTACCTTAAATCTTTCTGAATGCTCTACACATCCAGAATTATGAGTGTCTTCATAATTAAAGTAGAAGCTTCTTTAATTTCCTGATCCTTTATTTCCTGTAGGTAGCCCTTCACCTGCATATTTTTCCACAGAGTCTACCTGTAGTAATGACAAGTCATATAAAAACAATGACCTGAGATATGTCAAAAGATGATGAAATTATGAAGGTAAACCACTCCTGTCCTCTCACAACGACACAAATTCTGCACGCATCTACAGACAAAAGTCTCTCTGAAGAAGCTTCAGAATTCAGGTAGGAAATTTTGAAACCTCAGTGCAGCCTTAGACCTAGGAATGCAGTTTTGAGCATACAGGCCAGCATCCAGGTACCAGACTTACCAGCTGTGTTTTTTATTTCAATCCCAGAAACAGCACCATTCCCCAAAGAGCTTGGTTACAGCCCCACCTGGCCTTGATCCTACAACCAAAATGATATGTCAAGAGGTCCAGGAGAAATAGTACATGCTAGTGCCTCAGCAGAAAATCTTGTCTGCCAGCTAACATTGGTCTCAGCAGTGAGTCTGAAATTTTACCTGTGGCTTGGTGCCAACACCCCTAAGCTGAGGTCCCAGCTTAGCGTTGCTCTTACAAGGGCCCAGAGAGATATTCACTTATATCTCACAGCTCAGGAATATGACCATCCATCATGGGATCACCAGCCGCCATCCCACAGCATATCCTGAAGAGATCTAGTCTTAGTTCTGGCCCCTCCCACTGTAGTCAGGCAACTATCCTGCCTGTGCAGGGACCTGCAGGGAGATGTGTGCCTGGCAGAGCCAATGAGACAGGCTTGCCAGCCCCCATCTCACAGCAGATCCTGAGGGGGCACAGTCTTGGCTCCAATATTTTTTGCTGCAGTCAGAGAACTATTGCAATTCTGAAGGATACCTCTAGAAGGTGCACCTCTCTGGGCAGCTGGAATAGGCTACCAGGTTCAGGTCCCTAATCAGTCCCACATAGCTAGAGTACTCCCCTTGGGTCTTCCCCAGATTCACTTGGGCCAGAGAACCATACCAATTTAAGAGCCCTTGTGGATTTCGCAGCAAACCTGGGCTTAGACCTCTAGACCACCCTTTAGTGCTTAGACAGCTACAGTGGTCATGAGCTCAGGGAATGCAGCAGTCAATCTGCTTAGAATCCCTGGAAGGCACACTGAAGAAAGAAGGGAACAAAAAAGTCATACTGTGAAGACTGGAATAAATACCTAATCCCTCAGTGGGCAGACAATGTTACACATTCACAAGCATCAGAAACATTCATGTAAATACAACCTTACCAAACAGACAAAATAAGCTGCCAGAGACTGACCCTAAAGTGAGGTGTGATCTCTCAATAAAAGAATTTAAAAAGTTGTCTTAAGGAAGTTTAACAAACTTCAATAAAATTCACAGAAACAATTCAGAAACTGAGTAGAGAAATTTAACAGAAAGATTAACATAACTTTTAAAAATCAAAGAGAAATTCTGGAGCTGAAAAATATAATGAATGAAATGAAAAATGCAATACAGAACATCAACAGCAGAATTGATCAAACAGAAGAAAGAATCGGTGAGCTCAAAAACAGGCTATTTGGAAATACACAAAGGGAGAAAAATAAAAAAGAATAAAAAGAAAAGAAGAAAGCCTACAGCATCTGCGGGATAGTATCAAAAGAGCAAATATTTGAGTTACTGAAGTTCAAAGGGAGATTAAGAAAAATGAAAGGATAGAAAACTTATTCAAATAAATAATAACAAAAATCTTTCTAAATATGCAGAAAGATATAAATATCCAAGTACAGGAAGGTCAAAGGTCACCAATCAGATTCAACTCAAATAAGACTGCTTCAGGATATATCACAATGAAATTCTCAAAGTTCGAAGACAGAGAGTGGATCATCACAGCAGCAAGAGAAAAGAATGAAATAACACATAAGAGAGTTCAAATATGCATGGCAGCAGTCTTCTCAGAAGAAATCTGGCAGTTCAGGAAAAAGTGAAACAATATATCCAGAATGCTGAAGAAAAAAAAATATTGCCAATCAAATATACTGTACCCAGCAAAGCTATCCTTCAGAAACAGAGGAGAGATAAAAACTTTCCCTGAAAAACAAAAGCTGAAGGAATTCATTGCCACAAAACCTGTCCTACAATATATGTGAAAGGAAGTTCTTCCAACTGAAAAAAATGATGCTAATGTATAACATGAAAATTTCTGGAGGTATAATACTCAGTGGTAAAAGCAGGTGTACAGACAAACTATACTTACTTTAATACCTAGTCTAATACTATACTTGTGGTGTGTAAACCACTTATATCTTTAGTATGAAGGCTAAAATAAACAAATATTAAAAATAATAATGACATTAATTTGTTAACAGGCCATATATAAGATCTAAACTGTGAAACCAAAAATTCAAAATAGGGAGAAATTGAGTTAAAATAAAAATAACTTGTTATTACTAAAAGATGTTTTTTGTAAAATCCATGATAATCACAAAGCAAAAACCTATAATAGATACACTAAAAATAACAAACAAGAAATCAAAGCATACTACTAGAGAAAACTACTTAACTACAAAGGAAGGCAGTAATAGAAGAACAAAAGGGAAAAAAAACTCTACAAAACAACTGGAAAACAAGTAACAAAATTGCAAGAGTAAGTTCTTACCTATCAATAATTATCTTGAGTGAATTAAATGTAAATGTAAACACAAATGTAAATGGGTTAAATTCATGTAAATGTATTAAATTCTCCAATTAAAATACATAAAGTGGAACAAAACTCAATTATATGCTGCCTACAAGAAATGTATTTGATCTGTAAGGACACACATAGACTGAAAGTGAAGAGATGGAAAAAGATATTCCATGCAAATGAAAACCAAAAAAGAGCAGGGATAGCCATATTTACATCAGACAACAGATGTTACATCAAAAACTATAAAAAGAGACAAAGGATTCAATTATATAATGATAAAGTGATCAATACAGACAGAAGATACAACAATTGTAAATATATATGCACTCAACACTGGAGCACCTAACTACATAAAGCAAATATGATTAGAACTACAGGGGGAGACCGACTGTAATATAATAATAGTAGGAGACCTCAGCATCCCATTTTCAGCAATGGACAGGTTATCCAGACAGAAAATCAACAATAACAAAAAAGAAATGAAGTTAAACTGCAAATAGACTCAACAGACATTTTCAGAATAGACTAACATTTGCAGAAGACACATTTTTCTTGATACCACTTGGAACATTCTCTAGGATAAACTATATGTTAGAGCAAAAACTAGTTTTAATTATTTTTTTAAATTGAAATAATATCAAGTACCTTCTGACCACAATGGATGAAAACTAGAAACTAATAACAAAAAAATTGAAACTCTACAAATACATGGAAATTAACTAACATGCTCTTGAAACCAATGAGTAAATAAAGGAAGTAATTTAAAAAATTTTTAAATTTGTTCAGACAAATGAAAATGGATAAACAACATACCAAAACTTATGGGGTAAAGCAAAAAGCAGTGTAACAGGTAAGTTTATAGCAATAAATGCCTACATCAAAAAATTAGAAGAGTTCAAGTAATCTAACATTGTGCTTCAAAGAAGTAGAAAGATAAGAATGACTTAACCCAGATTAACAGAAGCAAAGAAATAATGAAGATTAAAAAAAACAAGTGAAGTTTAAACAAAAGAAATTACCAAAAAACCCAACAAAACAGTTACTTTCTTGAAAAGATAAACAAAATTGGCAAACTTAGCTAGACTGAGAAAAAAAAGAGAATACTCAAATAAATAAAATCAGAAATGAAAAAGGAGATACTAGTTAATACCACAGAAATACAAAGGATCATTAAAAGCTATTGTGAACAATTATACATTAATAAATTGGAAATCCCAGAAAAAATAAACAAATTTCTATATACACACAATCATGATTGGATCACGAGAAATAAACAACCTGAAAAGACAGATAATGAGTGACAAGATAGAATCAGAAATAAAAACTTTCTCATCAAAGAAAATGCCAGGACCTGATGACTTTACTGTTGAATTCTACCAAACATTGAAAGAAGAACTAATATCAATTCTTCTCAAACTCTTCAAAAAATTAAAATGGATGGAATTCTTCCAAACTCATTCTACAATGCCAGTATTACCCTGATTCCAAAAACAGACAATCTCACAACAACAGCAACAAAACACTACAGGCCAATATCCCTGGCTAACATAGATGTAAAAATTCTCAACAAAATACTAGCACACCAAATCCAATTGTATATTTAAAAGACTATTCACCATGATCAAGTACAATTCATCCAGGGATGCAAAGATGCAAATCATTAAATGTTACATATCACAGCAACAGAATAAAGGACAAAATCTTTACAATTATCTCAATAGATATAGAAAAAGCATTTAATAAAATGCAACATGTATTTATGATAAAAACTCTCAAAAAATTAAGTATAGAAGTAATACAGTTAGGATATAAATATATGTATATATATGTGTGTGTATATATATGTGTGTGTGTGTGTGTATATATATATGGTTTGAAGATAAATCTCATGTTGAAACGTAATCTTTAATGCTGGAGGTGGGGCCTGGTGGGAGATTTTTAGATCATAGGAGCAGATCCCTCATGGTTTGGTGCTATTCTTGTGACAGTGAGTGAGTGCTTTTGAGATCTGGTTGTTTAAAAGGGTGTGGCACCCTACCCTGACTCTCTCTCTTGCTCCTGCTCTGGTTATGTGATGTCCTTGCTCCTGCTTTATCTTCCACCATAAGTAAAATTCCCTGAGGCCTCCCCAGAAGCTGAGTAGATATTGCTGCATACTTGTACAACCTGCAGAACTATGGCCCAACTAAGCCTCTTTTCTTTCAAAATTACCCAGTCTCAAGTGCAATGCAAGAATAACATAATATAAGAAGAAATATATCACAACACAATGAAGGCCATATATGACAAATCCACAGCTAACATCATACGGAATAGAAAAAAGCTGCAAGCTTTTCCTCTAAGAGCTGGAACTAAACAAGGATGCCCACTTTCACCACTTCTCTTCAACATAGTGCATTAGGAGCCCTAGCCAAAGCAGTTAGGCAAGAGAAATAAATAAAAGGCATCTAAACTGGAAATGAGGAAGTCAGATTGTCCCTATTTGCAGACAACATGATCTTATGTTTAGAAGAACCTAAAGACTTCACACATACACACAAACACACATACCCAAAAACCTTTTAGAACTAATAAAGAATCTCAATAATGCAGAATACAAAATCAACATACAAAAATTAGTAGCATTTCTGTAAGACAATAGCAAACTATCTGAAAAAGAAATCAAGAAAGCAGTCTGGTTCAGCTACTCGGGAGGCTGAGGCCGGAGAATGGCGTGAACCCGGGAGGCGGAGCTTGCAGTGAGCTGAGATCCGGCCACTGCACTCCAGCCTGGGCGACAGAGCGAGACTCCGTCTCAAAAAATAAAAAAAAATAAATAAAAAAGTAAAATACACAGAAATCAATTTAACCAAGGAGGTGAAAATCTCTACAATGAAACTCACCAAACGTTGATGAAAGATATTGAAGAGGATACAAATTAATAAAAAGACATCCCATGGTTGTTGATTGAAATAATTAACATTGTTAAAATGTTCATATTTCTTAAAGTATCTACAAATTTCATGCAATTCATATCAAAATGTCAACGACATTCTTTACAGAATTAGAGAAAAGAATCCTAAAATGTACCTGGAGTCACAAAAGACCTCAAATAGCCAAAGCAATCTTGACCATAAAGAACAAATCTGAAGGCGTGACATTACCCAACTGCAAAATCTCTACAAATCTACAGCAGTCAAAACATTATGGTACCATCATGAAAACAGATACATAGATCAATGGAACAGAAAAGAGAACTTAGAAATAAATACATGTGTTTACGGCCAACTAATTTTTGAAAGGCAACAAGAACACACATTAGGAAAACGACAGTCTCTTCAATAAATAGTGCTGGGAGAACTGGATATCCACATCCAGAAGAATGAAACTAGATGCCTATCTCTCACTACTTATGAAAACTAACACAAAAGAGAGCCAGCACAGGCACTGGCTCTGTGGGAGCCTGCAGCTGGACCACATATACTACAAGCAGCTTCCACTGCAGGCACCAGTGTCTGGACAAGAGAAATGCAATGGTGCCCAAAAGCTTAGAGATGCCAGGAAGAACAGAGCCCCAAAGAGGGTATTACAGTGTATCACAGCCCTGGCTTGGGGACCCTGGAGGTCTGGGCTCCCAGAAGGGCAGCAGCTCTTCTCTTCTTCTTGTCTCCTGCAGCATGGTGAGCTGGGGCAGGGAGGTGTGTTTCATAGCGGTATGTTTCAGTCAGTTTGTGTTACAGCTCCTTCAGTCCCACCACCTTGCTCTGGCCTGTGGCTCTTGGGCTGGCCCAGCCCTGACACTGCTTCTTGTCATAGGGGGCAGCCACCTGGCACCAGCGGATTGCAGGAAGGCTATAGTGTTACAGCAGCTCTGGTTCCAGGAATCCCTAGGTCTGGGCCCCCAGAAGGGTCAGTATTCTTCACTCCTGCAATCTGGGAGCATGTCACTGCCCACAGTTTGGCAAGCCAGCCAAGAATGTGTTATAACTCTTTTAACTCCTGTTGTTCAGTGGGTCCTGAGTTCTTGTCTTGTGTCCAGGAAGAATGAGGTTATGTGGACAACTGGAAGTTAAGCAAGGTGGTAAGGAGCTTTTGTAAGCAACAGAACAGCTCTCAGCAGAGACAGTGGTTCCTATTCGCAGGCAGGTCATCCTGACAAGTTTCTGAGTCGGGCTGAGTCTGGGGTTTTTATGGGCTCAGAAGGAAGTGTGTACTGATTGGTCTATGGGTGGCCATCAGCAGGGCTGGAAAAAGCACTATTCAATTGGTTGAAAATCTTTAAGGAAGTTCTCACTCCAGGTTGAGAACTCCATCTGGAAATGGCAACCCAGCCCAGCCCCCAGCCTTTAGGCCATTCCTGTCTTGAAGGTGAGGCTTCACTGGGGACCCCTCTCTTCCCATCTAAGCACCTGTCTGCCTCCTGAGGCCATCAACGTGCCATCTATAGCACCCATGCTGTCAGTGTGAAGGGGCACCTGCAGGTCCACACCAAGCCACCCTCAGCACCCTGGCCTCCCTCCCGTGCTCATTGGTGCCTAAAGTCTGGAAGGGACTAAGGCATCAGCAGACTGGCATGTCAGTGCCACCCCAAGTGCACACACACCTGGCTGAGTTGCAACTACACTCTGGCTCAGGCACAACTTTACTCTGCACCAGAGCAGGTGCTGGGATCAAGGAGAGTTCAGGAAACAAGAACAGACACTCCAAGCCTGCAGGGGCAGGGGACTTCCTGGGCCCCCAAGAACATAGGGATGCCTGGCTCTAGAGCCATGGCTGGGCTGGATGGCTGCAGCTGTGCCCAGGAAGGCAAACTCCCAGCCTATCAAGTCAACTTTGTAGTGTACAGGGCTTCCACTGGGATCACCTGTTCCTGGCCCCCACTAGCTCCGCAGAGCATGAAGCCCTGCCACGCCACCCCAGCTGCAGCTGGCGTCCTCACAGCAGCTGATCCAGACAGGCCACCGCTGCCATCAAGATGAAAATGTGCCCAAAGATTCTCAGTGATGATTCCTAAAAGCTAAGGGGAGAAATATATGTCCCCTATTTACTCCCCATGAATGACTAATTTTTAAATTGCTGCGTATATAAAAAATCTAAGAATCTGGAAAACGTGTATATCCATCTTAGAGATAATAATAATTTTGTCTAAAACATTTGAATGTCTGTGACTCTGATTAACACAAACAAGAGTGAAATGGCTTTCCTTTTTCTTTTTTAGGTAAGTCTAAAGATAGTCTGAGAGCAATTGAAGGTCTTGGATATTAAAATGGAGAAGACATGGGTTAGACTGACAATCAGCAATGAGCAAAACCAATATGAGGTTTTAATTACAGTTGTCAGGGGAGGAACATAATAACATGTTAGCAAATTAAAAGTGGAAATTTTATATATTGATAAGTTAGGTGGTAAGAAATGAAAGTGAATGATGTGTTAAAGAGAGCCTAGCAGATTCTTCAAGATGAGATGTTACAAACAGCCTCCCTGAGGAGGAAATTTTTGAGATGAAACATAAATAAGAAGAAATGCTTCCTATTGACGATCAGGAGGCAGAATGTTCCAGGTAGAGGAAATATGCATTTTATTAGATATATATGAGGATTAAAGGAAATTATAGTACAAAGGGATTAATAGAGTGGCTGGATACATAGAAAGCACTCTACAACCAGTAAGTAATCAAAGGAAAATATTTGCTTATCAATGATCCTCATAATGTATGTAATTCCTATATGCAACATCTTTGAACATAAAAGTAGGCATGTATCTGCATCCATGAAGCTCATCTGTTTGTGACTGATTATTAAGGAATGTGGCATATCCTATTAATTAATTAATTAATTCTGCCTATTCATCCCAGATAACAATGTATGGGTAGTGGGGGAATTTTCACATTACTGAAATAGCAAAGATTGAACAGGCCAAGAGAAAATGAAGCATCAGGAAAGGAAAAAAAGGAAATGGTTCTAGATTAGGAAAGAAAGAAGGAAGATGGTTTTATGAGTTGTGGTCAAAAGTGAACCCGTGAGGCAAAATCCAAGCTGTGTTCATCCACTTACCACACCTCATTCTATATGAAAAGAAGAAAGAAAGACAAACGAGTGTGTGTGTGTGTGTGTGTGTGTGGCCTGAAATGGTGTGATATTTTTAGTATATTATCTTATTTATCCCTCACTCCAGTCTTATTGAAACTACTTGTATCTCCACTTAAAATCTTAGCTTACATAACTGAGTTTAAACAATTCATTTTCCTAACATGTGTAACTAGAATTGGCTAGACGATCTTGAAATATTCCACATAGTTCTAAAAGTTCATGATTCTGATGATAGAAAAAGTTATCTGTGTAAGTAATGATAATGGATATGAAGTTTCTAAAATAAATTGTTTATATGACCTATCAGTCTTCATAAAGAGGGGCTTCCAGAACACATAGCTGGAAACTACAGTCCTAGAAACATGAAACTCAGTTTCTTGGGAAATGGATGAAGAATAAAATATTCAGACTGGGAAGGCCTGGAAAAAGGCCTTCAGCGATTTTGGTGAAAATCTGAATAGCCATCCAAACTAATCAAGTTGTATCCAAACCAAATATTCAGGCCTTTTGAAGTTTGCCAGTTACTAATCAAATCCCCACTAAACACTTAGTATCTCAGACAGTTTTAAATAACATCAAACCAACTATCATGTAATATAATGAGTAAAGTCAAATCTGGATTTTGTATTAAGCTACACAGACACACCAAAATTTGTCTGTGGTTGCACTGGCCAAGTAAAAAAAAAATCAGGATAATTTTAATTACTTAAGTTATATCACTCTTAAATCATTCCACTTATTTTTTAAAGGGGCTAAGAAAACCAGCTTTCCATAAAAACAGAATTATTAAGAATAACTATTTGGAAAATGAATGGTTAAAGACTTCAATTATTGTTTAATACTGTTGCAAACACATTGTAATAACTTAAGATTTACTAATGATTAAATGAAAAGCTTAATTGTCCAAGGTTATGACTTATATGGCCGAGTGGGCAAAATTTAAACTCCTAAATTAATACTTTGATATTAATATATTTCATTCTCGGCCGGGCGCGGTGGCTCAAGCCTGTAATCCCAGCACTTTGGGAGGCCGAGACGGGCGGATCACGAGGTCAGGAGATCGAGACCATCCTAGCTAACACGGTGAAACCCCGTCTCTACTAAAAAAAATACAAAAAAATAGCCGGGCGATGTGGCGGGCGCCTGTAGTCCCAGCTACTCGGGAGGCTGAGGCAGGAGGATGGCGTGAACCCGGGAGGCGGAGCTTGCAGTGAGCTGAGATCCGGCCACTGCACTCCAGCCTGGGCGAAAAGCGAGAACCCCTTTCAAAAAAAAAAAAAAAAAAATATATATATATATATATATATATATATATATATTTCATTCTCTCTTAAAATAGATTATAAAAATATTTTGTTATACTAGAAGCTGTGATATCAATCAGCTTTCTGTGACCATAGTATAATTCATCTTGTGGTTAATTTTCTTTAAAGCGTTATTCAAAAATCTCAACTAAATGATGAAAGTATTTCAATATAATCTTCATATATTTTATTGATTTCATTTAACATGAAATAAAAGTATTACCACAAAATGCTACTACTGTCATTTTTTCCAGTTTTAATCAACTCATTTCTTTGCTTAAAACAAAATTAATGAAATATCAAAATGGAAAAACATTCTGTTTTACTGAAGAAACAAAATTTAGTCTTACCAAAACACAGGTTTTCTAGTTTCCCAATACAAGTTCCATATGTGCTTATGTTAAAGTGAGAAAAAAATTAAAAGTTATGTGTGTGTGTGTGTCTAAACTTACCTAGAAAGGTGAATGAAAGAGCACTGGGAGTTCTAAGATAGTCATCGTGTTACTGCCTTCCTCTCCCTCAAGAGTCACCCACTGGGGCACGAAGGACAGCACAACCAAGAGGCCACTTCTAAGAAGCCTCCAGTCACTTTCTGTCATGCCTTTCTATCTGAATTCTCTCCATAGTGCGTATCTAATATTATCTTGCTTATTTAATTACTTCTTATTTGTTAGTTGCTTGTTTTTCATCTAGTCCCACTACAATATAAGTTTTAAGGCAGCAATCATCCTATTTATCTTCTTCAGCATATATCCTCAATGGTTGGCAACTTAGCAGCCTTTAGTTTGGTAATGAGTGAATGCATTACATACCACCAGCAAAATTGAAAAGCATACAACTTCCAGATATGTAAGAAGTAAAGGAAGACTGTTAAAACTTAATCAAACCCGAAAAACAGTTAAAGTAAGAAAACAAAAAAAAATAGTAAAAATAAAATGAGATCAGAATACCCAATAGATAGAATAACAGATAATCCAACTAGTTTTTTAAAGCAGCTTTTTGTTGTTTTCAAACACTATACCCTCAACAGTGACAAAGAAAGATTGTAAATAAAGGAATGAAAGAACGCAAACAAAATCACAATTATACAGTAAATATTAGATATTAATCATGAGATAATATCAAAGTGAAATTTAACACTAATGTATAGAAATATGGAGACATTATAACATCAAACATCATTAAGAATATAATTAGTCAATTAATCCATTTGACTGACTCAAAATATAGACAGTCCCCAACTTACAAGCGTTCGACTTGAGAGTTTTCAGCTTTATGATGGTGCGAAAATGATTCACATTCATTAGAGGCTGTGACTGGAGTTTTGAATTTTGATCGTTTCCTGGACTAGCAATATGCAGTATGACACTCTCTCAAGATGCTGGGCAGCTGCAGGAGGCACAGCTCCCAGTCAGACATACAATAATGAGGGTAAACAGCCCATATTCTACAGTGTTACTGTCTTGCCAGACAGTTTTGCCAACTGTAAACTAGGTGTTCTGAGCATGTTTAAGATAGGCTAGACTGAGCTATGCTATTCAGTAGGTTAAGTACATTTTTTACCTAATGTTATTTTCAATTTACCATGATTTTATTGGGGTGTAACTCCACCATAAGTTTATGGAGCATTTGTATTTTTTATATATATGTATATAGTTCATATATATAAATATGCATCAGAAGCAGAGAACATACATTCTTATATTCATAGAACTTAAAAATATGCATTATCTTTATAACAGGTCACAATCTTAAAATTCTAAAAATTTTTAAATGGAGATATTTCATAGGTCTTATTATTTGATCGTGCTCTAATAAAATTTTATATAATATATAAATTGAAAATATATAAATTTATAAAATATATAAATTGAAAATTTTCTGACTTAGAGAGAAAAACAGAAATTACAAACTGTCTAGAAAATAATTTAAAGACTCACAATAAATGTATGGGATGCCGCTAAAATAAGGCTCACATAAAGATTTATAGCTGAAATGAATTTGTTGTCAAATAAAAATAACAAATATTTAGGAAAAAAGTAAAAATGAGATAATAAACCAAAATATAAAATACAAAAAGATAATAGCACTAATAAAAGAAAAAATGAAGTTGAAAGAGATAGAAAAGAGGTAGAAAGAATAAACAAAACAAAATTACTTACGAAAAAGTAGACCAAACTGAAAATCACAGAAGAGACTGGAAATATAAAGGCCTAGTATACATTTTTTATCAGTGCAGATAGTTTTTATAGCTGTATTTTATTCCAACTTTAAAGAACAAATACTTTATAATTATCATTATTCTGAAATATAGAAAAGAAAAATTCTCTAGTCTATTATAGCAAGCATATTTTGATTCCAAAATTCAATTAAACATTGACCAAAAGGAAAGAAGAGGAAGAGAAGAAGAAAAAAAAGAGAGGAACCAAGGAATGTATGAAAGAAGGGAGGGAAATATTGGCATAAATATAAACATTGCTTTACCTTAAAAAAAAAAAAAAAAAAAAAAAAAAAACCTACCGAGCTATTACTAAAGGATCTACACTCACTCCCTGCATGAGGATTTCAGTTTTTCCAAACCCCATCAACATTTTCATTGTTCATCTATTTTACTTTCATTGTCCATTATAGTAAAAGTGGAGTGGTGTCTTCTTGTGGTTTTGATTTGCATTTAACTACTGACTAATGGTGTTGAGCATCTATTTATGAGCTTATTGCAAATTTGCATTTTTTATTTGGAGAAGACCCCTTTTGCCATTTTTTATTGAGTTTTATTTTTTGTATTCTTGAGTTGTAAGCATTCTTCATGTATTCTGGATGCATTTCCAAATGATGAAGCTTAATTTACCTATTTTGTTGTTTTTGCATGTGCTTTTGGTCTTATATTTGTGACCTCGCCTAATCCAAGGTCACCAGTATTTATGCTTCTATTTTCTTCTAAGGTTTATAATTTTAGCTCTTATATTTTGGTTTATGAAGAATTTTGAGTTACTTTTTGAATATGATATAACACAGGAGTTCAAATGTATTCTTTTGCATGTTAGTATACAATGGTCCCTGCATAAATTATTGAAAAAAAAATTCTTTCCATTGTATTTCTTAGCACCCTTGTCAAAAGCAATTGACTACAAATTTAAGGATTTATTTCTGGACTCTCAATTCTCTTCCCTCAATCAGTATATCTATTATTTTGCCAATATCACATTGTTTTGATTACTGTAACTTTGTAGTAAGTTTTGAAATTGGAAGTGTGAGTACTCCAACTTTTCATCTTTTTCAAGATTGTTTTGGCTACTCTGGGTCCCTTGTTTTTTCCATGTGAGTTTTAGGTCAGCTTGTCCATTTCGGCAAAAAAAAAAAAACAAAACAAAAAACAAAAAAAACTGGGATTTTGATGGAAGATTATATTGAATCTATATGTCTTTTGAGCACAATGCCATTTTAACAATAGGAAATCTTCTGATCTGTGAACATTGAATATCTTCGCATTTATTTAAATCTCCTTTAATTTATTTTAATGATGTTTTATAGTTTTTAATTTGCAAGTGTTAAACTTATTTTAAAAATTTATTCATAAGTACATTTTTCTTCTTGATGTTATTGTAAATGGAATTTCTTTTTAAATGTTTGTTTTCAGATACTTCATTGATATTGCATGAAAATACAGTGATATTTATATTTATATATTGATTTTGTATTCTGCAACTTGCTGTATTCATTTATTACCTCTAATAATTGCGTGTGTATTCCTTAGGATTTTCTGTACGTAACACACATGTCATTTGCTAATACAGACAGTTTTATTTCTTTTTTTAAATCTGAATGCCTTTGATTTCTCCTCTTGCTTAACTGCTCTAACTGGAACCTTCAGTACAATATTTAATAGAAGTGAAGAAATTAGAAATCCTTGTCTGGTCCCTGATCTTGGTGGGAAAGCTTTCAGTCTTTTATAATTTGTGATATAAATTATGAGTTTTTCATAGATGCACTTAGGTTGATAAAGTTTTCCAATACTAGCTTGTTGAGTATTTTTATCTTAAAAGATTGTTGGATTTTGTTAAATGATATCTCAGTATATTTTGAGATAATTTTAGGTGGGTTTTGTCCTGTAACATACTAACATGATATATTATATCATTTGATTTTTGCATGTTAAATCAACATTGCATTTCTGGGCTAAATCCTACTTGGTCATCATGTATAATCCAAATTTATTTTGCTGGTGCTGTTTGCTATTATTATCCTGATGATTTTTGCATGTATACTTGTAGGATATATTGGCCTATAGTTTTTTCTTGTGACATCTCTAGTTTTGTTAAAATGGTAATAGTAGCCTCATTAAATGAGTTAGGAAGTGTTACCTATTCTTATATTTTGGGGAAATGTTTGTGAAAATTGTTGTTATTCTTTAAATCTTTGGAAGAATTAACCAAATAAACAATTTGGGCCTGTGCTTTTCTTGTGAAAAAGTTTGGTTTTGGTTTTTCTGTTTTATTTTATTAATTAATAAATTAATTTATTTACTTATTTTAACTAATTCAATCTATTTGCTTGTTACAGGTCAGTTAAGACTTCTACTGTCTCTTGCATTAGTTTCAGTAGTTTACCTTTTCCAGGAATTAGTTCATTCCATTACACTGTCTCTTGCATTGACATACAAATGTTTATACTATTACTTTATAATTCTTTCTTATTTCTGTAGAGTTAATAGTAATATTTCCTCTTTTAATTCTTTTTAATTTTTTCTGTATCTTTATTTTTATTTCTTATTTTTAATTGACAAGTAATAGCTATATATTTATGGAGCACAATGTGAGATTTTGATATATGATAGATTTGTTAATTAGCTTGATTTAATCATTATGCAGTGTAAATATATATTGAAACATCACATTACATCACTTTTATTCCTGATTTTAGTAGGTTAAGTCACCTCTCTTTTTTTCTGATCAGTCTAGCCAAAGGTTTGTCAACTTTGTTAATCTTTTCAAAGAAACAACTTTTGGTTGTGCTAATTTTCTTGTGTGTTTTTCCATTGTCCATTTCATGTATGTCTGCCCTAACTTTTATTTCCTTGCTGCTTTATTTAGGCTTTTTGTTTGTTTGTTTGTTCTCATTTTTCTAGTTAAGATGAAATTTGGGTTATTGATTTGAGATCTTTCGTCTTTCATAATATAAGCATCAATAGCTATATATTTCCCTCTAAGCATTGCTGCACACTGTAAGTTTTAGTATATTATAGATCTGTTCTTAGGGTCTTCAGATTGGTGTCCTTTTGAGGAGGTAGTTATCAGATAATAAGGATTCAAAGGGCTTTATGCCTGTATTTCTTTCACCCAAGATTTGTGTGGATTTAAAATTGGTCAATTTTCAATCACATAGGCTAATATTCTATTCATATGAAATTCCTCTACAGTCAGACTGCTACTATCTCCTGAATACAGAGAAGCAAATAGGAGAAGGAGTTTGACAAATATCTTCACTTGCAGAGTCAGCTAAAAACTCTTTGATCATTCATTCCATTTTAGAATCTTAAGATAGGTTACATGATGGTGATTAAATATTCTGACAGACAGAATAGTGTGATGACATAGACAGGTCTCTTCTTTTATGTGCTTACATTTCTCACAAATTTGAAGGATTTCAACAAAATGTGTTTTGTCCCGGTTCATATAACTTGAGGCAATACTATGGTATGTAGGGCACAAAACATGAGACTTGTGTTCCAAGAGGTATTTGTATTCATCTTCTCAGAAAAAAAAAAAAAAAAAAGAGATGACTCTTGAAAGGTCCAGTTGTTTTTTAATACATCTAGAATAATGCCAACAATATATACTCAAGACAAAGCAATAAAAAGACAACAATGGTATTTTATTTCGAAGTATTTATTTACTCTTACTACTGAAAAGTGGGCTTTTCCCAAAATTATAATTTTATCAGCTATAAGTCAAGATGGCAGTTTGAGAACACTGGGAAAATTCCTTATAAAAATATTCCAGGCCAGGCGCGGTGGCTCACACCTGTAATCCCAGCATTTTGGGAGACCAAGGGGGATGGATGACGAGGTCAGGAGATCCAGGCCATCCTGGCTAACACGGTGAAACCCCGTCTCTCCTAAATATACAAAAAATTAGCCGGGCGTGGTGGCGGACGCCTGTAGTCTCAGCTACTCGGGAGGCTGAGGCAGGAGAATGGCGTGAACCCGGGAGGCGGAGCTTGCAGTGAACCGAGATTGCACCACTGCACTCCAGCCTGGGAGACAGAGCGAGACTCCATCTCAAAAAAAAAAAAAAATACATTTTTTCATTTCTAATACCCACTGCTACCTCTCCTCCAATGAAGGCCTCTTTGAGGAAGTTCCATTTCCTCAGCCTCAGACGGCTTATCTTCTACTCTATAAGGAAACAGTTCCATACCTTCAATCCCAAAATCCCACCTGAAAAAAAAAAAAAAAAATTTCCAATAGCCACATGGGTCAGTATCTTACAATTAACTGAAACAAACTGTGCAGAAAAATCTACCAGTCATATTTTGACTCATCACTCTCACTGCACTTCTGAGACTTTCCTCTGGAACATCCTATTTGTGGTTTGGAAACATTTTTTCTTTTTTTAATGTGGCTTGCCTTCTTTAGAGGTTTCATATTTTAATGGGCTTTTAGCTCATTCTTTATTCTCAACAGCATTCATTTTCTTGGCCATGATTTACCTATTATTTTGTAAGAATTCACTCGCTTTTTAGTCTAAATAGCTTCTTTTATGTACTGATAAATTTGACAAATTAAAATATCATTTTCAAAATATATGAAACTTGGGATTTTTTCTTTGCTTAGTATTTTTTTTTCTAGCAATTGATCATTCATCAAATTTCAGTAATCTATAAATCAGGAGAAAAATGTATATTTTCATTTCTCTCACTGAGTCCAATTTGGCACTAAGAATCAGACTTGTTTCCCACAGAAATCAAACTTGGCCTTTTAATTTCCTTTACCTCAGTCCCAATCCAATTCAAAGCAAAGTTTGTCTTTCAAGTCCTACAAACTTATTATACCTAACATTTGACTTGAAGATAATATAATTTTTCTTAACCAAAAAGGGACACAAGTGCCCATATCTTTCACTGGAATTTAAGTTTCTGATATATTTGGCCTCTACATCTTCTTCAATTCTCATATATAATCCTAAAGCTTTTTTACACTGTTTATCTAGACTTCCTAACAGCATATATCCGGAGATTTCAAATGATAGAAGACCAAATAATCCTGACCTTTTGGAGAGTAAAGGATACCTGGGTTTAAAAAAATAATAAAAAATGAAATAAAAAATATCATGTATGGCTTAATGTTCTTATCTGACTCAAGGAAAGAAATGGAGACACGGTGAAACCCCGTCTCTACTAAATATACAAACAATTAGCCAGGCGTGGTGGCGGACGCCTGTAGTCCCAGCTACTCGGGAGGCTGAGGCAGGAGAATGGCGTGAGCCCAAGAGGTGGAGCTTGCAGTAAGCCAAGATTGCGCCACTGCACTCCAGCCTGAGAGACAAAGAAGTTTATAAAAACTTCTTTGCTTCTATTAAGTCCAAATAAGGACCATGGAGGTAAAGGCTGGCAAAGTAACAAAGCACTTTTATCTGTCTCTCTAATTTACAAGACACATCCAACTATTTGAAAGTTTTCTCTTAATAGTTTAAGAATTACCAAAAAAAAGAGTCATGCCTTCATACTTATGTTGAAAAGTCAGCAGTTCTAAATCATGAGAAATATAAACAGAACTTTCAAACAAAAAGAGTCCTTAGAGATCCAATCAAACACTTTCAAATGAATAAATTGAGGTTCAGAAGGCTAAAGACTTATTAAGATCACACAGATAGTGGCAGATATCAGATTCAAACACAGATCTCTAAAATCCTAGGAATGTTCATTGTCACTAAGCTTCCTACTGTACAAAATATCTCTTAACTTTAGAATATCTTTCTGACTTAAGAAAGTATAAATGCATAATGAGGAAAATAATTCCAAATGAAACTCTTTGCTATTGATCACAGGTTTTATAAATATTGTTTAGATGACAATACCCAGCAAAAATAAGATATATAATTCTGTTACAATCACAGCTACTTAGCTGTAAGTTAAATATTTTAAAGAAACTTAAATCTTGTTTCTTAATATTAAACAGATATTTTCAAAATTGACTAAACTTAAAATTAGGTGGGTCAGACTTCTGCTTCTTTGCCTGTCCCTGTTCTTTTGAAATATAAATTATACAAATCTCATTACCTGAATCAAAACTCAAATGTTGTCTAGTGTTAACTATCACTACATAAACATAGTGTTCATGCATTACACAGTATGTTTCCTTTCTTCAAGTCAACGATTTTCCATTGGTAGGCCTGTTTCCATTTGAAGAAAAATATCTATTATTCTGGGGCTTGTACTAAAAAAACACACATGCATTGTAGATAAATTGTTTTTCCCCACAATAATTTCACGATTTTGCCTGGTTACTGTTTGGCTTATACTTGGGACCACAGGATTAAATCCTAATGTTTATAGTCCTTTCATTTTAATTTTATTTATCTGGACTGCCCATAATCCCTTCTAATCATTTCATCTATGGCAATTTTACCAACTGTGATAATGCCTGCTCAAACGTTCAGACTTCATGTGTGCAGCGATGTTATTGCATTGGCTTGGCACATTTGTGTCATGTCATCAAACCTGTGTTTTCTCAATGGCCTTTTAGTTTTGCGGTCATTAACTTAAAGCATTACTTCTTGCCGGAATGATGGTTCTTTACAAACACCAACAAAATGTGCCTCCATTTTCCTTTGCCTTACAACCTGATATCTAGGAGACAGCATATCCATGGTTCCATATAATTAAATAGTATTTATTATAAAGATGTAAGTTTTTAAGTATCACAAACCAAGTCCTATCAAATAAAGTGAAAGTATGTATAATATTTCTAAATCCAAAACCATGCAAAAGCTCCTCTGGAATAAAACTATTCAGCCAAGAAACGCAACAAAATCTCTAAGAATCAGTTTGGGAAATAAAAGTCAAAACATCAAATTATCAGCAGAAAAACTCCTGAAGCTGAAGCATTTAAGCTTCACATTTTAAGAAAGATTTTGAGACATTCAATATACTAATAGCAGCTGCTGTTAAATATTGTCTTATAAGTTTAAAAAAATATATTTCATGAGCTACCAGACTCTACTACTTTGTTATGCAGGATGCTTATATGAACTGGTATTCTTGTCACTACAGAGAAATTATAGAATAATTCTTAGAAAATGTGCAGGACGGCCTGAAAATGGATGGCTGGTATTTTCCAGGTTGTTATCTCACCCTTCATATAAGATTCAAAGTGGCAGTTGCTGTGACTGATACTCATGTGTCATTTTTAAACGCCAGTGTGACCCACTGCGTCTGATATCTTTCCTGGTAATAGAATTTTAGAACCCTAGCTCAAGGAACACTAGGAAGACACAGATGAGACTATAAGACTAAATTCCTTAAGGATACACCTTGGCAGAATGCTCAAAGTTCAAACACGTGAAAGAAAGGCCATTCCAGAGAGTTACACAGATTCAAAATATTTCTGAAAGGCTCCTGGTCAAATTATGGGGAGTTAAACATTGTCAAGATGAAAATCACCATAAATAATACAAATCTGTAAAATATTCTTAAATACATTCATCAATAACATGGCAATGAAATAAAATGTTTCCAGTATTTTCTAGAAATCAACTATCTCTAACTGAAAAAATATACTCATATAATACTAAATGATTAATAATAACTATGCAGTGTTTTATTTTACTCTATCTCGACACTTTTGAATTTATAAAAGAACATTTCAGAATCAAAATGATTTTTTATAATTGAGCAGTTAATCAAGCTTTAACAAAGCTTGATGCCATTTAGATGACAAAAATCCAGAAGCTCTTCTGGACCAATTAGAAGATATAAACCCTTGATCCTCTCTAATGAGGCATTTATAAATCTTGGACTCCTTCAACTTTCTTAACTTAAAAGCTACAGTGGTCCCTCAGAGCTCATTCATATAATTGATGCAATATTTTCCATTTCGCCTTTAAAATGCTGAGAAAAGTCCTTGGCGTTAAAAATTTAATGTCAGTGTAAATTAACAGGAAACTTTGTGAAAGAACCCAAAACAGTTCTCCAACTCACAGAAGATTAGCCCATGAAGATTCAGAATGCTTTGATAATTAATCTTTTATAGTGTACCTTTTTTATTATTTAACTTTAAAAACCTAGGTTCATTTCTAGAGCACATTCATTTAACTATAGATTCCCATCTTCGGATTTTACAGAGCGATTCAAGTTTCATATAAATTTTTTAATGATTGTAACATGTGGAAAGATGCGGTCATTTGTAATCCATCCCATGCCTGAATAATAATGACCACTGGAAATGAATCAAAGGCTGAGCTGCAACTGCTCTGTTTTCATCATGTCTGCTCAGTTTCACCCTGAAATAAGCAATATGAAATCAGAAAGTCATGTAAAGAAATACACATTTGTGTTGAATTCTTTAATCAGAGGATGCTATAATTTCATAACAAAAAATATGAATGCTTCATTTTAAGAGATTTAGCAATAACTCCATGTGGGGTTTGTTATGAGAGATTTCCAGTTTTTTCTCCATATACATTTGTTTGGAACAAGACAAAACATTAGCTCATCTCTGAAGATAAGTAATGGAGAATGTCGTGTTCTCAGGCCTATAATATGAAGCCCTTGATACATCTTGAATGCTTCAGATCATGTTAAAATGTTATACTTAGACTTTGAATCATTTAGATTAAAAATTTTGGGGAGTTGACCCTTCATGCACTTTTTCTCTTATTTCTCCCTTATGAAAATCATTGTTATCATGAAAAACTAACCAAGCTTTACTTTAAATAAAATAAAATCATACTTGTAATATTCTCAGATACATGGTTTAGACAAAAATAAAACACTACTTTAAACTGAGTTTCCAAACGTTTAAAAGTCACAAAACTCTATTACATACCTCATTTTTGCAATTTCCAGCCTAGAAAATTAAAGTGTTTATACCCATTGTTTCTAAATTAATTTAAAATAATTTAACTTTTCAAAATGAGTAAGAGTAAAATACAAATGTTCTCACCACAGAAAAAGACAAGTGTTTGAGTTTATGAATCTGTTTATTAACTTTAATTATTCCACATTGTATTCATAAGTCATAAACCTCACTTTGTACCCCATAAACATATACTGATATAATTTGTCAATTTTCAATTTTTTAAAAACTGATCTGGTCCCTTTTTCTACATAATTATTTACCATTTGAAGTTATCAAAGATTATACGCAGTGGATATTTTTATTATCTTATATAGTTTTTGGGTTTGAGTCTTGTTCATTCAAAAGTCCAATTGTTATTAATAATCGTTTGCAAATTAGGCTTGATAAAGTACTTTATTTCATTTGAAATTACAGAATATGTTTACAAATACTTTGTTTTCTGTGTCTCTCTTTTAGACTACATAGGCAGAATACTAATTTAAATTATAGAATGTATCCTTCTTAAAAGAGAATATGATTTGATATCCTACAGAAAGTTCAATATAGGTTGACATGCAATTGATTTTTATCTCCTAAGTAAAAATTTAGTAGTCAAGATTTTATTTTGGGTACCCTAAAACAACAATGGCAGGGATGAAAGTATAGAATAGTGCTGGTTCATTTTCATATTTGGGTGCCAACTAGTAAAATTAGAAGGTGAAATAGCAGGTAATAGCAGCTAGGAATGCCCCAACTTTGTGGTTAACGTTGCATAGTGTAAGACACCCATGAGCATGGGAAGACCATGTAGTTAATTCCATAAAACAGAGGAAAATTTAAACACGGGTCAATAACTGATAAACATAGTAAAATATAACATCAATGCTGCATTTGGTAGGACTTATTTTTGTGAGTTTTTTTTTTATACTTTAAGTTCTGGGGTACATATGCACAACGTGCAGGTTTGTTACGTATGTATAAATGTGTCATGTTGGTGTGCTGCACCCATTAACTCGTCATTTACATTAGGTATATCTCCTAATGCTATCCCTCCCCGCTTCCCCCACCCCACAACAGGCCCCAGTGTGTGATGTTCCCCTTCCTGTGTCCAAGTGATCTCATTGTTCAATTCCCACCTATAAGTGAGAAAATGCAGTATTTGGTTTTCTGTTCTTGCGACAGTTTGCTGAGAATGATGGTTTCCAGCTGCATCCATGTCCCTACAAAGGACACAAACTCATCCTTTTTTATGGCTGCATAGTATTCCATGGTGTATATGTGCCACATTTTCTTTTTTTTTTTTTTTGCTCATTTTTTATTTAAAAAATGTTTTTCTCTAGCTTTATTGAGATATGATTAACAACTAAAAATTGTATATATTTAAAGTATACAATATGATAATTTGGTAGATGCATACATTGTGAAATGATTACCATAATCAAGTTAATTAACACGTCCGTCATCTCACATTATCTTTTTTTTTTTTTTTTTTGTATTTGAGGCTGAACTTTATTCACATTTAAACCAAAATAAAATACTGTGATAGATTACATGTAAAACAGCAGACACCAACTGTCTTCTATTAATCCCAACATTAAACAGTCTTGAAAAATTATAAAATAATTCTAATCTTCTCGATGTTTTTGGTTTGGAAAAATACAGTGATTTTTTTTTTTTTTTCTGAGTTCTGTGAGTTTTTCTTTTTCTTTTTTTTTTTTTTTAATTTATTTATTATTATTATACTTTAAGTTGTAGGGTACATGTGCATAACGTGCAGGTTTGTTACATATGTATACTTGTGCCATGTTGGTGTGCTGCACCCATCAACTCGTCATTTACATCAGGTATAACTCCCAATGCAATCCCTCCCCCCTCCCCCCCCCCCCCGTAGGCCCCGGTGTGTGATGTTCCCCTTCCTGAGTCCAAGTGATCTCATTGTTCAGTTCCCACCTATGAGTGAGAACATGCGGTGTTTGGTTTTCAGTTCTTGTGATAGTTTGCTAAGAATGATGGTTTCCAGCTGCATCCATGTCCCTACAAAGGACACAAACTCATCCTTTTTTATGGCTGCATAGTATTCCATAGTGTATATGTGCCACATTTTCTTCATCCAGTCTGTCACTGATGGACATTTGGGTGGATTCCAAGTCTTTGCTATTGTGAATAGTGCCGCAATAAACATACGTGTGCATGTGTTGGCAGGACTTTTTACCTAGAATCCATATTTACTTCTGCCCTAACCTCACTACATCTTCAGGCCATAGGAGGAAGTAGAGCTTGTCCATCTTCAGGATGAGAAGTGAAAGTATCTCAGCAAATTCAAAGCAGTATAAATTTTCGAGTTTTAGAAGAAGCTCATGAAATAGCTCGGTTTTTATTTTTAAAATAAAAGTATAAAACAAAGGACAGGCAAGACTGAGGGAGCAGTTCAGATGTGGAACTTTCTGCAATCCTCTAAGGTAATGGGAAATGGCAAAGACCCATTATAGTGTGCCTCAGGCTGAGGACCTGAGCAAAAATATATGTTAGGAAAATTTCTCGTTGTGTTTGTGTGTGTGTGTGTGTGTGTGTGTGTGTATTAACATGTACCTCTAGAAATTTCACATGAATTTTTTCTTTAAAAAGAAATAAAAGTAGCTCAAATTTATATTAGAACACTTATAAGAGTTTTAGATTGATGTAAAAGTAAAAATATCTATAAAACAGAATGGACACTAAAAATATTTAATTATGTAATATGAATTTTAATAGTACAGTACATATTACTAAGTGGTAAAATCAATTTTTAAAAATTACTTTCAGTAAATGGTTTTGAGACAATTAGCTTCTTGGGGGAAACATCATTTTAGGTCATCTCCTCATATCATACACCAAAATAAACTCCAAGTGATAAAAATTTATGTAAAACTAAAATATTAGAACAAAATATAAGTGCCGGGCACAGTGGCTCACATCTGTAATCCCAGCACTTTGGGAAGCTGAGGCAGAAGCATTGCTTAAGCTCAGGAGTTTGAGGCCAGCCTAAAAAACATGGTAAAACACTGTCTTTTAAGAAAATAAAAAAATTAGCCAGGTGTGGTGGTGCATGCAGGTAGTCCCAGCTACTTGGGAGGCTGAGGTGGGAGGATGCCTTGAGCCTAGAAGGCGGAGGTTGCCCTTAGAGAAGATCAATACACTGCACTGCAGCCTGGGCGAAAGAGTGAGATCTGTCTCAAAAGTAGAAGAAGAAGGAGATGGAGAGAAAGGCGAAGGAGAAGAAAGAAGAAGAAAATACCAGTTACTTTTTACTAACTTTGAGTAGAAAGGACACTAAGGTAAAATTCAGTGGGAGAAATCAAAAGAGCAACAGATTTGACTATGAAAAAGACAGACCGGGTGCGGTGGCTCAAGCCTGTAATCCCAGCACTTTGGGAGGCCGAGACAGGCGGATCATGAGGTCAGGAGATCCAGACCATCCTGGCTAACACGGTGAAACCCCGTCTCTACTAAAAATACAAAAAACTAGCCGGGCAAGGTGGCGGGCGCCTGTAGTCCCAGCTATTCGGGAGGCTGAGGCAGGAGAATGGTGTAAACCCAGGAGGCGGAGCTTGCAGTGAGCTGAGATCCGGCCACTGCACTCCAGTCTGGGCGACAGAGCGAGACTCCATCTCAAAAAAAAAAAAAAAAAAAAAATTCAATTTGAAAGAGTCCTCAATGACGCCAAACAATAAAAGAGAAAACAGAAATTTGGTCAATTTTTAATGTTTACTAAATTGCATCTTATCTATTGCTTTGAAAATATCTACTAAGGACATAGGTTTTCAGATTTAGTTTATATACTGGGATCAAATTTTAGCAAATATTTAAGAATTATTGTATTGCAGAAAAATTAATGATTGGATTTATAATTACTCATTTATTCAACTACTAGAAAATTTTCTGTGAATATATGATGTTCAATGATTAAGAAATACTCTTTCTAGAAGAGACTGTTCTTTCCCCATAGTGTGTTCTTGGCATCTTTGTTGAAAATTAATTAATCATAAAGCATAGATTTATTTCTGCATTCTCTTTTCTGTTCCGTTGATCTATGTGTCTGTTGTATGCCAATACAATACTGTTTTGATTACTGTAGCTTTGTAGTATATTTTCAAATTAGGTAGTATAGTACCTTCAGCTTATTTTTTTTTATTCAAAAGTTATTGTTTATTCAGATTTTTTGTGGTTCCATATAAATTTTAAGGTTGTTTTTTTTCTATTTCTGTAAAAAAAATGTCCTTGGAATTTTGATAGAGATTTTGTTGAATCTGTAGATCATTTTGGGTAGCATGAACATTTTAACAATATTAGTTTTTCCAATGCATGAAAATGGGATATCAACCCATTATTTGCATCTTCTTCAATTTCTTTCATCAATGTCTTATAGTTTGGCATACAAATATTTCACCTCCTTGATTAAATGTATTTCTAAGTATTTTTAGTAGGTATTGTTAATGGGATTGTTTTCTCAATTTCTTTTTTGCATAGTTTATTCTTAGTGTGTAGAAACATTACTAATTTTTGTTGTTGATTTTGCATCTTGCAATATTCCTGAATTCATTAATTAGTTCTAACAGTTTTTGGTAGAGTTGGAAATTCTGGATATCCACATTCAGAAGAATAAAATTCAACCCCTATCTTGTACCATATACAAAAATCAACTCAAAATAGATTATAGACTTAAACATAAGACCTGAAACTATAAACTAACAGAAGAAAACATAGGGGAAAATCTCCATGCTCCATGACATTGGTCTGGACATAGATTTTTTAAAATTTGACCTAAAAATCACAAGCAGCACAAGAAAAATAGACAAATAGGATTATTTCAAACTAGAAAGCAAAGCAACCAAGAATATGAAGAGACAACTTACGAAATGGAAGAAAATATTTGCAAACCATACATCTGACAAGGAGTTAATAATCAAAATACTAAACAACTTAATTTAAAAAAAATAACCAAATTTTAAAAATGGGAAAAGGACCTAAATAGGTATTTTTCAAAAGAAAACATACAAATGGTAGATTAAAAAAGTTCAACATCACTAATCACCAGGGAAATGCACATTGAAACTGTAATGAATTATCTTCTCACGTCTATTAGAATGACTAATATAGAAAAGAGAGAGAGCTAATAAGCATTGAGGCAGTTGTGAACAAAAGGAAACCCTTGCACACCATTGATGGGAATATGAATTAGTACAGCCATTATGCAAAACAGTATGATAATTCCTCAGAAAATTAAAAATAATTCTAACATATGATCCAAATTCAAAGGAAACGAAATCAATATGTTGAAGAGATATCTGTAATTCTATGTTCGTCAACACTTTATTACAATAGCCAAGGTATGGAATTAACCTAAATATCCTTCAATGGATGGACGGCTAAAGAAAATGTGCTTTATACACACACGAACACAAACACACATACACACAGTGGGATACCATTCAGCGTTAAAAACAAAGGAAATCTTGTCCTTTGCAACATAGATGACCCTGGAAAAATCATCATGTGAAGTGAAATAAGTTGTGCACAAAGAGACAAATATAAATATAGAGTCTAAAAAAGCAGAGCTCATAGAAGCAGACAATAAATGTGATTTCTAGGGGATAGGAATAGAGGTCGTGGTGACTATAGTTAATAACAATGTATTGTATACTTGAAAGTTGCTGAGAGTAGATTTTAAAGTATTTTCACCACAAAAAAAGAATACATAGTTAGGTAATGCATATGTTAATCAGCCTGATTTTGCCAATCCACAAAGTATACATATATCAAAACATCATGTTGTATACCAAAAAATATATACAATTTTTATTTGTTAATTAAAAAATAAGTTAAAACAAAAATATTAATAACAAAAAGAATTACTTTTTCTAACTTTCAATCACAGAACTTTGATCTTAAGCTAAGAAATCCCATAGATAACTTCCAGAGCAGCATGCCATGTTATTCCACAGGATAATTTCATATGGAGAACAAACAGCAGGATTTCAGTCCTTTAGAGATATGATTCATTTTTATTCAGGAAAACAAAATTAATCTGTTTAATAAGAAAGTAAAGAAAAATGAGCCCCAAACACAAAGAATTTATTTTAAAACCATTCTGTATCAGCAGAATGTTTTTCCTACATATTTTTTATTTGATGCCAGCATGCTCTTTTTGCAGTTACCACCTCTTTCTGTTAGAATTCTTATTTTTGGATGAGTGATCAATTGCTTCATGTTGATTTTCCCCAGCAAACTATAGGTTCACCCCAGCTGCAAAAATGTTCTCAACTCTAAGCAAAAGCTCCATAGGCAAAGTCAGCATATGATCTTTCAAATGCAAACAGTGTGACTCTGTAGGAGTCTAACTCAGGAATTTGAGAAAAGGACTTTGTGAGAGTGGTAAGTTTGTGGCATTTATTACTGTTTTCAAATCTGACCCCAAAAGGTTATTAAAACTCCCATCAAATTACTGTATTTAACTCTCAGATAAGACTTTTGAAATACTAAGTTTATTTAATTTACGAAACTTTCTCATAGACTAAATATATATCATTAGCTGTGCTACAAAATAAATGTCAAAAGCTTGGAGCAAGTTGTTCAGGGGCACCCTGTGTTGGTGCCAAGTTGGACATACAACTTCTAGGCTTCTAATCCAAAGTTGATAGTACTGGGAGTATCCCCATAGTCAAATATTGATAACACACAGACTTTTCCTGATAGATTGAATTTACCTCCTGTAATCTCAAAAAGCACTGGAATTTGATGTGTTGGAATTTGAACAAAATGAAAAATGTAAGAAACAATTCTACAGATGTTGTATAATTATCATCTTGTCAAAGAAGTCTGATGAAAATAAAACCAAATTGATTTCCTTTATCTTCATCAGATTTTGCAAAGACTTAACCAGCTGCTCTCTAAACTACAAGAACCCGACAAATTTGAGTGGAAGGGGATCCTGCACCCTGAACATGATTCAAAGGGACTCTAAACTAAGATGACATCAGTCTTAGGATTTTATTGCCTTCTATTTATAATTATCATGCTGCAAAGTAAGTGATCCCCCCCTCACGAATATTTCCTTTCATTTGCTCTCAATTTATTTTATTAAATTATCATGAAACTATATCCTGTATTGCAAAATGAAATTTCATCACACAATGGGTTTACATGCAGTGGCAGAGACTTTTATCTACACATTCCCTTTCTCTCTTCCTTCCTGTAAGGGACACCCTTCTCCTTTTGAAGAGGTAGCTACTCAGCTAGAGACTACATTTCCTAGCATTTCTTGCAGCTATGTGTGATCAGGTGACTGGTTTCTTTCTAATGGTATTTTAACTGGAATTACATGTGCAACTTCAGTCTCCCCTCTTTGAAAGAGAAAATCACTTGCCCTCTACTTCTCTGTCCCACATCTCACAGTCTAGAAAATAAACTTGGTGTTGAGCCAGTATCCACCAGATAATCTAGGACAAATTTAAGGAATAACAGAGCAACAATGCAGAAAGCATATGGGCTCCTGATTGACTCAGCAGCCTTCTCCAGGTTTCTTACATCTGTTTTGCTTGAACCACTGTGTTTTGGGTTCTCTCTGTTGCTGCCTCTTGCTTGTATCCAAAACGTACGGATACTTATTTAAATTGGAACTCCCTGTACCCCATTCCTACCACTTTCATATGTATTGAAACATTGATGGCAGTGACAGTTTTCCCAGATAAGTAGCAAAAGACCATTAAGGGATCAGTGTTTTTCCTCTTTCTGAACAAATAAAAGCTATTTTGTGGTCAATGACTTGAGCAACTGGGCCTAAACAACCCTGGAATATCAAGGTGCTACCCTTTAGCTCCATGACATTTGCTTTTCACCATTTCATTATACCATCAACATTATTTGAAGTTTCTCTTCACTGTGTTCTTGCACTGAACTTTACTCTACCTTTTTATTACCACCACAGAACACATATTCATGTGTCTCCTTACTACCCATTCTTTGCATGTGTTTGATCAAGGGCAATCAGGCAATAGAAAGTATCATTTCACTAATATTCACCAAATTTCCTGGCACTTGACAGGCCCTCCCAAACTATCCTACTGAAATAATGCTGGATATACTAAAACTACAGTAGCAATGTTGCTGGAAGTATTAGCCCAAGGTACCATAGCTCCAATATGCACACATTTCTAACAGATTTAAGATTTTTGGCTATGTTCTACAATCTGGATTTACTGCAAAGATGTCACTCTTCTTTTTTTGTACTTTAATTCATTCTTCAAAGACAAAGATTAAAGTTTCAATGAAATAAGTACAATTGCACCAAAAATGTCTCACATAATATCTGTAATTTCCAATCTTACAGCTAAGGGAAAAAAATAACTTTTGCCTTTGGTCTCACAAATCAGAGAGAAAATAACCTTAAAGATGATCCTCTCCAGGAGTTTTAAAACTGCATTCTGGCACCCTACAACTAAGAAGTAGCTTGAGGTACGCCTGCAGTGGGATGAGGAGAGGAAGCTGAGTGGGAAGGACCAGAGTCTCCCCTCCCTACTTGAAAGGGAAAAGTTTTCTTTTATTTTTATTATATTAGGGTTTAGTTGAAGATTTTGTTTGTCAAAGGGATCTCTTAATAACTGTTTGGAAAGCTAGTCCAAACCAAATGAGGACATTAAAAGCTCAAGAGAGTAAGATTTATCTGAGGTTGGAGCGATGACTGGTGGTGAAGCTAAGATGGGATGCTGGTCTTTGGCATCTGGTCCAGAATTTTTACACCCAAGCTATAGAGATTGCTTAATAAAGTGTGGGCACCCAACCACACATAGAGTTAAAATGACATAGGTACTCTAGTGCTCATGTGACTACAGGAACTTCAGAATCAACTTCAAATATATCTATAATTTCCATTTAGTATATATTTCAGAATAGTGATAAATGCTTTAGTATCCTGTTCTGTGCCCAGCAATTGAAATGCTAGTATTAATTTTTTTGTTTTATAAAAAGAAACTTTTATTAAAAAACAAAATTATGATGTGGCAGGAAGCACAAGACTGCAAATTAGAAAACATGATTTTAAATACCACTCTGCAACCAAAGAAATAGCTTATGCCTTTTCTTATTTTTCTCATCACCTCATCTTGATAGGCCTCAAGTTTCTTAGCTTTTAATGCAGTTAGTCTATATGATTTATAAGGTTTTCTCCAGATCTAAACATCTATGATTCTGTCTTTCAGGTAAATTATGTTTATTCCACATCAAAGAATAAAATGTATAAGTATTCAAGGTATATCTCTGTATACAATTTATGCATGCATTAGCATATGCCTATTAATCAATAGAATCTTCAAACTTATTTTATGATCCTACTTTGTATTTTTCTCATTTTAAAAAATTAAACTTTTTTACTTGTAGTAAATGGACCCTTTTTAGTGTACAGTTCTGTGAGTTTTGACACACACATACAGTTGCATAATCAGTACCACAAAATCAAGATATATAACAATTTCGTTCTCTCAGAAGTTTTCCCCACAGTCCTTTATAGTCAATCCCATCTCTAGACCCTGGCAATTGCTGCTCTGTTTTCTGTCATTTTAGTTTCATCTTTGCTTTTTTTTTTTTTTTTTTTAATTTAGAGACTTTTTACCTTCTAATGTTTGTCTATAACTCTGAAAGTTAAATAATATGCACCGCCTACCTACATGGTTGCCTTATATAATTTATCTTATTTAATCCTACCATCTTTATAATGCTGGCAAGTCTGCACCTATTTTATAAATGAGGAAACTGAGACTCATAACAGGAAGTAATTTTCTAGGGTCAAACAACTCGTAAGCAATGGAGCCCAACTCCCCTGTGACCACAGCACCACAACACTCGCTCTGGTTCAGCCTGCCTTCAAATTTCTTCTACATGAGAGCAATAGAAACTTCATTTGGTTTGAGGCTCTGTTATTTGGAGTTTTCTGCTTTATAAGGCCATATATATCCTCAAATCTTTTGAGTTCCCTTTTTGGAGTACCCACTTCTCAGGATACATACTACATATCTCATAGCAGCTTATCAAAGTCAGGGAAGTTTAACTCACAGTGGTACATTTCTGGAGCTTCGATTGTGCCCACAGGTCAAGACACATTCTCTTTATTTTATTTGATTTTAGATTCAGGGAGTACATGTGCAGATTTGTTTTATGAGTATATTGCATAATGCTGGGGTTTGGGCTTCTGTTAAACTCACCACCCAAATAGTGAACAGGGTACCCACAAATTCTTTTTTTTTAATCTTTATGTCTCAGAACCTGATCTATATTTCAGTTAATTTCAAACCCAGAGGAGGATATGGATATTTATTGGTGTCCCTAAATTCCAACATTTATGTCTATTTCAAATTTACCAGATGATTGCCCATTCTCCAATTCATCTTGTGCCACTATAATTTTTAAAAGCTGTTTAAAGACCAGGCATGGTGGCTCATGCCTGTAATCCCAACACTAGAAGGCCAAGGCGGGAGGATCGCTTGAGCCCAGGAGTTCCAGACCTAACTGGGCAAGATAGCAAGACAGACCCTCTCTCTACAAAAAAATTTAAAAATTAGCTGAGTGTGGTGGTGTGTGCCTGTAGTCCTAGCCACACCAGAGGATCACTTCAGTCAGTAGTTTGAGATCACAGTGAGCTATGATCGCACCACCAATGCACTCCAGCCTAGTTAACAGAGAGAAATCTGTGTATTGTCCATCTCATACTGCTACAAAGAAATACCTGAGACTAGGAAACTTACAGAAAAAGTTTTATTTGGCTCACGGTTCTGTAGGCTCTATGAGAAGCACAGTGGCTTCTGTTTCTGGGGAGGCCTCAGGAAGCTTCCAATTATGGCAGAAGGCAAATGGTGAGTGAGATGTCTCACATGGCAGGAGCAGGAACAAGAGAGGGGGTGGGGGTGCTACACACTTTAAACAATCAGATCTCATGAGAACTCACTATTGTGAAGACAGAACCAAGGGGGCTGGTGTTAAACCATGAAAAACCACCCCCATGATCCAATCACCTCCCATCAGGCCCCGCCCACAACACTGGGGTTTACAATTCAGCATGAGATTTGAGTGGGAACGCAGATCCAAACCATATTACTCTGTCTCTAATACTAATAATTAAGTAAATAAATACATATAAAAACTATTTAGTCTTGATTTTAGCATGCATGTTAAAAGTCCATTTTATGCCATACTCAATCAAATTCACCAAAGTATTTTTACTTTAGAAGCCAACCGTGGCCACACAAATAGGAATATCTATTTCACACCCACAGATGCCAGATCCACGGGCCAAGGTTGCCTTCCCTTTAGTCCCCTAGGACCACCATTTATAGTGTAACATACCTTAAGATTTTTAAATCTTAAGGCTATTGACATAAGAAAAATAGTGTCTAGTATAGGAAAGAAGGCTACAATGGCCTATAAATTTTTTTAAAAGATACTTATGTGGGAAGAACTAAAGTCTGCATTCTAAAATATTGTGCCTTTCACATGTGCTTGCTTGTTAAACAATTTGATGGAAGTTAATATTTACTTCACATTGCAATCTGCACACATTTTTGTATAAGATATAGGAAGCATACAATTAAAACACGAAACTATTACATGAACAGTATGCAAGCAAACTACTTGAATGAATGTTTTTTAAAAATAAAGGAAATTTCATCCGTGTCCCTGCAAAGGACATGAACTCATCCTTTTCTATGGCTGCATAGTATTCCATGGGGTGTATGTGCCACATTTTCTTAATCCAGTCTATCACTGATGGACATTTGGGTTGGTTCCAAATCTTTGCTATTGTGAATAGTGCCACAAAAAAACATATGTGTGCATGTGTCCTTGTAATAGCATGATTTATAATCCTTTGGGTATATTCCCAGTAATGGGATTGCTGGGTCAAATGATATTTCTAGTTCTAGATCCTTGTGCGGTGGAGCGCAGGGGAAGGGATAGCATTAGGAGAAATACCTAAAGTAAATGACGAGTTAATGGGTGCAGCAAACCAACATGACACGTGTATACCTATGTAACAAACCTGTACGTTGTGCACATGTACCCTAGAACTTAAAGTATAATAAAAAAGAAAAATAAATAAATAAAGGAAATTGTTAATACTTTAGTATTGGAACCACTAGCTTAAGGAAAAATACTGTTGTCTGGTATTATGAAGCAAATAACATTACTTATCTTGGAGAAATAGAAAGTCAAAGCATGTATTCTTTGGGAAGAATTTTTTCTCTATTCTCCATATAGGAAGAATTGTGCTCTTAATGACTAGTAGCTTTGATTTTAGTTTATGGACTTTCTGACTGTTGGATTGATTATGTTTTCTGCTTTTTTGTTTGACTGCTACAGCTTAGGGATATATTTATGTACTTCTTCTACCAAGTGGATATAAGTTCATGACCTAAATTTTATGTTCTTTCATCATTCCACTGGCCATCTTTTCTCTTTCATTTTACCTTCTTTTTGCTTCTTTTAAATTATTTTAAATCATTAGTACTCTTAAATGTAAATATTCCTTTACTATTTCTTAAATATTCCTTTAAATATTCCTTTACTATTTCTTTTTTTGGAACAACACAAATTCTAATTTAATTAGCTAGTAAATTATGCTAACATTGGAATTTTTAGCTATCCATTGAAGACATTGAAAGTAGTATAGATATTAGGATAGACTGTGAAAGATAATTATATTTTCCTCTTTCTGAAGTCAATAATCAAAAGACGTTAATGTTAGTCAGCTTTATTATTTTAAAAGTGTTTATAGAGGCCTTGGCTGTCAGACATACAAATTCAATTTAACTCATAGAGAAATAAAAATATGTCAAAGTAAATAATCATAATGGTTCAAACAATCAGAAATTTGATATTAATGCACTACTGACTCCAAGTTCAGACTAACATATCCGTTGTTCAACAATAGAAGGAAAGTTAAAATTAATCAGCTTTATTATTTTAAAAGTGTAGTTATATTTAAATATAACCATACCAATGTATTTTGGTTGGTTCAATTTCTTATTACAGATGAACTCAAATTAAGAGAAAAATACATCTGCTATAATATTTATGTGGATATATGAATCACTTATAATAATATTTTAAATAGAATAAAATAACAAATCAAAAATGCTTAATACTGGGATAGTTTTCACTGACAGTACAGAATTTAAAAAGGAGAGAAAGCGTCTCTTCATTTTAGAACTTTTTGCCTTTGTTAGGTCTCCGAGCAATTTTACTCTAAAGTTATTTTACATAAAAATTTTCAATATCATTAGATAGTTTAACTGTATTAATTCTAGTTTATATCCCTTCTAGATCTATTATTACATGTGAATTGTTTTAAGTGCCTCCTGTCATTACCAACGGTGTCCTGGTTTGAATGATGAGTTAAATGGTCATCCTAAATGTGATGGATTTCCATAGTTCTCAAGAATGGTAGCTAGCATAAGGACATTACTCCGAGCATGGGCAAATTAATGATACAAGAAAAGAGCGGAGGACACTGTCTGAACACTATGGCCAAACATTTTCATAAATTATCATATAAATGATACAGGCTTAGAGCCTACTCAGAAACTTCTAGTGAAAGTGCATGAAAATAATTCTAGTAGGTTAAAATGTATTAACTCCCTATGTCTGTGTGTCCCAGGAACTACACTAAACACTTTATTTGAATTATCTCATTTACTATTCAAAGCAGGTTTGTAGGTATTATTACTACTGCCTCCAATTTACAGATGAGAAAATTGAAGCTTACAGATTATAAGCAATTTACTCAAAGTTACACGGTCAGAAAGCCATAAAAGCAGAATCCAAACTTAAAATTGATACTTGGGCTGGAGCTCTCTATGACTTGCCATACTGATAGCCCATGAGTACATAAAATATCCTCTTGTGTAGTCTTATAACACCAGGAAATCCCTGCTTCACCTCTTCCCGATAACCCCACCACAACACCCATCATTATTCTTAGAAATTCTTTCCTTAGAGAGCCATTCCCTCTGACTTTGTTTAGCTAGCGTGTAGTAGAAATTTTGTGGTTGGTATTCCATTGCTTATTCTTCCCCTTACCTTTTAAATAGCTCCTTATTTAAACTTTCAGATTCAAGTATTTATCATGAAGCTGACTCCACTTTCACATCTAAGAGTAAAGTATACGACTTGAGATCAGCTAATTTAGTGCATTCCTTTCCTTTGGCCATAAGGTTTGGCCCACAGACGGGCAAGTGATAAAACCTGAAAGCCTCAATATTTAAAGTCGGAATATTGGCACATAGACTCTTTTACATGCTAGACGTGAGCAAGAACGTATAGTCTTGGGAGCTACCAGCATCCATTCGGGGATCTTAAAGATAAAGGCAGCACCACTAATATAGAGCCAGGATAAATTGGGTCCTAGGTGGCATTTGATAACCCACTAGGTCTATCTTCACTTGTCTTTGGCTTTTTATTTATGTGAGTGTATTGCTTAACCCAGTTTGAGATAGGCTTAACTGAAATCAACTGAATTAATCCATAAGGGAGAACAATGGAAAATTGGCCCCGTGATATGGACAGGTCTCTTAGAAGGAGTGATACATGGAGAGATATATAGCACGTTGCAATTTTGCCAAGGGCTGGAAAAAATGCAATATTTTGTAGATCACTGACTCTCTCAGTGTAGTCCATTGCCTATAAAATTATTTTTAAAGCTAAATTTTTATATTTCATTTTAGCTTGCAAAAGCTATTTCCATATCTTACATCATTCTAGCCTCATAACAATTCTATAAGATAGATATTATTATTATTACTGCTTTTTAGATTTTTTTAAAAGCTCAGATGATTTTCTAAAAATTATAAATCTGTAAAATGACTAAGAACAAGGATTTGAAATGAAGTCTTTTTTATTTCTGCTACCCCAAGCAGAACTGGATTTCACCTACAAATAAAATTGAATGATGGGCCTTAGTTCTCCAAGGTAGCTGGAAACCATGGCAAATGCCATCGGTGTATTCATATTTTGCCTGGGAATATGATTAAAAAATGATATTTTTAAAAGAAATATATGCTTAACTATTTGTTTCCTACTTTTAACACCTAGTGATACCCCTAAATTCTTTTCTTGAATCACCTAAGTTAACTATATCTGGTTTTCTTCATAGTAATACTTCTTATCAGAGGATTCTCCATGCCTAGAAAAGGCTCTTTGATCATCTGTGTTTTTTCCAGTCCCTACCATTAAATGGAAACAGCTCAAACTTCCAAATAGTAATAATATTAATAACAATTTTTAAATAATAGCATTTAAATGCTCATCAACAATGCAGTGATTAGATATCATTACTACGATTGTTACATAGATGAGGAGACCAAGGCTTAGAAAGATTAAATGACTTTCCCAAGGTCACACATTTACTGTGACAGAGCAAGGATGTTATCCCAGATGTGTCAGATTCCAAAGATCCTGCCTTTACTAGATATGCTACAACACTCCTGCCTTCATGATTTTTACCGAACCCATATTTTGTTAGAACTTCGTCCTATAAGTGTTGGCATGCTGTTCTCCCACCATTGGAACATAATGAGTTCCAACACCCTCATTATGAGATCAACTCTAGTTTCTAATGTTCTTATTCTTTTCTACTAAATAAAAATTGACATTTTTTTCATGACCTACCCTGAAATTTGTAATATCAGATGATAATATATAAATTAATCATTGCTAATGGGTCGATATTTAAGGTGTAACATCTTCTCAGAGAACGACAATATTTTTACAAATGTAAAGAGATATTCCAACACACTGACACATTAATCATATGATGATTATTACAGGCACTATTAAATACTACAAACTAAACATATGTCAGTGGGACTGAAGGTATGGGAGTCAGAAAAGGCGCAGCATTTTGGGTCAACTACATTCTAACATTTATAAAAACTACTGCATGAGCCTCTCAGTCTACCTCTGTGTACACTAAATCTAGCTACTGCTTGTCCATCACTAATTATATGTACGAGAGTTGCTCAAGTAGAATAATAGGGATAAAAATCCTTCTGTGTATTCACCCCAAAAGTATAAAGGATAGGAGTAGGTTTGCATTGGTCTAACTAAAGAGCTCAATGGTCTGTTGTCAGCTCATTAAACCACATATCTGCAGAAGATAAACAACTGTGGGATGCTTTACAGGTTTGCTGAGTTTGTGAGAAAGTAAGCAGAGGCAAATGAAGAAAGTCTATGAGAATAAACACTTGGAATTAATGGTCCATAAAATCTCAAGTTCTCTGCTATAGAATAATATTGCAAATCACTTTCCTGATTTCACCTGGTTTGCAAAAAAATGCATTGAGACCATCATATGTTTAGTGTTCTGTCCTCGTATCTCAAAAACATTTTGATCCCTCAGACGCAATCTCTAAACTTCTGTCATTGCTTTTCAAATCATTAACCCAAGACAATATACCTTGTAGCTGTAGGAAAACAGATTCCCCAGGCAAATGAAAGGAAAGCAAAAATTATTTCATTTATTTTAATGTCATCCCTCAGTCATTCTTGGCCTGTAGCCTGATTTTCACTGGCTTTTTAATGAGATTTGCATCTCTGCCCATTAGTGCGAGAACTTATTTTCAAGAGAATGCTATTACCCATACCCACTTTTCTGCAAGTCATTCCTGCAGAAACAGGTAAAGCATCAACAAAAAGGGAAGTTGTCAAATCCCTTCAGTAGAGTAGTCAGGTTCCATCAATCAAAAGGTTGATGTCCAAATCAAATTTGTGGCAAAGAGTAACAGAAAGTCTAATTTTACACATTGCAACAGGCATACTGTTCAGAAACTCTTCAAATTGTTCTGGATAGTTTGGTACTTTTCTAAGTTAAAAAAATACCTTTCAAAAACCCACAGTGAAGTGTCTGCCTTCTCACACAGTCTACTGGATTGGGATTTAAGACCCAGCTGAGGACTTACCTATCGTATAAGGCTTATTTAATTCTTATGGTACCAAGCTGGGCCAGAGGCTAACATCTTTTCCCAAAAGTTGAGAAAATATAGTTTTTAGCAGGCATCAAATCATCATATTGGCCACTCTGTCTCATTCAAAAGCATGTCTTGATATTAATTAGATAATGTCTATAAGGTTGTTTAGGCTCATTTGGAGTCACCTTAAATAAGTATAGTAGTGAGAAAAGCTGTTGAAGTATTTGCCTACTTGCTCTAAGGTCCTCAGAGACCAACTCCCTAAGAAACATATTTTTCTTTGATACCCAGCAATGCCCTTGATTTTTAAGCTCTTTCCCAGACCATGGCCAAAGATACTGATTTTGAGTATAATAGATATCAAAACTACCACCAAATTGTGTCAGTTCTGCCTCCTGTTTCTCTTATCCCTCTATTTCTTTCCGTCAGCACTGACACAATCCTACTCCAAGCTAACAGGATCTCTCACCCATATCCCTGGAATGTCGTCCTAACTGATTCTCTCTCTTCTAATTTTATCCACTTTTGCTTCTTCAATTGAAGGTTTTAAAAACCTAACAATGATGTCATGTCTTCTACTCATAATACATTTCCTTAATTTCTTATTTTCCTTAGGATAAGGTAAAAAACAAAAAAAAACAAAACCTTTAACATTGACTATAAAACATAAGAAGATCAGTTTCTAATCTTTCTACTTTCCATACTCACCATATACTCTCTTGCCTATAGAATGTTGAAATACTAATCTCAATCTATTTTCAGTTATTCCACCTACCCCATCTTCCAGCATCCATTGGGCACTTTATTGACTCACTCATCCTCCTGTCTCAGTTTTAACTCTACCTCCTCAGGGAGTTTTTCAATGACCATTGGTCCATGTCATATCCTTGTGATCCATTCTCACTGCAACCTGCACTTCACCATTCATGATACTCTTGAACTGAAATGATAATTTTCTACATTTCCTGCTACACCACAAGTTCTGTGACATCAGAGACTGTGTCTGTACTATGTTTGGCAGCATGTATATCCAGTGCTTATCACATAAAGGGATCCCAATAAATATTTGTTGAGTGGATTAATGAAGATGATAGGACTCTTTGATTTTTGCTTTGATAGCAGAAGTTTCCAAGAAAAACTTGCCAAATTCTAAAATGAATGTCCACACATTTGTCACTATCTTCAGAAATAGACTCTAATTTCTATTGAATTTGCAGACTTCAATGTCCATTTTAAGCACAAGCGGAACGCACAGTTGAATATTTTGAACACAATTATGTGCTCTTCTTAGAAAAAGAAATGCATCTAAATACATGTGAATATTAATCTATATACTAATATACCTTCACTCATATGATGGGTACTCTATGCTTATTGCCTACTGAAAGTAGAGGGAAAAAGCAAATCTATGTATCTATGTGTGAATGTACATGTATAAAATTATTATAAAATGGCTACATGTTAAAGATATATGTGTTACCGTTCTAACTTATCTTATTTCTTTGGAGTAATTCTCAACCTACTTTTATAAAGTAGTAGATTCACCTACTTTATTATTAGTTCAAGAGCAGAAATGAGCCTAATCCTTTAGAATGAAACTATCACATGATTGGACTACAAGTCTCTGCGGATGTGGAGACAGGAATAAAGGTAAGAGCTGACAGACTGCAATGTAACAGAGATGAAAAAGCAGGCAGGCATTGTGGAGTCATACAATCCTGAGTCCTAATTCTGTTTTTGCCATTAACTATGTGATCTTAAATAGGGTACCTAAAGTATTTGAGCCTCAGTTTTCTTACTTGTAAAATAGAGGTGGGCTAATCCTACCAATGTTTCAGGGTTATTGAAGAATTAACTAAAAGAACATATTGAATGTGCTTGTGTATTACCTAGCATATAAAGGTCCTATTTTTAAAATATAGAAAATGTAAATGAGATATAAAATGAAGCATGTTATGGATTAACCTATTGCTTTTCCCCTCAACCTATTAAAAATATCTCTAAGGTAGATCACTTTTTTTTCTTGTTTTCTTATATTACCACATATAAAAGATTTATGTTTTCATCCTTGACATTTCTCCTGCCAATTCCATCACTTTATGCACACACCGTTTATTTTCCTATTTTTATTTTTTCACTTATTATAATTTAACGTGTGTGTGTGTGTGTGTGTTTTCTTTTTTATCTTTGTTTATTTTTTAAGAGACAGGTTCTCCTTCTGTTGCTCAGGCTGGAGTCCAGTGGTGGCACAATGAGAGCTCACTGTAACCTCAAACTCCTGGGCTCAAGCAATCCTCCTACCTCAGCCTTCCCAGTAGTGAGAACTACAGGCATGCACAACCATCCCTGGATAATTAAAAAAAAAAAAAAAAAAACTTTTTTGTCATACGATGTCTTATTATATCTTGACCAGCAAGGCTGAAATTGAACTTCTAGCCTCAAGTGTTCCTTCTGCCTTGGCATCGTAAAGCTCTGGGATTACAGACATGAACCGCCATGCCCAGCCATATTTTCTTATTGTTGTATCCTCCCTCTAGAATATCAACTCCATGAAAGCAGAAACCTTTGTTTGAATTTGGCCACTGTGATATCCCATGTCCACAACAGTACGAGTAAGGCTCGTAGTAGGCTCATCATTCTTTTTTGTAGCTAAAGTAGATAGGTTTTAAAATAAATCACAGACAGACTTTACAAATGGATAGATTTTGAACATTTTAACATTTCAGCTGGCCAAAATATTTTTTCTATTCAAAAACTACTGTGAATGAAAATACATCATTAAATCAGGTTCCTACTAAGGGATTCTCTCTTAAAATACAGACTGTTAGGTCAGGTGCAGCAGCTCATGCCTGTAATCTCAGCTCTTGGAGAGGCCAAGGCAGGTGGATCACTTGAGGCCAGGAGTTTAAGACCAGCCTGGGCAACATGGTGAGATTCCATCTCTTCAAAAAATACAAAAATTAGCCAGGCGTGGTGGCACATACTTATAGTCCCAGATAATCAGGTGGCTTAGGTGGGAGGATCACTTGAGCCCGTGAGGGCGATGCTGCAGTGAGCCGTGTTCCTGCCACTGCACTCCAGCCTGGGCAATAGAGCAAGGTCCTGTCTCAAAAAAAAAAAAAAAAAAAATTACAGACTCTTTAGGGAAAGTTACAGAGTTAACTAACTCATAACAAGGTGTTAAGGACTAGATCTCTTCCATTTGGCAAGAGAATCTAAGTAATAATAGAAAGTTGTTACTTTCTATGCTTTGTGTGAAGGGAAAACTATAACAAAGATGGTAAAGAGAAAGATGGGAAAAAAAGTCCCCTACTCCAAATTTTGCCTGGCACCCTCTCTGTATAAATTCCAGATGGGCAGTTAGGAAAAGACACTAAAAATCTGCACCATCACTTGTCTTCTCAATAGCAAACTTTATTGTGAGTTCATGATTACTTTAAATAATGTGAGACTACTTAAAACCATTTCTAAAAGAAGCACAAATATAGAGAAGTGACCAATTATTCGGGTATATGTTCAGTTAGAGAGGGTTATCCAAATGACTATAGGGAATGGACTTTTCACCTGCGTATTTGGGCATAACTCACCCCTTTTTTCAGCTACCAGGAACATAACTTTATAAGGCTTCACAGGAATTTATGGGTTTTTCCATACTCAATGATTTTTAATAATATTTTTAAGTATTTTTGAGAATCAGGAACTGAATGCCTAAAAGATTAACTTCTATCAAACAATATTCAAGACAGACTCTTTGATTTGATTTTTGCCTGTACCTTGACTGTTAAACGTTTTCTGATGTTTACAAAAACATCAAAACATTTGTTTTGTTTGCACGCTGAGGAAAATGACATAAGATTGCTTCCAGCACCAATTTCAGCTGAATGCTTCTTTTTTTTTTTTTTTTTTTTTTTTTTGAGACGGAGTCTCGCTCTGTCACCCAGGCTGGAGTGTAGTGGCCGGATCTCAGCTCACTGCAAGCTCCGCCTCCCCTGGTTCACGCCATTCTCCTGCCTCAGCCTCCCGAGTAGCTGGGACTACAGGCGCCTGCCACCTCGCCCGGCTAGTTTTTATTGTATTTTTTAGTAGAGACGGGGTTTCACTGGGTTAGCCAGGATGGTCTTGATCTCCTGACCTCGTGATCCGCCCGTCTTGGCCTCCCAAAGTGCTGGGATTACAGGCTTAAGCCACCGCGCCCGGCCAGCTGAATGCTTCTTAATGTAATAATCTTTTATCTACCTAGAGGCTTTGGGCAATATACTAATATTCAGAATTTACTTGGATCTGGGAACATTATGATCACCAAATGACTGTATCCAAATACAATGGCTATTAATCTTAATTATTATAGAGCAGTCTTCATGATATTGCTAAAATAACTATCAAGCACCCATACTCACAGACTTTTTGCTATTATAACTTATTTTTTTAAATACATATTTTACATATGTATGTAGAAAAGTGTACACTTTGGAATATAGAAAACTTATTTTAAGCCCTATATATAGCCCACTGGTATGGTCAAGTTACTTGACCTCTTTAAGTTTCGGTCCCTTTGTAAAACTGGTCTACTAACAACTATTTTATAAAACTATTATGTCAGCAAGACAGAGTTTAAAAAAATACCAGGAAAATCTGGCACATAATAGTTCTCAATAAATAATAGTGAAGAAAAAAAGAGCTGTTAGGCCTAGGTCAAAGATTATATCCTTTGGACGAACCTTTCCTATCTCTTTCAAGATTACTGTAAACAGACCATAAAATAGTACTACAGGTCTGGATGTGGCCAGCATGATGGTGGGATATATTGAGGCATAATCTTGAGATCTAGCTCAGTGTCCCCATAAGGATTTGAATAAAGTCATTTTATGTCAGTAAAAAATTGGCCTGTATTACTTTGGTGCCCATTCATTTTCAGTGATAGACAAGAAAATAATATGCCTATTTCTGCTCTGAATGTCATACTTCAGCATGGAAGAGTAATTCAGTGAAGATCAGGAGATCCACAGTAGTAATGAGCTTTATTTATACCTTTTCTCTAAGAAACTAAAGGCACTTTACTTTGTGCCTTTGGGGTAAGGTTCTGCTGATCAGCTGAACAAATAATCTTTAAAAACAATATTACATCCCCTGTTCCTTGAAGCGTAAGCTGGACTTACCAACTTGCTTTTAGAAAATTGAATATGAAAAGAAGAGTAAGTAATTTTTCCATGGAGAAACCTGAAAAACACGACCTCAGCCGTGTGATGAGTTTCGATATCAATAATGTTAAGGAAAAAAGCAGCAAGTCCAGCATAGTCACTCATGCTAAGGTTTCATGTCATCAAATCAAAATCTGAATGTTTAACTGAGAGAACTGACCTGAGAAATCAGGAGACATTTGACGTTCTAAGACTATGGAGCAAGGTGATAGCAAAATGCGATTAAGCCAACAAGATTTTATTTACACCCTTATATGAAAAGTAATCTTAAAACAACCAGACCACTATTCGTTCACTGTTCTTGCTTTTCCCTGGCTTTTTTTCTGCCTATAAAACTCATTCTGTCTAGCTCATTGGAGATCCTTCCTATTTTATAGACTGCATGCTGCCCCGTTCATGGATCACTAGTAAAAGTCAACTTGATGTTTGAAACTAAATTTGTTGAAATTTTGTTATTTAACAATAATGATGTCATGTTAATAACATGTACTGCTTCATATAATGTGATAAGGTTGGTATTCGCCTCTGTGGTATTCTTACCAAAACTCATAACCCCAGTATATTCAGGACAAAACAACAGGCAAACCCAAATTGAGGAGCATTCTACAAAATCCCTGACCAATATCCATTAAAACTGTAAAGATCATGAAAAATAAAGATTTCACAGATCATAGGAGACCAAGGAGACAAAACTAAGGACAATTTATAGCCCAAGACTGAATCTTGGAATAGAAAAAAGACCTTTGTGGGAAAACTAGTTAAATCTGAACAAAATCTAAAGTTTAGTTCATGGAGTTTAGTAATGTACCAATGTTGGTTTGTTAGTTGTGACAAATTTACCATGGTTATGTAAAAAAGCAATCATAATAGAAACTGGGTAATGAATATATGGGGACTCTCTGTATTATCTTTGCAACATTTTTGTAAATAAAAGTTATTCCAAAGTAAGAAGTTTAACAAAAAAAACTTAAAAAATAAAAAATAAAACATAATTATAGATAAACAAGCAGAATAAAATGCAGCTAATTACTATCTCATTGCATTCTTACTTTAATGAAAATAAAATGACTGAATATATAAAGTATAAATTTTTCTATTATATCATCTACCTTATGAATCAATAGTTTGACTATTGTGTTTCTTTTAGAAAAGGATGAATATTTGCTTCACCACTGGTTTTTAGGGAGTAATCAACAAATATTTAATTAATATGTAAAACATTGAATGAGTGAGTATTCTTCATGAATGATCAAAGTAATGTTCTGTCCTGATCTTTGGAAATTCCATCTACTTGATGAGACTCATGGTAACATTTATACTATTACCAAGTAAGTATTTGAAATTATATTCCGCTATTCTAAAAAATACACTTTGTAGAATATGCTTTACCTCATTATTATTAATAATATTGTTGTCATTTATTTATTTTAGAGATGAGATCTTACTCTATTGCTCAGGCTGGAGGGCAGGGCAGTGCTGTGATCATAGCTCACCATAGCATGAAACTCCTAGGCTCAAGCGATCATTCCACCTCAGAACCACCATGCCTGGCTAATTTTAAAATAGTTTTTGTAGAGATGAGGTCTTGCTGTGCTGCCCAGGCTGCTCTCAAACTCCTTGCCTCAAGTGATCCTCCATCTTTAGCCTCCCAAAGCGCTGGGATTATAGGTGGAAGCCACTTACTCCCAACCCTTTCCCTCCTGATTATTGAAATAAAGTCTGTGCCATAGTCATAACATTGATATGAGGATATCTCTGTTTTGATATCTTCACTTGCTATTTATGTGATGTCATTAACACTCATTTTTATACTTTGTTAGAAAATCTTGCACTTCTGTGGTTTCCAAGAGCTCTCCTCAGTTAGCCATCAAAAGTTTGCCAATGAGTAAAGAGAAATGCTAGAGACACACACGCAAGACTAGGAACAATGACAAAAGTAGCAGATTCAAGCAGATGGCTGTGGAAGTTTAGTAAAGTCACTGAAGACAGAAGAAGCCAGTTAATGGAGATGTGAATAACGAATACATAAATGTAAATGGAAATAATTTGGAAGTTTTGTGGCCAAATGGTGACGTGACAATATGGAATGGAGCAGAACCTAGCAACAAACCTATATAGAAAGAGAGGGGTTTTTTTGTTTTGTTTTGTTTTGTTTTGTTTTCAGAGATTTAGACACTGTATTGGTACCTGAAACTGGTAGAACAGTGGGAGGAATGGATGAGAGCAAGCATGAACAACCATATCCCTTGCCAAGCAAACATCAGAGCCAGAAAGACTGGTGAGGTTGGGTTGGATAGAAGCAACTTCTGAAATGCTGTATAGAAATTATACCTTTGCTTGTGTTCACAGTGCTTCTAGAATGGTGCTTCTTAATTAAATCCACTTAACTTAAAGTGGTTCTTAACCATATAATTTTCAAGGTTTCTATGAACTACCTGAAACATATATAAAAATATAGGCAGATATGTTCATATTAATATTTATTATCTGGAGTCAAAGCTTTTCATTAGGTTGTGGGACTCAAAGACAGGTTGGGTGGAAGGGAATGAGTAGAAGCAAGAGGAAGAGCAGGAATACAAAAAATAACATTCATGGAGTGCAGCCTGCACAACAGAATGGTGTCAAGAGTCTTATCTGAATTAGCAACTCAAATCCTTACAGTTGCATGAGCTAAGTACTGTTATTATCCTCATTTTGCAATCAAGCAAAAAAAGAGTGTGCAACTTGCCCAAATTCACACCGCTCGTGGTCAGGACTATCAACTATAAAGCCCAAACAAATGTTCATTGTGTTATACCGTCCTCTTGGAAACCAAAAACTATCAAAAGTCACTCGCCTACATGGATGGGAATGACAGGGTTCTAGCAGCAATTTTTAAAAAATAAAACCAGTTTCAACACAGTCAAGAAGACAATGATAAAAGTCAGTAAATTATTCACTAATTTTTTTCAAGGTGCTTAATTTACATTCCGTGAGTTATCTAGGCCATGACAATATCTGGCCTTATAGATAACTTCTGTGCTGGTTTCTATTGTTGCTCCTTTAGAAAAAAATAGAAAGCTGTTTGAAACAACTTCAAAGCCATGAAGAAAATGTGTTTTAATTTTGCAGTCTGTGTCAATTTAATCTTGGTGACTCAAATGGTAAGTTCTGATTAGAACTCAGAGTTCTGGACTTCTTATTCACTGCTCCCACCCTTAGGGACTTCTAATTTTCATGAAACTGAGACTAGAACTCTTGGAAACAGCAACAATAGTGCAACCATAGATAAAGAAATGAGTGCATCTGGGGAGCCTTATCAAAAGAGAGAAACGTTCTTTCCTTTCATCAACTGAGGGAATTTTAGCAAACTGTCTGCCAACTTTCATGTTTTCACCTTTATTTTTTTTCAGCTGGACTTACTGCATCTCCCATTGGTGAAACCTCTGGGCATGCTTACAAGGTTGTGAAATCAAGGCTTATCCCCATTGTTAGAGTTTACAATCAAAAGAACACAGAACAAATACAAAAATAAGCCTCATCACATAGGATTGGCAAACTCAAAGAAGACCTTGGACTTAACTATTTTGAAAACCTAAAATGAAGGGTTTGTTTCAGAAAAGGAAGAGATGACAATGGGGTAGATATAGGCATTTGGGCTTCAAAGGTCTGGAGCTGTTAAAAACATAGGTTTCTTTTCCAGATTACAATGTTTGACACCCACCAAGGTTCATTCTTTTGCAGAAGTGCATTCTGCCTTTTGTAAGGAAAATATTATCTTCAGCTCTCTGAATTATTCAAGGCAAACTCTGAAGGCAGGAGCATCCATAATCATGTTATCATCAGAGACAATATAGAGCATTAGCAACAGTAAGTTTCCTGATAAAACCCAATGAAACCCAGTCAGGTTCTCTATGTCATATTAACATATCCAAAGTGACCTGACCAAGTCAACTCCTATGCTGTATTTCTGTCTTTCTCAAAATAAGAGTTATCACGTTATGGAAGAAGTGAATTATCAATGTTATACAAATCTGCTAGCATTGAGTTATTTGGTGTGTGTCAGCCATCCATCATCTGTACACAGAAGCTGCACACGGAATCCACGTAGACTCAACTACCTGATTCATTATAGTATTCAAATGGAAAAATGCCCAGAGTTCCTGCAAAATAAAGTGACTCACACAGAGCTTACTGCATAATACAAACCCAATAAATCTTGACTATTATTTAATTATTGTTTATTTTTCATGAGTCTCCCTCTGACATTAACATTTGAAAGAACATCTTCATGAAATCGTAGGTAGAGACAACTAAACCTTAGGAAGTTTTATCAGCTTACAGGGCAACTAACATACACCAAGAATACATCATTCTATTTAATAGGGAAAAAAAGCTAAGATTTCACAACCTCTCTTCCTGATTCATTTCAGTGTTTAACAACCCTGTCAGGAAATGCCTCAATTATTCTAACCCAACTACCTGATACTGCAGTTTAAGTTTATTTCGTCATATTCTGGCTTCAGTGGAGATAAAGAACAGATGGTCACTATCCTTTGCATAATAATAATAATAATGTTTTATGGGTACAAAGACTTAGTAAATCTTTTCTTGATTATTTTCTTTACCACAAGAAAGTCTAGTTCATTAAACATCATCAGTAGCCCTATGTTTGAATGTAGCAGACAAGTGTTAAATATCAAGAAAACACATCTATTATTTGTAATGTGCACAAAACATTCTCAAATTTGACTATTTTGAGGAACCACCTGCATACACTATGTCTCAGCAAGGTAGCAAATGATTTTTGAATATTTACTAGAAGAAGAGAAAATTCTTAATTAAGCAATAGTAGAATAACTTCTGCAGAAAAATTAAAATGTAGAATAAGTTCTGCAGAAAAATTAAAATGATTTGGATAGAGTTTATCATATTTTTGAATTCACATTCAACTTAAAAGAGAACTGAATGGTTTTAGATTAATTTACTTAGGCTAATATAAACTTCAGAACAAATTATAAAGAATTATACTTTATAAAAACAGAACCACAAAGTTCTGAATAAAAAAATAACACCTGTCATCAATGAGCTTTTGATAAGACTGATGAAATAAGCAAATATCTGTTAACTTAGCTAAGAAAAGTTGAGAGCATGTCAACTATCAAGTATACGATAAAAACAAAAATTCTTACTAAAAAGTAGAATGTCTAAAACATGGACAGTTAGAGCATTTTTGTGTATATTTTAAAAACGAAAGAAATATGTCTGGCATCAAAAGGGCAATTCACTTATCTGCATCTTCAGGGATTAAATTTTATCATTTTATTTGTTTGTCATCTTATTGTGTTTCTCTTTTCTGTGTGTTTTTTACCAGTATATTTGTTGTCTCTCTCTCACACACACGCTTTCACGTGTCCAGAAACTTTCAAGCTTTTAAAAAGCTATTCACTTATAAAATTAAATTCTATTCCTATTAACCAATCACTTATATATTGAAAATTAAAATAATTCAATCTAAAAAGTGTGAATGGCTTTTTGTCTCCCTGGTACTCTGGGATAGAATGTTGACATTTTACAAGTCTGCTCTAATTTTCACAGGAGTGGACAAACCTACACACAGAGCTGAACATTATGTATTTTCCTGACTTGTTTTCTACAATTTTTATATACACCCAAATCCAACATGCTTTTTCCTAGATAATGTTCTCGGGTTTTTAAACTGTTCATTTCAGGAAAACTCAATCTACTTGTATGGTTCTGTCTTGTGGGTCATCTTACACAGTAACAAAAAGGCAAATTTAATTCATTTAAATTACAGTTAAATTCATTTCTAAAAGACAAATATATCTTTGCCCACTTAAATGCATGTATGTCCATCTCACATGTGTGAGAAATTGGTTGTTAAGAACTCACAGCACCAATAGATATATAATATCCATATTTCTGCTAACAGAGCATGCTAACTTCCTTTTCCTAATCCCTGCATATTTTGTTCTATAGGTGTCCTATAACCATACAATGTAAAAGTACAGCTTCCCATTCATCAGTGGAAATATGTAAGCTATGTGCATGTCAAAATCTTATTTTATTTTAAAGAATTTCAAATAAATTTTAAAGAACTCTTTTAAAATTCCTAATTGTGTTACACTCCTCTGTTGAATATGTTCATGACACCTTCTACTTGTTGTTTACCACAATTAGCATGGTTATAATTATTAAATTACTTTGTAATTACTTGGTTATAATTTTTTAAATTACATTGAAATTGTTTGTTTTATCTCCCTCTCCCCTGAAAGCATCTAAATTCCTTGGGTGTAAGAACCACATCTCTCTTGCTCACTAGTGCATTGCCTGCATAATGTAGGTAATGGAATATTTATGGAATAAAATAATTAGTTAATAGATTTCAAGTTTCTGACTTCTAATTAAAGTTGGGAATAATGTTTTATGGCTCTAAGAAATGGCCTGTGGAAAGTTGGATTCTTGGCACTAAAACCAAATTCATTTGGATTTCTGATACTTACTATTTCCAGTTCTGTTACTGACTGTGATGCCCGTAAGGATAGAGAGAGTGAGGACACATTGCTCTGGCTCATTGAGCACTTTTATAAATGAGAGAAAGTGACTATCCTGATAGTCTCTTTTATTTTAAACAATTTTAAAGTGTTTGCATGACAGCTATGTTGTAAAATAAAGTTATTCCATTAAGCACCTTTATATAAAATGATTTTACAGTGCAAATCATATGCTTAGAGTTGGTTATATAAACCATTTAATATACCATTTAATATATAATGTTGATTATATGTTCATTTAATCAACAGAAAGCAGATGCTTCTCTTGTCCTCACATGTCAGAATTGTAAAGGCATTCTCTATGTAAGTTGTGTATCACTTTATGTTCATTGTATCCGTGACAATGTAAGTTGTGTATCACTTTATGTTCATTGTATCCATGACAATGTAAAACTAATTATGGGGAAAATCCCTGGAGCTCATTAGCTTTCATCCTCCCTTTAAGATCAATTAAATAAAGAAAATGTGTTTCCATAAATAAATGTTTTTGGCTCATCTCTATCTCATTTGGTCTTGCTAAACATGAATATTTACTTGAACTTGTCAACTTTTGAACAAGGTGTCCTGCTTCCAAAAATATTTATTTGGATTCTGGCTCACTGACCAAAAACAAACAAACAAACAAACAAAAAAACAGATGTCAGAAACCAGCCTGGGTAACAATACAGTTATGCCAAGACTTATCTGACTAGCAGTCAGAGGGCGACCCACGGAGGGTCAGATCTGCAAAATATTTCTCTCTGTTTCTTTAGACTCAAACAGCCCTGAGAAAGTTTCAAATATTTGGGACCTGGAGAGCTAATGTTCTCATTCTATTAAAACTTGTTAACAGAAACGTCCTTTCTCATCAATACCAGTTATCCAATCCAAAGGATGGCATTAATCACAAAGAATTATCTTAATTATAGCAATCTTAATACCTGTAAATAACTTAACATGAACATAAGGAAGATCCAAGATATTTAAGTAAATTTATTTGAAGGGCAATAGGAGTATGGATGACTCTTTCTTGTGAATTCTAATAAAGTCTTCAAAAGCAATGTAACCTGAGCCAGCAGTGGCCTCTATTTGTCTAATATACAGTAAAAGCCTTCACCAGCTTCTCCAGTGAATGATTTGACAAAATAAAACTTGCAACTTGAACCATATTATATGGTACATTAGGCAGAAAATGCCAAGAGCAGAAGGCAATCATCGGATGCGGGATCCGTGAAGCAAATTTACTGGAACTGTTAGTAAATTTACTGGATCATTGCTTTTGGAATTCAACATAAATCATACAGGTCACTGTATTTAGAAAAAGTGTGTAACTGCCTAGATGCAATGTCAAAGAATGATAACAGAATGCTCTGATATTGCTTTTGTTGAGAATGCCCATCATTTAGCTCAGCTTTTCCTTTCAGATCCAGACAAATGCAATTCAATCCTTTTTCAAATAAAGGGCATGGGATAGTCTTTCAAAATCAATAATAGAAAATTGCTTTTGGAAAGCCAAATAGAAAATACACCGCCATTTGCGTATCTTAGGACATAGCCACCACAGATTGTGGTCCTACATTTAATTTGAGTCAACTCTCCAGCCAAAAGTGCTTAGCAGGAGCAAATGCCAGTAAAAGAAAGTTGCTGCCATCTGCAGGATTTGTGGAACTTTATCCTAAGTATTTAAACATTTTTTTAAAATTCAAAGAACAAAGAATCCCTGTAGTAAACAGATTTGATGTATCAGCCCACGTTACTCTAAAACAAAACTCTTAGAAAGCTCCTTGCTTACTAGAACCTTCCAGATAATCTCTGAGATTTCTGCACATTAGTCAGACTTTATCTTTTAAGCCAGGATGCATTTAATTTTTAAAAGTATGTTAAAACATTGAATGGTTTTAGTAAATTAGTTTTCTTCTATAAAGTAATACATAGGCCAGGCACAGTGGCTCACTTCTGTAACCCCATCATTTTGTGAGGTCAAGATGGTAATATTACTTGAGCCCAGGAGTTCAAAACCAGTCTCAGCAACATAGCAAGACCCCATTCCCACACACAAAAATAATTAAAAATTAGCCAGGCATGGTGGTGCACCTATGGTCCCAGCTACTCGGGAGGCTGAGGTGGGAGGACCTCTTTAGTCCAGGAGATCAAAGTAGCCGTAAGCTGTGATCATGCCACTGCACTCCACCCTGGGTGGCAGAGTGAGACCATATCTCAAAAAGTAAAGAAAGAAAGCAATGCATAAACATCAATAAGGATCTCTGATAATCTTTATATTTCCACAGCAGTATTCACCTCTATCTAATTTTTGTCGTTTATAACCACTTAATCAATAACCTATAAATGACTACTATAGGCAGTATGGCAAAGTGATTAGCAGCTCAGAATCTGAAGTTAGAGGCCTCATTTTCCAGTTCTGGTTGTACAACTTACTAGCGGTATAACATTGGACAAGTAACTTGGCATCTCTGTGCCTTCATTTCACCATCATTAAAATAAAAAGAATAGACACTGCATGTGGGTATTGTGAGTTTTAAATAAGGGAATGTGCTCAGGGCACTGATAACAGTGACTGACACTTAGTTCATTAAATGTTAGCATTATAATAATCAATGTTATTATCATAGCAAAATTCACACATGCAGAATTAAATGATAGCATTTTATTATAATATTTCTGTATGTAAATTTGTTTCTGTATGTGTGTGTTTGTGTGTGTGTGTGTGTGTGTGTGTGTGTGTGTGTGTATGCAGGTATTATATACATTCCCATATGTCAACATGGGCCTAAAATCAAAGTATTTATACCAGTGATTCTTAAATTTGATTGAGTATTGGAATCACCTTAGGAGTTCTTAAAAATTGTGAATGCTATAACTTTAGTTACAATGATTATGATGTTAATAAATTGTTTTTTTTAAAGCTCCCCAAGTGATTCTAATATGTCAACAAAGTTGAGAACAATTGTTATATATTTAGTTACATGTTTTTTATTATATAACATAAAACTAAAGAATAGATTAACTGTATCCATGAATTGAAAATTTGTTATGATATTCATCAACTGTATAACAACTTTTATCATGCCTCGTATATTTCTTTTCAATGTTATACCAAGACCATTTATTTATAAAATAAATCATTTTTCTAGCTGTCAACAGATTTTACCAGTGAATTGAATAAAAACCTTGTACTTTTTTTTACCTACCAGCAAAAACACCAGTAAGATTTTGTTATTAAAGTATACCTGATTATTTGGTATATCTTAGGCAGGGCTATGCTGTTGTTAGACTGATAGAATTTTAGGGACACAGTTATGGCAAAGATCATCTACTCCAGTACTTAGTCTTTTAAACCTATGCCCACTTTTGAGAAATAACAATGATAGCTAATAATTGACTAAATGTATTAGGAGCTTATCATGCTAGGCACTATTCTGTGTGTATTCTGAGGTACTTATGAGGTAACTATTGTTACATCTCAGCTTTTGAGTACAGAAATATAAATAACAAAAATGTTGAATAATTCACTTGCTATGGCCTGGCCTGGCCAGGATTCGAACCCAAAGAGTTGGCTTCAAAACCCACACAGGCATTTGCTATGAACATATGGAAAAAACAAAAAGAGTGTACTTTATAAATATTTGAATTTTGAAAATAGGTTCTTAATTTTTCTAAATATTTTATAATAGTTAATTTACCTTTTAAAACAATTATACAAACCCAAGAACTCTGATACTTCAGTCTTACTCTCCAAATTGAAAACCATTTCTCTTGTTCAACTTTCCCATTTTACAGAGTCATGCCTTTAGGAGTATTTCTTAAACACCTATACGGAGTGATGAACCAAATATTTAGGTTGGTGCAAATGTAATTGTTTGTAATAAAATGTAATTATTATTACGTTTGCACCAACCCAATACATTCTTTTCTTCAATGACATTTTCAAAAATAGCTATATAAATAAAGAAAAGATATTAACTTTAACAAACAATGGGAAAGTATGTGATAATTCAAAAAGGAAGAAATGAACGAGGGATTCCGGGTAGAAGTAGTGTTAAACTAAATCCCAAAAACGCATTGGGCTTTGATAAATGTATATAGTTGAGAAAGATGTTTTGGATAAAAGCAAATTATTAGCAAGAGGGCAGAGATAGGAAAGTAGGTGATGAACAGGAAACAAAAGTCAAGTCGTGAGAAGCAAAAGGTATGTAAGTGCACACTGGAAGAAATAATGTTGAAGCAGATGAAAGAGGTTCTGACAAATATAAAATTCTGTAAAAGATGTTTGAGGTCAAAGGGTGTAATAAGACTAGAGCTCAGCTTTGGACAGGTAAATCTGGCAGCAATATACAAAATAGACTGGAGTGCTAATAAGATAGACCTAACAAGAGAACTATAAGAATGGCAGTGGAAATGGAGCAAATAAGAGGAATAAGAATAACATATCATACAACTAGACTCTGTGCATTTTGAGGGACAAATTAGATAGAAGAATGAAGAGGATTAGTTCATGAGACAGGATGACTGACAAGGTGAAGGGCTATCAACAAAAATATTAAGCCCAAGAGAACAGCAGATACGAGAAAGTAGACCACAATTTCAGTTTGAAATGTTGAATTGGAGAGATCAGAACAGTCAGGGGACTGTCTAGCAGACATCTCTAAACTGTTCCATTGAAATTCAAAAAGTTTGAGGACACAAATGGTGGATGCTATCTACATATTGATTACAGATCGTTTGTAAGATCAGGTGCAAGAGGATATTAATGCAAATAGTATAAAGTAAGAAGAATAAATAATTTTTAAAGTCTTTGGGAAACATCTACATTGAGAGGCAAGCAAAGACATTGAAAAAAAGTCATCAAAGATAGTAGAAATTCAGGCAAGTGGTAATTAAGAAATTAAAAGTGGAGAGAGTTTTTAAGAGAATATGTGGTAGACAATATCAAATGTTACAGGTAGCTCAAAGGTAGAAAAACCTAAGGAAGTCCATAGAATTTGTTAATTTATAAATTACTGACATCCTTTTCGAAAGTGTTTGTAGTAGGCAGCATAATGGCTGCCCAAAGAAGTTCAAACCTAAATCCTTGACACTTATGGACAAGAGGGAATTTGCAGATGTGACGAAGTTAAGGATTTTGATGGGAAGATTATCCTGGATTATTTGGTGGGTGCTAAATGTAATCACAGTGTCTTTACAGGAGAAAAAGGAAGGCAGGAGTGGGATAGAAAAAGATTTGATGATGGAAACAAAGTTCAGAGTGATGAGATTTCTGGCTATGAGCAAAGGAATACCAGGCAGCCTCTAGAAATGGAAAAGGCAAGGACAGGATTCTCACCTGGAACCTCCAAAAAGATCCAGTTCTGCCAACATCTTGATTTTAACCTCACAAGACCGATTTCACACTTCTGACCCCCAGGACTGTAAAATAACAAGTGTGTGATATTTTTAAACCACTAGATTTCTGGTAATTTGCTACCATAGAAATAGGAAACTAGTATAGCATTTCAGTCAAGTGGTGAAATGAGTTACTACTCTTCACATAAACACTTGAACTCTGGAGTTAAGAGACTGAGATAAAATTCCAATGGCACAACTTACTTAATTTCTCCATGCTTCAGTTACCTTGTCTGTAAAGTGAGGATAATAATAGTGCCACCTCACAGGGTTGTTGAGAGTATTAAGTGAGAAAATACATGTAAAATAATAAGATAAACGTGCATTACGCAACAAGAGCTCCGTAAATGTTCACTATTCTTCTGTCATGTGATGGAGGAGGATTAAGGAATACCCTAGGCAGTGAAGAAGTAAAGCACTGAGATCTAGAGATAGCTAAGACCTGTGAAGCTCAGTGGTCTCTTGGCCGCACGACTACTTTGAACAGACTCAAAACATTCCCAGCTGTCTTGGCCTCTGGTCCTAAAGCGTTTTTGCACTATATCACATGATTTGGGGCAGAGGCTGCTAACTGTCCCTTTCACTTTAGTAAAATATCTCTGTATTTTCGCCTGGAAAGGGGTCACACACACAATTAGGGAGTATCTTTTGGATCCTCTCTTGCAGATAGATGTCTACATATATGTACATTCTGATCAATGTACACAGATTGAATAGAATTAAACTGGGATGTGGATAGAATTGAAGTATGCCACTTCTGGGTCAATTCTCAGAAAGAATCTGCTTGATACCTACCTTCTCCTTCCCAGTGCCTAAGGCTATAACATGGACAAGGTGCTAGTGAGCCAGCTTCAGTTACAAAAAAGAAACATTCTCCTAGGGAATAGTGGACAACACAGTGAAGGGAAACCAGACCCCTGATGACCTCACTGAGCAGGGCTCACCACTGCCTTGGACCATCCACCTACCTCGTGACTATCACATGAGAGAGAATCAACTTCTATTGTCTCTAAGCCATTTGATCCATCTCTCTATATACCATTTCTATAAATAATTTAATGAAATATAAGAGGAAAAAGGAATACAGAGCAAAAATAGAGGAACTCTGTGAATTCACATCGATAAATCTAATCATTACTCTAGGAAAAGTTTGGATTTCTCTTTTCTGAAGTTTAACAAAATATTGATAATACTTTAAATAAAAGCACACTGTGTTCTAGGCACTAAACTTTTGGCATACATTGCCCCATTTCAACTCAAAATATTTCTGAGGAAGATCTTAGTTAAGCATGAGTTGGAGCTATTGCAGGTGTGGTTCAAGACTACCACAATAAAGTGAATATCACATATCACAAGACAGTGAGACACACAAATTCTTTGGTTGCCCTGTGCATATAAAACTTATGTTTATACTACATTATAGACTATTAAGTGTACATTCCTAAAAACACAATGCGTATATCTTAATTAAAAATGCTGTATTATAGAAAATGCTAATGATCATCTGAGTCTCCAGTGAATTGTAATCTTTTTGCTGGTAGAGGGTCGTGCCTCCATGTTGATGGCTGCTGACTGATCAGGGTGTGGTTGCTAAAGTTTTGGATGGCTGTGGCAATTTCTTAAAATAAGGCAACAATAGAATTTGCCACATCAATGGACTTTTCCTTTCATGAAAGATTTCTCCATAGCATGCAAAGCTGCTTGATAGCATTTACCCACAGTAGAACTTCTTTCCAAATTGGAATCAACCCTTTCAAACTCGGCTGATGATTTACCAGAAAAGTTTTAAAAATATTCAAAATCCTTTGATGTCATTTCAACAACGTTCACTGCATCTTTACCAGGAATAAGTTTCATCTCAAGAAATTCTTTGTGTATTCATGAGAAGCAACTCCTAACCTGTTAATGTTTGATCATAAGATTGCATCAATTGAGTCATATTTTCAAGCTCCACTTTGAATCCTAGTTCTCTTGCTATTCCCACCCCATATGCACTTACCTCCTCTAAGAAGTCTTGAACCACTCAAAGTAACCCAAGAGGGTTGAAATCAACTTCTAAACTCCTCTTAATGTTGATACTTTGACCTCCTCTCATGAATCATGAATGCTCTTAAAGGTATATAAAGTGGTGAATTCTCTCCAGAAGGTTTTCAATTTACCTCATCCAGATCCATCAGAGGAATCACCATCTATGTCAGCTACAGCCTTACAAAGTGTATTTCTTCAACAATAAGACTTAAAAGTCAAATTTACTCCTTGATCCATGGGCTACAGAATTGATGTTGTGTTAGTAGGCATGCAAGCAACATTAATCTCCTTGTACATCTCCATCAGAGCTCTTGGGTGATTAGGTACATTGTTAACGAGCAGTAATATTTTAAAAGAAACTTTTTTTTCCTAAGCAGTAGGTCTCAGCAGTGGGCTTTAAATATTCAGTGAACCATGCTGTCAGCAGAGGTGCTGTCATCCAGACTTTGCTATTCTTTTTATAGAGTACAAGCAGAGTAGACTTAGCATAATTCTTAAGGACTGCAGGATTTTTGCAATAGTAAGTGAGCATTGGCTTCAACTTAAAGTCAACAGCAGCATTAGCCTCTAAGAAGAGAATCTGCCCGTGCTTTGAAGATTTGAAAACAGGCATTGACTTCTCTCTATCTATGAAAGTCATAGATAGGATCTTCTTCCAATATGAGACTGTTTGTCTTTATTGAAAATCTATGGTTTTGAGTAGCCGCCTTTACCAATTATCTCAGCTAGATCTTCTGGATAACTTGCTGCAGCTCCTACATAGCACTTGCTATGGAGACAGTTTTATATTTCCTTAAACCTCATGAACCAACCAACGATAGCTTTAAACTTTTCTTCTGTGGCTTCCTTGCCTCCCTCAGCCATCATAAAATTAAAGAGAGTTAGCGCCTTGCTCTGGATTAGGCTTTAGCTTAAGGAAATTTTGTGGCTAGTTTGATCTATCCAGGCCACGAAAAATTCCTCCATATCAACAATTAGCTATTTTGCTTTCTATTACTCATGTGTTCACTGAAGCAGCACTTTAAATTCCCTTCAAGAACTTTTACATCTCTTTCATAACTTGGTTGTTTGACACAAGTGGCTGAGATTTTGGCCCATCTCAGTTTTCAACATGTGTTCCATACTAAGCTTAATCATTTCTAGTGTTTTATTGAAAATGGGAGACTTGTGAGTTTTCCTCTCACTTGAACACTTAGAGGGCATTGTAGGAGTATCAGCTGGTCTAATTTCAATATGGTTGTGTCTCAAGGAACAGGAAAGCCCAAGGAGAGGGAGAGAGATGGAGGGAATGGCTGGTCAGTGGAGCAGTCAGAACACATACAATATTTAATTTCACCATCTTTTATGGGCACTGTTTATGGCACCCTGAAACAATTACAATAGTAGCAACAAAGATCACAGATCACCATAACAAATATAAAACAACGACATAGTTTGAAATACTGTGAGACTTATGAAAATGTGACACAGAGACAAAGTGAGCACATACAGTTGGAAAAAAATGGCACCAATACAATTGTTCAAAGCAAGGTTACCACAATAAAACAAAGTACCATAAAATGAGGTGTAAAGAGTCCATTGACGTGGCAAACATCTTCACATATAAAAGCTGAATCTTAATGATATTGACTAAAATGCCCAAGATCCTACACATAGAAAGTGCCAGAGTTAGAATTTATTCCAGGCTTGTGTAACTCTACAATGCCAGGTCTTAACAACTGTATATCCTGCCTTCCATGTAATAATAGTAAACAGTAATTTAGTAATTTGGGGGGAAACTAAGGTACTAACATTCTACACTACATCATTTTTATGTTGTATCTAAGCAGTCATGATTTTTAAAAAATTTCTACTGGGAAACTTTATATATTGACTTCTTTTCCCTACACTTTGTCAGTATCTCCACATTTTTAAGATTGTTAATTTAAATTTGAGCTGCATGTCTTAAGTGCACACACATACACAAACACATCAAAATTTTCAAGAAGTTAACAGTGGGGTCTGCTGGTTCAATTCATAAACAGAGTGTGAGGAACAGCTCAGCTGTATAGGCATTAGAACCTAAGCTGGTAATGGCTACTTGTTCAAAGGAGCCAATATTAAGAAAATTATAATTTTAAATAGTTATGTGTTCTTCAAATAGACATTCTTCAATAAAACAGTCACTAAAGATTACTTCTATAAATTGAAGTCTAGCTCCTAATTACATGTTTTTTTGATCTTTAGATGAGACTTCCCAAAAACATAGATTAGAGTTTTGTTTAAAGCCTGACCAGAAATTTCAGTCCTTTTTCTGAAGCATATTATTTTCTTCAAGGCTAATATATATAGTTGAGCAGCAGTAAATACCACTAATTTAAGATTTGATTTCTAGACCAGGAGTCAGTTCAGGAAAGGACAACAAAACCTGATTGTGAATATGCTACGGACATTTGAGCTACTACTTAGGAATGTAAAAATTTCTCCATTAAAACCATGTAACATATTCCAAATGAGCTACAGATTTTGGGCTGAGTACTAGATATAATAGGACTCAAATCTAGGCTCAGTGAAAACGGTATTCAAATACAGACAATATCAGATTTATAATCAAAGTCTTTGCTGTGCATATAAAATAGCTAATCAGTTAACAAGCCTTTATGTATTGCATATTTAGTATGTGTCCAACATAAATGTGCTTTGTGAAAAACAATTTTTTGTCAAAGTCTTTACCTTCAAAGAGCTTTAAACTTACTGGGAAGTCAAGTCTTGCTAATGGCAAACATTATTATATGCCTGGCATACTCTATAGCCTTTACATTCATTAACCTATTTAATATTCAAAAAAACCCTATGAAGTGGGAATTTTTATGATCTCCATTTCAGGTGTGAAGAGACTGAGTCACCAGAGGCTAAGGGACATGCTTGAGATCATGAGGTGGCTTGTGAGTGACAGAGTGCAGTCTAACTATAAATGAGACTACATTATCCCTACGCTGTTCACCATACTACAGGCCTCCTGCTTCCCATCAATCATATGGAAGAATTGCAGAAAAACAGCAAATGGAATGAAAAAAAAATTCTATCCAAGAATGCCACGTGCTTAATTCATAAATTTCAAATACAAGGAATAAATAGCAAGAAAACAGAAGAATATTGGTAATAGTTGAGGATGTTTAGCACTAACTATGTGCCAGATACCATGTTAAAAGCTAGACATACAGTTCCTCATTTAATCTTCATAAAATCATATGAAGTAGGAGCTCTTATCCCTATGTTACAGATGATGAGACTGGGCTTAAAGAGGATAGCAATTTTCCCATGATTACAAAACTGGTACATGACAGATCCAAAATTGCAGCCCAGTCATGCTGAACACAGAGTCTATGCTCTTAGTCCCTAGGTAGAATTGGCTCTTCCTCCATCTGGAACTAGGTTTTCCAAAGGATCTGGAGAAATAATTACCAATCAATTTTTAAAAAATAAATCTACCTTATCTATCCCATTCCTAAGTCAGCCTAAACCTTATTCAAGGTCACCTTCTAGACCAAAACTAAGTTAGTAAGAAGTCACTTACTAACTTGATTTCTAGGTGCTCTTGCATAAAACAGTGACTTCTCACCTGTTTTTTATGCCCACATGTCTTTTACAAGAAGTGCAGACTCTGGATTCTCTATCACTGGGCCAGTTCTATTTCTCCAAACAACCAATGAAGTGAAAAGAGAAAGATCATTTGAAATGGAGATGTCCTCAGTTTTTCACTTATGCTAATCTAGTTTCTGCCCAAGGAGAAGGTTGAAAAACACTTTTAATTTAGGAAAAAAAAGTAGACATTAAAAGTTTTGAAGTCCAAATACCTATTTAAAATAAATTTTATAATAAGTAGTTTTTTGAATAAAGAATAACCTTCTAAATTTTTTCATTATTTATGTGATAAAAGCTCTTAGTAGTGACTACATGTTACTCGTTGTTTCAGTTGTTTTAGAGACATCAGTAAACAAAAGTACAGACACTGTCATCATGGAGTGCTGGGTCTGTTGAGGGAGCTGATTTTTAACCAAAGGCATCAGAATAAATATTAAATCACAGCTATGATAGGTTGTATGATGGAAAGATGTATATTATGTTAATATAATATAGGAAGATGTGATATAAATCTTGATGTCAGATAAAACTTCTCTGATGAAAAAATGTTTACACTGCATTCTGAATGACTAATGGACAGTTACAAGAGGGGAGAAAAATGTGCAGGCATATAGACCTGCAGGGGAAAAGGAGGGAACATTCAAGAAACGAAAGAAACTCCAGTATGGATCTTGGGGCAAGTTGAGGTTAGAGTGAGAGGCTGAGCCAGAATTGGCAGGGATTGATACACTGTGTTAATTATTTTGGTCACTGTCTTATGAAAGACGGAATCTATTGAAAAATTCTAACCATGGAACCACAGGGGGACATAAAAATATTCTGACTGCATCAAGAAATTTGGAAGGGAGAAAGAGTGATACAAGGAGAGCAATTCAGAAGTGTGTCAGTTCAGGCCCTCCAAGAAACTCCCGCCAAGATGGAGTTGGAACTGCAAGAGATTTATTGAGGGTGATGTCTGTGAAAGATAATAAGAGCAGGAGCTGTGAGAGGTAAACATTTCAGACTGCAAAACAAGTCTGAAACCTATGGAAAAGAGGTATCAGGAAGAAAGAATTTATGAACAGAGCCTCAGACTGCCATACAGCTTTGATAAAGTCTCAATCAGTTCAATGAAGAGCTACAATGCAAAGACTATTCATAGAGAAGTTCCACACTGGTCAAAAGAGGCCAAGCCCTACTATCCTTTCTGTGATTAGTCATTGGCTGGGGCTGCAAGAAAAGTGTTTCGCCTCAGTTCGAAATGTGGGGCCAATCCTGGAGGCAACAACCATCGTCTGCACTCCTTATGGCTGGTTTTCTCTTGAAAGGAGATCTGGTCAGTGCCCCTCTAAGGCTGTTACAGAAGCAGTTGACCTAAAAATCCAAGCTAGAGATGAGGTAGGTGGTGGTGAAGATATACATGAAGCAAGATGAGGGAAAGGAAGGGAAGGAAAGGAAGAGAAAGGAAAGGGGAAAGGAAGAGGAAGAGAAAAAAGAAAGGAAGGGAACCAGAGAATCAAAATTCATATTTAGAGAAAAATGTCAACATTCTAAATCAAATTTCTGTTCCTTATAAACTAATTAAAGGACCTAAGGTCTTCTATATCTAGAAACATTTAAATCTCCTAAGCATGAATCTTAGGTCTGGGGCAAAAGCCACATCAAATAATAATAAAACACGAACCTTTTATGTAAGAATTTTCTATAGTAGATTTTAAAATTTGCTAAAACAATGGAGAATACTTAAATCAATTTTTAATGACCAGAAACTGCCTCTATCTGAATGACCTCCAGTTCTTGAGAAAATCTCATTTTATGGAATAGACATGCTACCAAATGTTGTTCATGAATCTTTTATTTTTCTAATGGAATAACATTTCTCCACTAACAAGCCTTATCTTCATCCCAACTCATTCTGCAATTGGCAGAAATGACTAATAATTTGGCTTTTAGTTTCCCTGTCAAGAACCTGTCCTGTACTAAATGATTTATAATGATAAAAAAAGAAGTAATAGACAGCACTTTTAGTGAAGAGGGGCTTTTCAGTAAATATTTTTATGATACAAGGTAACAGAATGGCAGTTCAAAAGAATAGCCATCTTACCCTCTAAACTGTACTGGTTAGAATGGGATAGCTAGGCTACAAAAGCAAATAAATTTCCAAGTATCAGTGGCTTAACACACCAAAGTTTATGTATCACTTTCTGATATGTGTCACTGTCTGATGGTTAAGGAGCACTTCAAGGCATCTCTCTTTATTGTGGTAACTCAGGGACTCAGTTTCTCTTCATCTCTACTCATCACTTCCAGGGGTGCTGTGGCAACAGAAAATGTGGCTAGAATGTCTTAAAGGAGTATTCATGGTCAGGCCTATATAACATGCACCATTTCTGCCCACCATCCACTGGACAGAACGAGACACATGGTCTCAATCTAACTGCAAAGGGAACAATAAATGTGGAGCACATGGGTAGTTGGTGAAACCTTGCTCTCTCAGCTGCCACTTATCATGTTTCATTATTTGCAGGTACACTTCAAAAAGTATCTACAGCACATTGGAATTCATGCTGTAATCGGTTTCTATTAGGCGTGTGTGTATGCATGTTTGAATACACAAGAAACCACAGAACCCATACCCTGCCTGATTGAACACTAAAACTCTCCTTTTACAGATGTCCCTTTTCCCTTACTATTTCATTATTTTAAAACTTCCTCTCCTTTTCCCTCTGTTTTTCTTTCTCTTTTATCTATTGTTGTTTAGGAGCATCACGTCACTTCCAATTTGTCCTTTCTCTTGTAACTTCGGGGCTAGTTCAAGATATGTCAGCCACAGCAGAACTAGTTGAAATGCAGGTGACTTAGAAGAAGAGAGAGACGGAAATCATTAGCCAACATTCACCCTCAGTTGCCATCATGAAGTCTTCCAGCCCAATGCTGATTTTGCAGACAAAATGCTCAGCCTCTCTCCCACCTTCTTACCCACCAACCAACAAAGGTGAGAAAATCAAGAAATACATGTTTTTGGAGTCATGAGAGAAGAGAAAGGAAATTCCTGCTGTATAATAGTACCCCAGTAAAGAAACAAAACCGAGAAAGAAAGAGCTTTATGGTATGTCTAGACAGAGATGCAGCCTTTCAAATGATCTCCCAGCCTGAAATGTGGCAACAAAGTATCAGAGAGCTGCCAGGACTGAAGGAGCCATGTTTCTGGGGACACAGGATGTTATTGATAAGCAATGACAAGATAGTCACTGCTGTCACACACACATGCACACCCGGGTAAGACCCCGAGACTCTGGCATAAGCTGGAGAGTTGGAGGAAACACCAGAAAGGATAGAGTCTACCTAACTTCCAGCCTCATTCCACTGCAACAGCAAAGATGCGTAAAACCCAAAATATAGTTGAGTTATTTCATAAAAAATTGTTATAATATGTTTGTAAACATGCTTATATTTACTATAGTTGTATATAATTCTGTAAAAAATATTTATATCCATGTAAGTTAAAGCAAGAGGGAAAAGCAAAGATAAAACATGTTAACCTCTAGGGATGATAAATGGATTTATATTTCCTTAACGTAGTTCTAACATGCTAACAGTGCACATTACTCAAATTACAGATGACAATACAGTTGTAAATCTCTCAAGATAATAACACAATTAAGAGAAATTTAATAAAATGCATGAAAAGTGCTGGCCAATACTTAATAACTAAAATTAGATTATAGATAGATTAAATACATGTTAGTAAACAGAAATTTCTTACCTGAATCTGATTGTGTGTATTTTCTTAGCAAAATTTACAATAAAACAATATAACAAGTCCCTTTTGAAAGTTGACACCATTATTAAATTTTTAAAAACTGAGTTTCTGATGCAATTTAAATTCATGTTAATTTTCCCTTATTTTTAATATCAACATGCTTTATATCATTATTGATTCATGGCTAAACCACAAAGACAAAAATTTAAACATTTTGTTAGCTCCCTAAAATTGTTGATTTTATTCTTATGGCATGCTTTTATTTTGATAAATTCTAAAGCATTTTGACTATCAACTGAATACTAACTACTGATGGAATGAAGCAATGGGTATTTAGTCAGCAAACAACATCATGGCTCTTATGGAAACAGAAAATTAACATTAAATTGAGAATGGATGCTTGGCAAACACTGACAGTATTCTTAAGGAGAAATACCTTACCTTTCATATTGATGAACAGTGAGGAAAAAGTACAGAAAATGTGTAGTTAGTGGAAGCAGTAATTGAAGTTCATGACACAAAACATTGAAAACCAATGAGAATCATGACTATGAGTTTCTTGACTGCAAGTTATCTTCTACTACAAGCATCCTTTGGATTTCTCATTAAATGTTGTTTCTGAAAGCTATATTAAAACCTGAAAGTGTTTTTTTCCAGTTAAAATGGGGAATTTTGTTGCAGCATATCATTATGTAAGGAAAGTAAAATGTAGCTCCTAATCATTATTCAGTGAGGTAATGGTAGCTATTAAAAGATAAAGATACCTCGTAATTTGAATTGCTTCCAGCTGAGCAGTCATCATCTGGACATATGCTATCAAATGATACTCCTCCCACTGAGCCAGTATGCATCTAATGCCTTTATTTATCTGCCAAATTTCAAGACTGAAACAAACAAAGGTTTTAAAATAAAAAAATGTGCTATTAAACCAAATATAAGATGAGCTATCCTGCCTAATCCAATAAAATACAGTATTTCATTATGATTAGTATTACTTTTCTGTAATTTTGTAAATTCCCAGGCAAATATAATCTTCTAAGACAGAAAAACAAAGTCTTCATACTGTAAGAAATTGTGCAATAAAATGATTAGCAAATAATCCCATTTATTGCTGAAAGGATATAGACATAGGCTTTGGAATTAGATGTACCTGGATTTACGTCCTGGTCCTAACACATTTTTATGACCCTGGAACATGTATTGCATCTCATTAGGCCTCAGTTACTCATATATTAAATGATAATGGATATAATTTATAAAGCTTAAAGGAAATAATAAAATTGAGTACTCATCAAAGTGCCTGAAATAGAGTAAGCACAAAAAGAAGTGATTAGCTATGAATATTATAATGTACACTGTGAAAATATGTAATTCAAAATCTAAGCAGTTGAAATTTTTAAATATTTTGAGACCTAAGAGAGTGTGACTATGGGACCCGAATCATGTAAACTGGGAGCTGTAACCATTTTTTCTCCGATTATAGATTAGCTTTTTTCCTTACTTACATTGTTTTCTAAAATGTTGTAAAGGACTAAAGAGCACCAGGGAAGACCCCTTCCTCTTTTCACTGTTGATCTTTACTATACATGAACTTCCTTCTTTCCTCTCCCATACAAAGACTGCATGATTATGACATTGCCTGAGATGGAATGCTAAATACAGAATTTTAAATTGGGGGGAAAAAAAAGAAGGAAAGCTGTAATTAAATTGTTGTAGCTTATAAACCAGCCTTATACAGAAAATGTTATAATTTTACTACATTTCTTTGTTTTCTGCCTGTATAAGCAAGATCTTAACTAATTTTAACTTCTTAGTATTGGTCCCATTCCTCTGAAGTCTCTGTTACTTGAATGGCCATTTTCAGGGTTTTACTTAAATAAACTCTCTTAAACCAGATCTTGACCTGTTCAATTATTTCATGTTGACAACACTATGCATGGTATCAAAAATCAAGTAAGATTATTGTAACCTTTGAAAGTTCCGGCTTAGTAAAATGTCTAATCCATACAGACTTAAAGAAAAAAGGCATAGGAATTGGTTTGATAGCCTATAGTACATCAAAGAAAAACTCTTTGGTCAGCATTGTGCTCTTATTTTATTTATTTGGGAAAGAAATTGTTGTGCTTTGCATCTATATAAAAAGTGTACTGTTTGCTCTAAATCCACTTTTATTTTATTTTATTCTATTTTATTTTATTTTTTGAGACAGAGTCTCACTCTATCACCCAGGATGGAGTGCAGTGGCACAATCTCAGCTCACTGCGCCCTCCACCTCCCAGGTTCAAACAATTGTCCTGCCTCAGCCTCCCCAGTAGCTGGGATTATAGGCATGCACCACCATGCCTGACTAACTTTTGTATTCAAAATACACTTTTAAAATGTCATTCCTACAAAAGGAAACAGAGACTAGAGAGGCTATAGCCCCTTAAAGAAGAGAAGCTAAATAACAGAGATCTATATTTGACTGGATTTTCCCTTAAGGATACTTCCTAGTTTGTATTGTGCATAGATGATTGAGCTCAAGCAGTAAGTAGCTGTCTTATTTGACATAGGGGTTATAGGTCAAAGTTCAGGGTTGATCTTTGATAGAAATTAAAAAGGGAAATCCCAAACATTGATACAAGGGGTAGAAAGAAATTATTTAGGCAGGTAGTGAGGGCAACAAAGTCCTTGGTGGAATTTCCCTTTTAATAAAAAGCAACCCCCAAATCATTTATTTTCTAACAAAAGGTAGCCTAAAAAATCAAGCTGCAGACATAGATCAGCAAGCTGGAAGCTTGCATGGGGGAGTGCTGGAAGCTGTGCCAATAGAAAAGGGTTACCTGAATGCCAGGTTATGTTCAACATGGAGGCTCTATCTTCCTGTTTCTTTGTCCCCATATGTACGATAAAGGAACAGGCAGCATGGCACTGGTCAGGTAGAGAACCCATCTGCATAATAAAAGATTAGGATAGTGTGGTCAGCTTTTTTGTACCCTATGATGATGGCACACCTGATCCAACCAATCTTTTGTGCCCTGTGTAAATCAGATACCACCTCCTCAAGCTCATCTATAAAATCTCCTGCACTTCACCACAGAAGCAGCAACCCATTTCTCTGGCACCCCTCTCTCTGAAGCAGAGAGAGCTCTTCTCTTTCTTTCACCTATTAAACTTCCACTCTGAACCTCACTCTTTGTGTCTGCAACCTAGTTTTCTGTGGCCATGAGACAACGAATCTCACAGTCAGACAACAACACTGCTTCAACATGAGAAAGCCACAAATGGATCAGCCCTAAACTCTGCATGTAAATACCTGTTAAATCTTTGGATAAGTTCTATGTTTTAGAATGCAAACATTCCTTGAGATTTCTAGGAATCAAGCTAAAGGATTACTATTGCTGAGTAGTGATTTCAGCAGTGGTTTATTACTGGGAAAACAGGGTTTGGAGTTCAAGTTGAATCAAATTATTAGGGATTGTCAGCCTTACAATAATGACTATATGTTAAGACTAAATGCTATACCCTTGGATTAAAGGTAAAATAAAAACAAATAACCCTAACAGAGCCTAAATAAATTTGCCACAGGATCTAGGTGACTTGACAGTAATTTAACTGCCTGTTAGAGCAAAATTCAATGCCTCAGAGCAAGACGACTTAGTCAAGTGTCCATAACATATCATCAATAATTGTTAGCATTAGGCATGCAAAGAAACAGGTAAAATTGGTCCATAATGAAAACAAAGCATAAACAGAAGTAGAGCCACAAAGAATCCAAATGTCAGAATTATTGTATAAGAGCTATACAATATAAATACGTTAAGAAAATTGTAAGAGAAGATGAATGTAATAACAGGATTTTCAAGAGGTATTTTTAAACTCTAACAAAAAATTTTAAATCCTAGAGCTGAAAAATACAATATATAAATTAAAAATACATTGAATTAATAGCAGATTAGATTCTGCAGAAGAAAGAAACAATAAATGTAAAAACAAGTCAAAATCACAAAGGAATAAAAATAAAATAACCACTGACTCAATGAACTATAAGACAATGTTAAACTGTACAAAATAAGTGCAATTAGAGTTCCAGAGGTAGATAAGAGGGAGAATAGGGCAAAAAGACTTTTGAAGAAATAATGGCCAAGTTTTTCCAAATGTGAAAAACAAAATTTGGAAACCCCCAGACTTGATAAACTGGGTGATATAATTTAAATGTTTGTCCTCTCCAAATAGCATGTTGAAGTGTAATTTTTAAAGCTGGAGGTGGGGCCTGATGGGAGCTATATGGGACACGGGGGTGATCCCTTATGGATGGTTTAGTGTCATCTTCTTGATGATGACTGAGTTCTTATTCAGTTAGATCACACAAGATCTGGTTGTTTAAAAGAGTCTAGGACCTCTCCCTTCTCTGTCTTGCTCCTTTTCTTGCCATGTGATATGCTGGCTCCTGCTTCACCTGCTATAAGTAAAATCTCCTAGAGGCCTCACCAGAAGCTGAGCAGATGCCAGCACCATATTTTCTGTACAGCCTACAGAACTGTGAGCCAATTGATCCTCATTTTTCTATAATTTACCCAGCCTCAGGTATTTTTTTATAGTGAGGCAAAAATGGACTAAGAAAAAAAATAAAAATGCAACCAAGGAGTGGGTCATTGCTATAAAGATACCTGAAAATGTGAAAGTGGCTTTGAAGCTCAGTAATGGACAGAGGCTGGAAGAGTTTAGATGGCTCAAAAGAAGACAGGAAAATGAGAAAAAGTTTAGAACTTCTTAGAGACTAGATAATTGGCTGTGATCAAAATGCCAATAGAAATATGAACAGTGAAGGGCAGGCTAATGAGTCCTCAGACAGAAATCAGAAGTTTATTGAGAATGAGAGGAAAGGTTACCCTTGGTAAGCCCTGGCAAAGAACTTGACTGCATTGTATCCATATGCTAGGGATTTGTGTAAGGTTGAACTTAAGAGTGATGACTTAGGGTATCTGGTGGAAGAAATTTCTAAACAGCAAAGCATTCGAGAAGTGACTGAATGCTTCTGACAGCCTAAATAAGATATGAGAGCAAAGTTATGACGTAAAGTTTGAACTCATATTTTAAAGGGATTCAGAGTGTAAAAATTTGGAAATCTTGCATCCTGGACTGTAGAACAACTACTTGTTAAAGAGATTAGCATGACTAAAAGGGAGCCAAGTGCTAATATTCAAGACAATGGGGAAAAGGCCACAAAGGCATTTTAGAGGCAGCCCTTCCCATAACAGGCCCAGAGGCCTAGAAGGAAAGAATGATTTGGTTTGGGAGGCCAGGTCCAGAGCACCACTGATCTGTAGCACCTCAGGGGGCTGCTTCCCACATCCCAGATGCTTTGCTCCACCAGTGGCTCAATGGGCCCTAGGTAGAGCTCCAGCTGCCGCTTTGGAGAGTTCAAGCTACTGTAAGTCTTGGCAGCCTCCAAGTGGTGTTAAGTCTGTAAGTGTATAGCATGCAAGAGTGAAGAAGGCTTGGCAGCTTCCACCTAGATTTCAGAGGATGGATGAAAAACCTGGGTCACCATACAGAAGCCTGCTTTAGGGTTGGAGCCCTCACAAAGGGGCTCTGCTAGGGCAGTGCCAAAGGGAAATGTGGCATTGGAATCCCCACTCAGAGTTCCCTCTAGGGCACTGCCTAGTGGAGCTGTGGGAAGGCGGCTGCTGCCCTCCACATCCAACAATAGTAATCAGCAGCTTGTCCCTTGAGCCTGGAAAAGCCACAGGCACTAAACTGCAGCCCTTAAGAGCAGCCATGGAGGCTGCACCCTGCAAAGCCACAGATGCAGAGTTTCCCAATACCTTTGGAGCCCACATGTTACACTAGTGTGCCTTGGATGCAGGACATAGAGTCAAATAAGTGTATTTGGGAGTTTTAACATTTAATGTCTGCCCTGATGAGTTTCAGACTTGCATGAGGTCTGTAGCCCTTTTCTTTTGGCTGATTTCTCCCTTTTAGAATGGGCATGTTTACCCAGCACCTATAGCTCCACTGTATCTTGGGAGTAAATAACTTGTTTTTGATTTTATAGGATATAGGTGGAAGTAACATGCCTTAAATCTCAGATGAGACATTCGACTTTGATGTTGGAACAAGTTAAGACTTTGGGGGACTATTGAGAAGGTATGATTGTATTTTGAATGATAAGAAGAACATGAGATTTTGAGGGGGGCGGTGCACAGGGCTGGAATTATATAGTTTGGATGCTTGTCCCCTCCAAATCTCATGTTGAAATGTGGGACCTAGTAGGAGATGTTTGGGTCATGGGGATAGATCCCTCACGAATGGCTTAGAGCCATCCCCTTGGTGATGAGTGAGTTATTGCTCAGTTAGTTCATGCAAGATCTGTTTCTTTAAAAGAGTCTAAGACCTCCCCCTTTTCTATCTTGCTCCCCTTCTCACCATGTGACATGGTACCTCCTACTCTACCTTTGGCAATAAGAAAAATCTCCAAGGCCTCACCAGAACCCAGGCAGATGCCGGAACTATGCTTTGTGTACAGACTGAAAGACCATGAGTCAATTAAGCCTCTTTTCTTTATAAGTTATCCAGCCATGGGTATTTTTTATAGCAATGCACAAACAGACTAAAACACTCAGCAAACTTCAAATTGGTTAAATAACATTTTTAAAAGCACTCCTTGTGTGATAAGAGGAGAAAAGAAACAAGTACTTACATGGTAGTCAAACTGCTGAAAACCAAAGCTATAGAGAATGATTTTAAAAGCAACCAAAGGAAAAGACATGTTATATACAGAGATATATTAATGGGAATAACGAATGACTTCCAGTTTTATTTTTAAAAACAAAGAAAAAAGACAATGGAACAACATATTTAGTGACTTGAAAAGGAAGCTGACAACATGGAATTCTGTATCTGGTAAAATGTCTTCCAAACAAATGAAAAATAAGGTTATGTTTAGATACACAACTTTTGGCAAAATTAGTTGCCAGCAGATTTGCATCAAAAAAAAAATGCTAAAAGTAGTTCCTTGGGCTGAACAGAAATGAGTATACCAGATGAAAATCAGAAACACAAGGAAATGACAAGCAGTAAAAACGGTAAATATGTGGGTATGTACAAAAGACAATTTTTCTTTTCTTAATTTTTAAAGAATCCTTGTACCTCTGGTAGAATTTGGCTGTGAATCCAAAAAGACAATATAATGTCTAAATTTTTGAAAATAATGGTAATGGGTTTTACTTCAGCATAGAATGTAGAATGCTGCAAAAGAACATCACTGTCATCCTTAAAACAAGAAAAGCCAGTTAATCTACCAAAAAAAAAAATAATAATAAATAAATATCAAACCCATCAGAGACCTCAGGTAATAAGAAAACAAACTAAACTAAATTTCGAAGTGTGACCAGACCCTCTGAAGAGAGGGTGGACACATGAACCATTTGGCAGAGACAGGAGGAAGTGGTCACTTCCATAAAAGTAAGCAAGAATAAATAAGCTATAACTTTAGCAAATTCCTGAAGACCAAGTATGGGCTAATGGAACAATTTGGAATAACCTAGAGCCTCAGGTAGAAGGTAATTTACTCCTACACACAAAGTCTTTTCCATGGTCCTCTACTAGGTACTCATGAGAAAGATATGGGAATGCAGGAGATCAGGATGAGCCATTTCCCCCAGTGGGGGCATCATGTGGGAGGTAATCAGCTACCACCAGGGCATGAACAAAAAACCTGCTGCTTCTATTTTTCTGAGTGAGGTGTAAATAAAAACTTAGGATACTGGGGAAGAGAAAGCTAACTTTCTTGGTACTACAGCCTTGCTGGAAATCCATTGTTTCTAAGCAGTGGTAAGAATTTTCATCTTCCACCCCAAATCACAAAGTGGCTGCAATGTTGTGTTTCTGGTGCAAAATGGTAGCAGAGAATATTCTAACATCTAGCAGCATCAGAACTTCAAACAGTTCTACAGTGTTGTTGGGGCATTGTTCCTGGACATTCAGCCTTGAATTGGTTCTTTTGATGGCCATTGGTCCTGTGAGTGTACCGTTACCCTTTTAAATAAATTATTTTCTGTTTAATTCACCCAGACTCCTTTTTGGCTGCTTATAGTTAAAAACATTGACAAATGCAGTTAGTTTGAGCAAAGGAAAGCAATTCTAACAGTCAGTGCTACATTAAACAAATTAAGATTGATACTTTTCATGTATATGGAAAGTAGGAGTAATCCTGGCTGTCAGAAGGACTATCCTCAGAGGAAACTTACTCTCTATGGAATGAACCAGGAGAAGTTAGGACCAGCATTTAAGGCTTTGTTCCCTGAAATCCTGCCATCCCTAAGAAGATCAGATAAGTCAATGTGAAGAAATCAGTCTTCCAATCACTCTAGGCTCATGCAGTGAGAAACCCAATGGCTTATTTTTCTTGTTTTAACCACTATTCCCAGTATGTACTTATACACAGGAACTCAATAGCAAAATTATGCAAAGAGAGAAACAATATCATTTCTGAGAATCTATGAAGCCAAAAGTATCCTATGTATACTGGGTATGTTTTTATTTAAATAATGTGGTGCATGTTTTGGTTTCTCAACTGCAGTCTATCGTAATGGAGTAATTTGACTCCCAGATTATAAGTGATTCTAAAGCACCACTGGAGTGAATACTCCAGCTCTTGCCAATGATAAGGGACAATCATCTTCTGACTAGTGGTTTCTCAAGTCTAGCTGCACATTGTTATATCCTGGGAGAGATTTAAGAAATGCTGAAGCCTGAGTCTCAGCACCAGAAATTCTAATTTATTTGTTCAGAAGTGTGGCCTGAGTGTCAAGATCTTTTCCATTTCCACAGGTGTTTCTAACATGAACCAAAGTTCAAAGCATACCTCTAGACCCTGGCTACTCCACAGACCAGCGGTTTGTGGAAGTTGGTTAGTAATTTATCATCTCAGACTCTGGACCTGTACTATAAATCAGAATCTGCCTCTTTAAAAGGTCTCAGATGTACAGATGCTAAATTTTGATACATACTGCCCTAGGCCACTTTATATAGTTTGTGTTGGGACATTTAATAAAACTCCTTAATTGTCATTAGTGAATAAACATCATTTCTTCCTCATGTCCTTTCCTTCTTCCTTCCTCTCTATCCTCTCCCACCCCTTCCAGTGTTTGGAGCACCCTGAACAAATGTTTCTCGTCACACTTCAGGTTAACAACTTATATGCATGAGATTATATTCAAAATCGACATCTTCCCCTGGAAATTAAACATTTCTCAATTAACATGGCTATGGCTTAAGATGCTAAATGTACCATGAAGCATAACTGATACTAATCATGGGGTAGCTTGTGAGGAAAACAATATTGATAGAAAACATTTTGCACAAAAAGGATATTTTACCATGAAACAGAAAAAAAAACAATTTATTATATGCATTATTCTAACTTTATTAAATAGACAATGATATTGTCAACTGCGATTTTTTATAGACTAAAGGTAAAAATAGGCCCTTCTGAATTTTAAAACTACAACGTTTCACAGCAAGAAGACACATCATAACAAATTATTTTACAATAAACTGGGTTGGTTGTTTGGCTTTTTCTGCTTTGTTTCATTAGTTTTTTGTTTGCTTTTATGAAACAAGAAAAAGAAATTAAGAAAGCATAGAAATATATTCTAATTACCTTTATTTTTTCTCATGTTTTAGCATGGATTCTTTCATATTATTACATAAGACCACAAATACCAAATGAAAGTTTGTTGGATTTTAAAAGTTGGTATTTTAGCTTAGAACATGTGGCATAAAAATCTTCTAAACAGGGAAATTCCTGAACCTTGATAGCCGTTTTTAAATACAAATGTAAGAAGCTCCCTTTACGAGCACAGTTTATCATTCTACCAGATTTAGACTAAACATTCTCTTATCCTTTTCCTGTGTACCCAGAATTTCCTAATATCTGGATTTCTGCCTCCTCTCACTTTGTTACTTCTGTATTTCCTCATCCCAAGAATGGTCACTTTATTATTATTCCTTCAGTGCCCATCTTTCATGGAAGACGTTAATTTCAGAGAGCAGAAAACAGATCCGGCTGTTCACTGCTACATTTGCAGCCCCAAACACAGTGCCTGCAACATGGCAGGCACTCAATAAATTCATAGTAAGAATTTCTTAATTAACTAAAAATGAGTGATATCTAAGTATGTTTTTTATCCACTCAAGTACTAACAAAATTTTTCCCAATCGAAAGAAAAAAAATTTAAAATTAGAAACTCTTTTATAAAATTACTAAATTTCAGTTATAGACTTCTCTTATCAATGTTAGTAAATGGAAATGAAACACCTGCAAAGACAAAGTCCTGCTGCATTTTTCCAGTTTCACAATTGTGCTACTCAACACAAAATAAAAATCCAAAATTTCCCTTCTCATAATCATCTGTGAAAATCATACTATAACACACATCAAACAGATCGTACCCAGAATACAACTTCTACAAATTCCCATTTTGTATTTCCCACAAGGCTCTTGACACATTCCACACCATTCCATACCGGTCTTTTATATTTTCCTGCGTTATGGCTCCTCCTATCTGAATACACTCTTTTGTGATGCTGAGTGGGAGGATGGTTGCCCTTAATCTTCTGAAGTTCTAGCTGCAAATTCATACTGGGATTCCTTAGGACCTTTCCCCTTTTTTTCCTCATAAGAGATTATTTCTATTCCCTATTTCCCTTTCATAATAAAAATAATCTTTACATGGCAAGCTGCAAGAATCTAAATTGAATGCTTCTTTGCCCTCATTGACTTAATTGGTTCTCATAATACAAAGCTTAAACTCATCAATAGTATTTTAGAATCCTGCTAAAATGTGTTAGAAACAAAGATTGAGCTGCCATCTTGCGTCCCCGCGTGTGTGTGCCTAATCTCAGCTGGTCCACCCGAGACCCCTTGAGCACCAACCCTAGTCCCCCGCGCGGCCCCTTATTCGCTCCGACAAGATGAAAGAAACAATCATGAACCAGGAAAAATCCTGCTTTTCAAACTGCAGGCACACACAAGATTGGTGGGAAAGGAACTGCCTTTAGAAAGAAGAAGGTGGTTCATAGAACAGCCACAGCAGATGATAAAAACTCCTGCCCTCCTAAAGAAGTTAGGGTAAACAATATCTCCGGGGACAAAGAGGTATATGTTTACAAACCAATGAACAGTGATCCACTTTAACAACCCTAGGTTCAGGCATCTCTGGCAGCCACTGACTTTCACCATTGTACAGGCCATGCTGAGACGAAGCAGCTGACAGAAATGCTACCCAGCATCTTAAACCAGCTTGGCGCAGATAGTCTGACTAGTTTAACGAGACTGGCCGAAGCTCTACCCAAACAATTTGTGTATGGAAAAGCACCACTTGCTACTGGAGAGGATGATGATGATGAAGTTCCAGATCTTGTGGAGAATTTTGATGAGGCTTCTAAGAATGAGGCAAACTGAATTGAGTCAACTTCTGAAGATAAAACTTGAAGAAGTTACTGGGAGCTGCTATTTTATATTATGACTGCTTTTAAAGAAATTTTTGTTTATGGATCTGATAAAATCTAGATCTCTAATATTTTTAAGCCCAAGCCCCTTGGACACTGCAGCTCTTTTCAGTTTTTGCTTATACACAATTCATTCTTTGCAGCTAATTAAGCCGAAGAAACCTGGGAATCAAGTTTGAAACAAAGGTTAATAAAGTTCTTTGCCTAGTAAAAAAAAAAGAAAGAAAGAAAGAAAAGAAAAGAAACAAAGATTGAAAATCCTCTGAGGAGTTTTTAGACCAGTACAAGAGATTATATTTTCACACAGCCAACCGCTATTAGACATATAAGTCAAGTCACCACCTTATCCTTAGGGAATATGTTCCAAGACCCTCAAAAGATGATTGAAATGACAGAAAACACCAAACCCTATATACACTATGTTTTTTTTTATACATACATACCTACAATAAAGTTTAATTTATAAATTGCACACAGTAAGAGATTAATAACAACTAATAATACAACTATCTTACCCAGATAGGGTAATACAACTATCTTACCCAGATAGAGGACAGCTTGTGATTCCAAAATGCTACTTAGAATAACACACAATTTAAAACTTATCAATTGTTTATTTCTGTAATTTTGCATTTAATATTTTTGGACTGCAGTTAACTGCGTGTAACTGAGACCTGGCAGCACAACCACGAATAAGGTAGGACTCCTATATTTCAGCAGGTCAAAGGATTCATGTACTCCTCTATTATGGTGATGTAATCATTTCCTCTAGGCACTACTCTGAACTACTATGTGAGTGAAGAATTGCTGCCAAGTAACACAACCCTCCCCCGCCAACAACAGCCTAAACAAATTATATGTTGTGTTTTTTCTCACATCGTGAGATGTCCAGAGATAAGTACTTTCTGGTATCAGTTCAGGAGCTCATAGACATCACGGATAAAGTCTCTTCATTCCTCTTAATACTTCTCTCAGAGTGGCTTTGTGGCCATAAGATGATGCTCCACATCTGGAACCAATCCATAATGAAGAAAGGCAAAAACATACACCCACTGAATCTGACCCCTTTGCAAGAAGCTTTCCCAGAGGCCTCATTTCTACCTATAAATCATTGTCCACAATTGGGTTACATGGCCATTGTTATTGGCAAAAGGGACTGGAATTTTGTTTTGAATTGAATACACTGCTGCTTCCCTCACTCCAAATATCTGAATTTTCTGAGTATAAAAAGGAAAATGAATATTGAGTAGGCTACATCATGTCTACATTTTTATTACCTTTTCCCAAAATGCAGTTTCTTTACATGCCACTTCTGCTAAGCCCTCTCATTGGCTTCATTATTCTCTCCTAACAATATCAGTGTGCTTGAAGTGTGTGTGTGTGTGTGTGTATACTCACGTGCACGCACACATGCACACATGCACGTGTGAATGAGTTAGCCTCTGGTCCACAGAACACAAAGTATATAATAAATAAAAAAGAAAGAAATTTTGGAAAAGCCTATTTCTTTACAGAAAAGTACACCACTGGTATTTCATCTTTTAAATGTTTATGTGCTATGGAAAGCAAATGATCTGCAATATATTCTCTCTCTTTATGTAAGAAAAAAGATGATCCAGACTAATATTTAAAACTGCAAATAACAGACTTCTGATACGAAAACTAAGACTATTTGAAATTATTAGTTAAGTGTGATACCAGCTAAAAAGTTTAATTTATCTGAGTCTGATTTGATAATCTGATTCTCTGTTTTCTTATACTAAGATATGAAGAACACGTTCACATTCAAAGATAACGAAGCTCTACAATTAGGTCAAAATTTTTAAATCATTGAAGATATCATAAGAGACAATTTCAAGGAAACCTATTAGTAAGATAAAAATTGTGCCAGGCGCGGTGACTCAAGCCTGTAATCCCAGCACTTTGGGAGGCCGAGACAGGTGGATCACGAGGTCAAGAGATCTAGACCATCCTGGCTAACACGGTGAAACCCCGTCTCTACTAAAAAATACAAAAAACTAGCCAGGCGAGGTGGCGGGCACCTGTAGTCCCAGCTACTCGGGAGGCTGAGGCAGGAGAATGGCGTAAATCCGAGAGGCGGAGCTTGCAGTGAGTTGAGATCCGGCCACTGCACTCCAGCCTGGGCGACAGAGCGAGACTCCGTCTCAAAAAAAAAAAAAAATTGTTCTGTGAGTTTTTAAGGAATGTTGATTGTACGTCAAGAGAGAAGTATGGAATTAATAAAACTGGAGAAGTGTTAAATATGATGCTTATAATGGATACATTAAATATAGATTAAAAACTTCTTATTGAATAAAAAGTTGTATATCTTGACTTCAAATTGATTTATGTAAATCAATTATCTAGTAATCATTGTAGTAGGAAGAGGTCTAAAGATCACCCACGCCTCAAAAAAGTTTTTTAAGCCTCCATTTATTCAATCAAACACTAAACTAGGCTCTGTTTTGAAGGGAGTTTTCAGATGTAATTAAAGTTCTAAGTCAGTTCATCTCAATATACAAAGATTATTTAAGAGAGAGAGATAATCTAACCACACGAGCCTGTTAAAAGCAGAAGTAAAAGATAGGAGAGGAGATTGGACAGAATCAAAGCCTGAAAAAGAGTCACCACATCACTACAAGTCTAAAGATGGAAAGTACACATGAGAAAGAATGCAAGCAACCTCTAGGAGCAGAGAGCAGTCCCCAGCTAACAGTCAGCAAAGAAATCAGAACCTCAGTCCTACAACCACAGGGAACTGATTCTACCCACGACCTTAATGACCTCAGAAGCAGATTCTTCTCCAGATCTTCTAGATAAGAGCCCATCCAACCAATATCTTGATTTCAGCCATAGAGAATCTTAGGCAGAAAGTTTAGCATGCTGGCCTTCTGATCTACAGAACTTTAAGCTAACAAATTTTTGTTGCTTTTAATCATTTTATTTGTGGTAATTTGTTAGAAAGCAATAGAAAACTAATATAGATTTTGGTACCAGGAGTTGGGGAGCTGTCATAACTAATATACAAAATATTGGAATGTCTTTGGAATTAGTCAGTGTTAGAGGCCAAAAGAAGCTTGAGAATAACTTTTTAAGAATCCTGACAGATGAAGCCTAGATTTGCTTTAACAAACTCTTAGTTAAACCATGGATGTTAAACATACTGCTTGAGAAGGCTTAGAATGAAGTAAAGAACATGTTATTGAAAATCAAGGAAAAGGGATCATAATACTCTAGTGGCCAAAAGCTTGACAGAATTTTTTCCTGAATGTATGTAGAAAGCAGAACTTGTAGATGATAAAGTTATTTATTTAGCTGAGGAGGTTTTCAAGCAAGATGTTAAAGGTACTGCCTGGTTTTAACTTGCCTTATGGTAAAATGTAAGAGGAAATAGATAAATTAATGGAAGAACTGTTAAACAAAAAGCAAACAGAATTTGATGATTTGGGAAAATTTCAGCCTATTCTGACAGCACAAGCTACTAAAATTAAGAAATTGCTTTTGAAAGTGGAGCATAGAGAAAAAGTCATTTGTGTGGATAGGCAACACTTTGATCAAATCTTAGATCAAAAAGAATATTAAGTCACAAGAGATTAAAAATTTGCTTTATAGATCTTCTCAATCAAGTCAAACAGCTTCTAAGAAGCTTAAAGGTGTTGTACCTCAGCCATTTCACCAAAAGCCAAAGATAGAAAAAAGATATCTCAAAATGATTTGTGGACTTGAGATCTGTCTAATGGGGTGAGATATCTATATCAGTAGAAATACTTACAGCATGGGCTAAAGGGAAAAATAGATTACAAAATGAAAGCGGGTTGTTAGACCCCCATGATTCGACTGGCAGAAAGTAGGCCAACAGTGTGGAACCAAGAGCCCAGAGAGAATTTCTGAGAGCCACAGAGAATTATTGGCCACAGACTTTTAAACCTAAGGGAGTCTGCCCAGTGGGATTTCAAAATGTCTTTGGACCCTTGACTCCCTTTTATTTTCAATTTTCTCCTATTTGAACAACCACTTTTACAATTATTATTCTGTTTTTGTCCCACAATTGTGTGATAGGAACAGATAAATGTTTATTTAATATTACAGATCCACAAATGGAATGACATTGTGCTCAGGAACCTCATTCATGCTGATTTAGATTATTTCAATGATGATATTTTGAATTTTGAGCTGATGCTATAATGGAATGAGACTTTTGAGGACACTGGAATGGGATGAATGTATTTTACATGTAGAACAGATGCGAATCTTTGCGGGGGCCAAAGGGTAGGCTGTGGTAGACAGAAAAATGGTCCCTCAAAGATGTCCTGTTCTAGTGCCCAGAATATATGAATATGATAATATATCACTCCTGTGTTTACACAACGGCATAGCACAGTTGCTGAAGATAGGGACATCATATGGCTTGGCCTAATTTAATCACACAAGCCCTAACATAATCACAAAAGGAGATAACTTTTCTACCTGGTGGTGGAAGGGGATGTCAGAAGAAGGCCTCAGTGTGCTTTTGCTAAATTTGAAGATAGAGCGGGCATGAGCCAAGGAATGTGGGTAACCTCTAATGCTGAGAACAACCTCCAGCCAACTCCTAGCAAGGGAATAGGGACCTCACTCCTACAACCACAAGGAAACGAATTCTGTTAACAACCTAAAGGAGCCTGGAAGTGGATTGCCTCCCACAGCCTCCAGAAAAAAGCCCAGATTAGTCACCCTCTTAATTTCAGCCTTTTGAGACCCTAGGCAGAGTACCCAGCTGAGTCTACCTGGATTTTTAACTTACATAATTGTGTAATAATAAATGAGTGTTGTTTTAAGTCACTAAATTTGTAGCAAATTTCTACACAAAAATAGAAAACTAATATCATGTTAGAAAAAAAACAGAAAGCAAAAAACAAAAGCAAAGACTTTGTCTTCTTTTAGAAAGGCATCAGAAATCACCTCTATGGTAATGCTGTTCATTTTAAATGAAGTAACAGATATGTTTTCTCTGGTCACTCCCTGTGGAAATCATTTATTTGTGAATCTAGAAATAAAAATAAATCTTAATTATTTTCTTTCAAATTGAAATGCTTAAATCATAAAGCCAATAATTTAAAATGAATGAACCGAGCTAATAAAGCAAAGAAGGAATTTTGGCTTCTAAAGCTTTCAAATAATTAATTTAACAAAAATTTTTGATCTTCTAGCATGTGCCAGCCTCTATGTGTTATTAGAAGTGTAAAAATAGCCCATGCTAATAGCTGTCCTCAAGAAGTTCAAAAGACCAATGAACAATAATCTTAATAATAATGGGCAGCACTTATTGTGTGCAACTTACATGCTAGATGTTATGCTAAGAATTTATTTGCATTCTCCTTTTCCACAATTAATAAATAAGTCCACAATAAAGGACACGATAGAAGTACATACTGGATAACACTTATGACACAAAATAAACTAGCACCTACAAATGTTATACATTGATAGAAGTAAATAATAATAATAAAATAAACTAGTAAACATTGCTCATGAGGAAGACTGAGAAGACTTGAGCTGTTAAAGACTAAGGACTTGCAAGACAGATAAAATAAAGATGAGCATTAAAAGCAGATAAAATTATGTGTGTTAAGGCTTGAAGGCATGAAACAGTGAGTTTTATTTCGTAAATTTACAAGTACACTAGCTCGGTACAAGAAAAGAAGGTAACAGGAGAGAAAGGCAAAAGTCAGCCAATGGAAGAACTGATGTGCTAAGGAATTACAGACTGTGCTAGCTGTTCCAAAACTATTTTGACTTTAATTATAGGAATACACTTTTTCTTTTCCACCTACTTCCAAGTTCTTGCATTTGAAGACATTGACCTACATTAAAGAGAAATGCTTACAGTAAGGATATAAATTATTTTAGAAACCCAAATGAAAACTGCTCAGTTAATTTCACATAGTCCCACCCACTTATTTTTAACCACTGTGTATAGTGGGACACAGGAGATTATACTATTTGCCAAAGTCCCATAAGTAGAAAGGTTCTTATTAAGAATCTGGGCTCAAGTGCTATGACTCTTACTCCAGGGATTTTTCCACTGGACCTCCAAATATTTTAGTAGTTTTCACATAATGACATTTGAAATTTTTTTAAAAATTTCTTTAAAAGATTTGAAACCTCGTTTTTAAAAATTAAGGTAAATCATTTAAGGCAAATGTTCAAAATGGTTTCTACTAGAAGTTTAATATAATACACATAATTAAATAAACTGCCCCCAATTCTGTCCACAAAAGAAAAAATAAAACAGATGAGAAAGAAGAACATGGAAAACACTAATCTCAGTCTTTGGGAGGCAAATATTTTTGTTGGAAGCTCCCTTGCCATACCAAGGTCCTCTACTCTGACATAGCACTTTAGATTTCTGGGTTATGCAAAGAAGAACGACATTAATCTTCGTCACAAAATCTGAGGAAATTTTATTTAATTCTTAACAAGAACATTATGCCCAGGAACACCATGAAAGCATTGAACTTCTCTTCAGCCTGACACAGCAGAAAACTTGCACTCAGCCTTCTACAAATGAGCCTCTGATAACTATTATAATTTTTAAACTCTTGCTTTTCACAAACACACACACACACACACACCACTTACCATCACTGTGCTAGTATACATAACCCTATAGTGATAATATATATTCTTGAACAAATGAATCTTTCAATGTCTTCCTTTTTGCTTTCCTATTCTTTCTAAAAATGTATCATTTTCTAAATCAGTCATAGCCTTGGACCATTCCAGATTCCTAGTATCCTCCCCTATAATAATGTTGGTCTTGGAAGATAATATTCCAATACCCAATGCCCCCATATCAAAAATATCAAGGGCAAAGTTTTCACATCAAGAAAAAAAGTCTGTGTTTTTAGCTTTTTAGCTTTTCTGCGTTCATCACAATAGTTATGAGCAGACTCAAGACAGAGGTGAATGCCAAGAAGTTATCTTTCTAAGGTAACAATTGTCATGCAAAAAAGCTTTTCCCTAAGTGAACAAAGACATTGATTATTCAAATAAGGCTTTTTAGACTTGGAGAAATTTTACTTCTTTATTCAGATAATTCATCTTCAGGTTTAAAAAAAGAAAGGAGGAGAAAATAACAACTTCATGTCACTAAATTTGAAATTGTGAGCAAAATGTCTTATAAGACCTTTTTAAATTTAACTTTTATTTTAAGTTCAGGGGTACATGTGCAGGTTTGTTATGTAGGTAAACTCATGTCGTGGGGGTTTGTTGTGCAGATTATTTCATCACCCATGTATTAGGCCTAGTACCCATTAGTTATTTTTCCCGATTCTCTCCCTCCTCCTATCCTCCACCCTCTAATAGATCCCAGTGTCTGCTGTTCCCCTCTATGTGTTCATGTGTTCCCATTATTTAACTCCCACTTATAAGTGAGGAGAAGGGGTATTTGGTTTTCTGTTCCTGCATTAGTATGCTAAGGATAATGGCCTCTAGCTCCATCTTTGTTCCTGCAAAGGGCATGATTTTCTTTTTTATGGCTGCATAGTATTTCATAGTGTATATGTAACACATTGTCTTTATCCCGTCTATCAGTGATGGGCACCTAGGTTGATTCCACGTCTTTGCTATTGTGAATACTGCTGCAGTGAACATACATGTGCACATAAAACTTAAACAGACATAGCTATTAATGAAATTGAATCTACTCATTGTTGGAAATTGTATTAGTGTTCAAAATATTTTCAGTCTCTTATTATGATGCTCCATCCCTAAGGGAGGATTATATGTTCTCAGCCTGTTTAATCAGGTATGACTGTTGAACTTCCTTTGGTTAATGACATGTAAGCAGAAGAGATGTGTTCTCTACTCCAGGTAAAAACTTTAGAAGCCATCACACTAGTCATCATGAACTGATTACCCAGCCATGTAGCTGGTACTGTAATAGACAAGGCCAGCTCCATCATTTTTTTTCCTGGCATTAAGTGATGGGAATAGAGCCACAGCTAACCCATAAGGGAGAAAAAGTATAAGCAAAACATAAACCTTTCTTTAAAAGCCATTGAAATATTAAAGTCATTTGTTGATACAGCCTGATCTAAACTATCCAAAAATAGGAGGAAATTTCCTGTTTGCCTACAGCAAAGATGACACTAGTGAAACTTTAGAAGTATATTCCCTGGGTTAAATCTAAGGATACTCACTATCAACAATACTATATAATATTGTATTACATGTTCTAGTTAGTTCTGTAAGACAAGAATAAGAATATAGATGATAGACACAGATAGGTTTTGTATATTTATATTATCTAAAAAATATAGAAATACATATGAGAAGTAGTAAAATAAAACTGACACTTTCCCAAGAGAACTGACAGCTAAATACTACAATTAATCAGAGACTTCAACAATGTTGCTGGGTGCATGTTCTACCTAAAAACCATTGCAGAACATCAATTACATTCCCATATGCAAGTAACAAACAGCTAGAAAATAAAATCTCTTAAATCTTCCATTTATAATAGTAATAATAAGATATCAGAGATAAATCTAGCAAAAGATATAAAGAATAACTGATAAAATGTTATTGGAAAACATTGAAGACCAAAATAAATAGAGAGCTATAGCTCCAGGTTAATCTATTAAATCATTCAGTTACATTCAAATTCACAGAATGTCAATTCATTGAAGTTAACAAAACCAATTATCACATGTATAAAAATGAAGAAAGATCCAAGAATAGTAAGTAAAATATTGAGAAGAAAATGATAAGATTTAGAACAAATAAGTATAATACTGAAGAAAAATTATAAGGAATGGATAATTGCTCTATTAATATCTTAGCTAGTTATAAAGTAAAAGCAATTGAGACTATGTGGTGTTGGCACATTGGGAAGATTTAAGGAAGAAGAAGAAGAGGAAAAGGGAGAGGAAGGTGAAGGGGGAGGAAAAGTAGGAGCAGGAGGAAGAAGGGGTGATCAGAAAAGATCCCAGAATCAGAGTTATGTACATATGAGAACTTTGGACATGATGAAGATGAGATTATTATTTATAGGAAAATGTTTTAGTTCTTCAGGATACAAAGAATAAGCCTTTAAGGAAAAGATTGATAAATTATATTATAATTTAAAACTAAGGTACATTGAAGAGCATTATAAAAGGAAGAGAGAGATGGAGAGGGAAGGAGGAAGGGAGAAAGACTGAGAAAGGACATTTGTCCTACATAAAATCAGCAGAAAATTAGTAGCTAAAGCACATAATCATACATGGTTGCCCTTTGAACAACATAGGAGTTTGGGGCACCACTGACCCCATGCAGTCAAAAATCCACATATAACTTTGGCTACGTAAAAACTTAACATCTGTTAAGTTGTTGACTGGTGGTCTTCACCAATAATATAAACAGTCAACCCATATTTTGTGTGTTATATATATTATATACTGTATTCTTACAATAAAGTAAGCTAAAGAAAAAAGTTATTTAGAGAATCATAAGGAAGAGAAATATATTTATTCTTCATTAAGTGAAAGGGGATTATTCCTACAGGGCTTCATCCTTGTCATCTTTCATTGAGTAGGCTGAAGAGGAGAAATCTGAGGGGTTGGTTTTGCTGTCTCATGGATGCCAAATATGGAGAAGGCAGAAGCACAGGCAAGAAAGGTAGGAACACTTGGTGTAGCTTTATGAAAAAAATCACAATTTCTGTCTCACTTTTTGCTTTTTCACTTTTCTAAAAATGTTTTCATACAGTACCAATCCTTCTTTCACCATTTCCTTTAGTTTCAGTGCCTGTATCATAGAAAGGTCCATGTTGTAAAATAAGTCGATAGCAGTCTTAAATAATTGGAGCCCTTCTGCCAGATTGTCTAATATCAATTTATTTTGCTGGCACTGCTTTTACATCTTCCTCTTTGGCACTGGTTCAAAAGCGTTCATCTCTATCCAGTCATTTTCTCTTAATCCTCTGGTATGTTGTCTATTAGCTCTTGAACTTTTCCAAGATTCATATCTTAAAACCCTTCACCACAACCACTGCTCCCCCACCTTTTTTGCCATATTTACAACTTTTGTCATGATCTCTTTGAGTGTCTCTGTTATAAATCCAGTGAAAGCGAAAGTATGCACAACGTCTGCAGAGTTTTCTCCAGCAGCAATTTATTGTTTCAACTTGATGGTTTTCACAGCTTTTTCTATAACAATGATGGCATCTTCAATGGGGTAATCCTTCCATACTTTCATGATGTTCTCTCTCTCGAGGTTCTCTCTTGACAATCTTTTTCTCTTGTTAACAATCTTTTCCATAGAATAGTGTATGTAATGAGCCTCAAAGGTCCTTATGGTGCCCTGAGCCAAAGGCTAAATTACAGATATTGTGTTTGGGGGCAAGGAGAGCACTTTAATGCCTTTGGGGTAGAAATGGTGTTCTGAGTGACCAGGAGCATTGTCCAATATCAAAAAAAAAAAAAAGCTGTAAAAGACAGTCCCTTAATAGCAAGATATTTCCTGACTTCAGGAGCAAAGCACCAATGAAACCAATCCAGAAAAAGGGTTCTCATTGTCCAGGCCTTCTTGTTGTATGATAAAAAGACTGCCAGCTGGTGGTTATTTTTTCCCTTCAAGGCTTAGGGATTAGCAGCTTTGTAAATAAGGGCAATCTTGATTAGAAAGCTGACTGCATTTCTATCGAAGAGTAGAGTTAGTCTATTTCTTCCTACCTTAAATCCTGGCTCTTGCTTCTCTTCCTAATAAATGTCCCTTGTGGCATTCTTTTCCAGAACAGGGCACTTTCATCTGCATTATAAACTTGTTTAAGTAGACGTCTTTTCTCCTCAACGATTTTCTTAATAGTATCCGGAAACTTTTCTACTATCTCTTGGCCAGAAGAAGTTACTTTTGCTATCTTGTTATTTTTTAAGCCAAATCTCTTTCTAAAATTGTCAAACCATCCATTGCTGTCATTAAATACTCCAGCTTTAGATACTTCCCCTTCATTTTTCTTTAAGATATCATATAATGACTTTGCATTTTCTTAGTAATATTGGAGGCTAAAGGTATGCCTTTCTTATAAGAATCTTGCACCCACAAAAGCAGTATTTTCAATAATAGATAAAAAGGTATTTCACCAAAAGTGCAAGATTTTGTACATGCTTGCCTAGCTGAAGCAATAGTTTCACGAATTTCTGTTTCTTTTCTTTACAATGCTCCTTAGGCTGGATTTGTTTATCTTGAAATGGAGGTCAACCACAGCTACAAACGAAATCTATGGTAGATATCAAGCAATTCAACTTTTTTTTGTAATGTCATCACTTTTCTCTGCTCCTTAGTAGCACTTTCAGGATCACTAGTGGCATTTCGATGGGTCCCATGGTGTTGTTATTGAAAGTTTATGTTATTGCACTAAACATAGTGAAAAATACGCACAAACAACAAGAAATCACTTTTTAACCATGATATGCAATTTACTGGAGAGACAAACTGCTCACACGAAGAGGTTTCAAGTGGATACTCACAAAACATAAGCTCATGCAATAGGAACAGTAGGTGGCTGTGAAATCATTACAGCAGTACAATATGTACTAAAATTTATTTTATGCAGTTATGATTTAATACTGCCTCTTTACATTTGTTTATATTTCTCTTGACTGTGAATGATACCATGTACAGTCTGTAAGTATGTATAGATGTCTAGATAAATTTCAACTTTATATAATAAATATATGTATAGCTTATGGTACTATATGATAAAATAGACTAACATCCACATATATTTTGTGTATTCATCACATACCTAATTTTTTTCTTAATTTCTTTTTCAATATTTCTAGGCTATACAGTCAATCTATGAGGTTTTTTCGAATTGTCACAAATCTTCAAAAAATGTTTCCAATGTATTTATTTCTTAAAACCTGTTTATAAAGGAACTCACACAATTGAGAACCATGTTGTTCAAGGGTCAACTGTACAATCGATTAAACCAGCACAAGGCTGAGTGCAGTGGCTCACCCTTGTAATCTCAGCACTTTGGGAGGCGGAAGCAGGTAGATCGCTTGAGTCCAAGAATTCAAGACCAGCCTGGGCAACACAGCGAGAGTCTGTCTCTACAAAAAAATACAAATATTAGCCAGGTGTGGTGGTGCGCTACTCGGGAGGCTGATGTGAGACAATTGCTTGAGTCGAAGGCAGAGGCTGCAGTGAGCGGAGATCATGCCACTGCACTCAAGCCTGGAAAACAGAGTGAGAACTTGTCTCCAAAAAAAAAAAAAAAAAAAAAAAAAAAAACTCAACAAAAAAAAAAAAAAAAAAAAAAAAAGTACAACTCAATAAAAATGAGCAAATACTAAAAAATAATTCCTAGGGAAAAATGGCTAATAAACATATAGGAATATGAGAAAGATTTAGTAATCAATGAAACACAAAAGTAAATGAGATGCAATTTCAACCCCTCAAATTGGCAAAAGTTTAAAAGCCTGACCATATGGAGCAATGAGAGATCTTGTGTATTGTTGGGAGGGTAAAATAGTGCAATTGCTCTGGAGGACAATTTGATCTTATCTAGTGAGGTGAAGATGTGCATCTTTTGCAATCCACCAATTCCACTCTTCAGTACATACCCTAAAAAATTCTCACACAGACCACCATAAGACATGCACAAGAGTCATTGCACTATTTTTAATATCAATGAGTGATTCATCTATAAAATGGAGATAAGATTAATACCTACTTCATAGAATTGTTGCAAGAAATAAATGAGTTAAGACATGTAAATTCTTAAAACAGTACCTAAAACCGTGTGTGTAACAAATGTTAGCAATCGTTAATAAATCCATTTGTAGGGTTCCTCTTACATTATTTTGATTCCCAGTATTTACTGCACTATGCTGAAAGGTTGAGGTATTTTTCCTTTGCAAACTTCCTTTTTTTCATAGCTGCTGACCTCGTTTAATGGTCTGTTCCTTAGGTCCCAGACAAGTCGGCTTGCCGTGTAATGAAACTGCAGCCAGGCCTGCTGTGATCACGGTGGAGCTTGCTCACCCTCTCAGGTCATGTTTTTTGCTAAACATTTTCTCCTGAGGTGAGCTGGGCAACCAACTCATCTTACATTCTCCCCAGTGAGGTCTGCCAAAGTTCTTCAAACTATTTTGATCTATTAGATCAACAGATGCTAAATCTAGCCAGTAGGCCTTTCAACTTTGCACCTTAAGAGGATGTTTAATTGTAAGGTTATACTCTGAGTAAATGTAAAAGGAAAGAGAAAAGGAAGAAAAGAAAGGAGGAAGACAAGGGAAGAAAAGGAGGAGAGAAGAAAAGAGAAATTGAAAGAAGAGGTTTCAAATATTTCTCAAAAAAGGAAAAACTACATATAATTAACAATGTAGAGAAAAGCTTTTGGCAACCTTGCCCTAAATTTAGACTTGAGTAAATTTTGTCTTCCACCCTCACTTTCAGCTCTTTTATAATCTCTCTGTCTTTGAGTAACTACTGTCATCACCCCAGAATTATATCTTCAAACTCTTAATTTGATAAACAAATCTATATTAAGGATTAATGGGTGCTAACATAATAACATCTCATACTTTCTGAGAACATATTGACATTTTTAAATTACAGTCTAAAATAAATACAACCTATTCACCAGGATTCTCGAAAAGTCTACTTCTCCAATGTTGTAAGTTTTAGTCACCCTAGCTATTTAGTGTAGGAGAAATTCTAGGAGAGCAGACTTTCAGGAATCCACCAAACTGCATTAAATATCTGGTTCATTGACCAACGTAGGTGACATTAGCTCTGCAAGTGCTCTCCATCTCAACCCCTACCTGTTTCACATGATAATCACTGGGAGAAATTAGCTTAATTTGAACATAAAAGATGTATACTCTTCTTACTAGTAACCAAAGTTTTTATTTAAATAAATACTTATAAAGCATCATCATGAGTCAGGAAAATATTAATCTACTTCTTAAAAAATCATTATTTGATTTCTGTTTTATTCTTCATTTAACTCTACCTTTCCTCTTATACTAAGACTTGCTTACTATAAAGGGAAGGAGTTGGCAAGACCCAGGCTATAGCAGTGAACTTGGAAACAACCTAGCATTCAGTGAAGTTCTGACACAGCCCTGCAAAACAAACCAAGCCTCCCAAATGGAGATGTTCTCTGTAGAGTTCTATCTTCTACAAGAGTGAAGAATTTTATATTCTGTTTTCAACAGGGGAGGTAACTTGCTGAAAGGACATGTGTACACCTTTTGCGACATGCTTATAAATGTCTCTAGGGATATTACTGTGACACAGATTTTGTGATCTCAGGCAAAATACTATCACAGGATGCCCATGACTAAGTTGTGATTTAAAATTAAGCCTTATTCAAAATGTCAAAAGGATGAAAACTGCACACGGAATTAATCAGAGGCCATTTATGCAAAGCTTATACTGGTAAGAAAGCCAGCTACTGTCACTTTAGTTCTGGTAAACTAAAAAGGGTTGGAAAGGAGAAGGGGTTTTGTGGAGTGAGTGGAGGAAGTCTTAAGAAAGTCTTTGATTGGTGACTGTTCTGTTAAGGGGGAATTTTTTATGAGGTAGGATTTGGGGAAGGGCTTGTGGGGAGGCTTTCTGATTGGCTTTGGCAGTCTTTGGCTCACTTCCTATTTGTGCATAACTTAAAGCTCTCTAGACTGGTTAGGGTGATATGGGTTTTACTGTTTCAACTTAAAAAATATCTAGCCCTTGACTTTGGGGTCCAAAATTTGGATCAGCAATTTATAAAACTAAGGTATTTTCCAGTAAATTCACTTGAATTGATTTTGCATTTACCTTTATTGCTTCATATGTCCCATATAACATAAAAATGTTGAGTATAAAATGAAATGAAAAATAGTGCAGTGAAATAATAACATTTGATTTAATTATTTTTTACTTCATAAGGCCACTAAAATGTTTTGGTAAATAGATATAGTTCATCATTTTCCACACAATGCATGGCTTTTGAAAATAATAATGATCCCAGGATCTGGACCCCTTATTTGATGGTCTCTATTCTTCACCAGGTCCTTATTTTTTTTGTTTCTTTGCTCTTTGGAGACAATATTCCCTGGATGTTTTTCTTTTTCTCTCTCTCTTTTGTATATCAACAAAGGGCAAAAGAATAATTTGTTTTGCTCTTACTGAAATTATATTTTTAAATGAATTTAAATTTCTAAAAATGAATGTTCTTTCCAACACATTGGAGTGACCAGTAATCTTCCTTGCTTTTTATTAAGAAGACTGTTGCAATTTCCTTTTTCTTTGTCTACTGGCATCAAATAATCTAATCATCTATTGCATTTTGGTCACCAGTGCCTTCTTTATGCCCTTCAGCTAAGTCTCTTTCCATGACCATTCTAAACCTTTTAACTTTATGCATTTGTAAATGCTGAATTATTCCTGCCTTTCATCATAAGTCAATTTCTCCTACACTCCTCAATTATCCCCAGATTCCTACTTTGAACATTTCCCAATTGGATTCCACAAAAGTAGTAAAGCTGGTATAGATTTGCCTGTTAATCCTAGTGAAGACATCCAGTTAGTGAGTTTCTATTCCAAACAAGACCGTTTGCTAAGCACTTTTTATATACTTTCTCATCCAATATTCTCAATAATTCTGCATTACGAATTTTACTAATAAGGGAACAGGTTCAGTGAGTTTAGGAACTAGAAACTTACATGTGATCACACAATTAAATGGGAAGCCAGTGCCTGATCAATCAGATGCTAAAATTTATGTTCTTCCTTAAACATTCATTAAAAGATGCCTGAGAAATGTCTACACCAGAATTATCTGGAATATTTTATTAAAATATAGACTGTCTGAATTAGTATCTATGGGGACAAAGACCAGAAATAAACATTTTTAGTAAGCCCCCAAAATGATTCTTATGCAAACTAAAGTTTGAGAATCACTGAACTACAAGGCCCACATTTTATGGATTCCTCTTTGGGTCTCCATCACCAGGGACAGTATCTGGATAATCAATAATAAGTGCTTGATGAACTAAAATGAACTAATCCTACTGTAAGGAAAATGTATTACTATTGATATAGTGCCTTTGGCTCTTTAAAAAAGATTTGTAAACGGATGCTGGCAAGGCTGCAGAGAAAAGGAAGTATTTATTCATTATTGGCGAAATGTAAATTGGTTCAGTCACTATGGAAAGCGGTTTGAGGATTTCTCAAAGAATTACCATTAAAACCTTTAAAAAGAACTACCATTCAACCAAGCAATCCCCTTACTGGGTATATACCCAGAGGAAAATAGATCATTATACCAAAAAAACACATGCACAAAAAAGATTGCAGCAGTATTCACTGTAGCAAAGACATGGAGTCAACCTAGGGATCTGTCAACAGTGGAATGGATTAAGAAAATGTGGTACATATACACTATGGAATACTATACAGCCATAAAAAAGAACAAAATCATGTCCTTTGCAGCAACACAGATAGAGCTGGAGGCCATCATCGTAAGCAAATTAATCCAGGAACAGGAAACCAAATACCACATTGTTTTCACTTACAAGTAGGAACGAAACGTTAGGTACTCATGGGCATAAAGACAGCAAAAATAGACACTGGGGACTACTAGAGGCAGGAGGGAGGGAGGGAACAAGAGTTGAAAAACTAACTATTGGGTACTGTGCTCACTACCTGTGTGACAGCGTCATTCATACTCCAAACCTCAGCTTCACCCAATATACCCATGTAACAAAACTGCACATGTACCCCCAAAAATCTAAATTAAAGTTGAAAATATTTTTAAAAAACAAAGAAGAAGATTGTATGAAAACAACTTGAAAAATTAGCATTTTTACTTCAGAGTCGTGTACTCCTAACACCGGTATTATGCCAACTTGGCAAGAGGCACCCTCATTTGGTACACACCATAATAAGGTCTTTGCACAATGGCCTCTGTTTCTGAGAGAACTGCTGGAGAGAATGTCTCAAGACTGTCCATGATTAAAAAGAGCTAAGCCTCAAAATGTAGATTTCAAAAAAATATTGCCTAAAATATCTTGTTCTAGTTAATGATAACAGTTGTTTAAAGCTAACTTCCAGCCTCCTGTAGTAGTGCTGGCCACCAATTCTGTAATCTAATAATATGGTTGTTAAAAAGGTTTACTATGAACCATTATCTGAAACAACCATCTGCTAGAAAGAGACATAATTAATTATGTGCATAAATAAAATCACTGCTAACCAACAATAACCTTTGGTTTAAAGTAGTGGGAGAACTAATGCTATAAAAGCAAAATTATAAAATAATTCTTTTTTATTGGCAGGAAAAACATGAGGTTATATACTTCGTGGCATAAAGAGGCTGCGTATGTGTTTCTCTTTAACCTTCTGCCTTATGGTAAATAGGAAGTACTAAGACAATTTTCAAGGTAATGGTAAAATCTTTTCTAGATAATTACAAGTGCTAGAAAAATTAAACTGAATGAACTCTAAAAATTCTAAAAATTCCAGCTATGTTTATTTACTGAGTATCCTGCTGGCTGGGTTTTATGAGGGGTGAGAAGTTGGTAGATATATCTCGATATACATATCTAGATATAGATAGATATACATGCATATATATATATACACACACACATATATTCCTTCCATAGCCTCTTTCTGTTTTAGGACAAAGACAGGAGATGGTAAAGAGAGGTAAAAGAGCCTTTGTAAGCAGGATGATGACTTCTGGGTGAGAAACACCAGTATAAGCAAGAAGTACTCATTGACAACATGGGCTTCCCTTAGCCCCTACTTTGGAGAAATCATAGCCCTTGTCCTCAAGTAAAGTCCCTACATAGATGGCCAACAGTAATCAGTATTCCTGTCGTAGGGAATTTCTGCTTTTAGGCATTTTTCTGTGCCAGTTAAAGTTCTACTCCTTGTTTGTACATGAAGAGACTGCAATATGCTGAGCCCTCTTTCTCCTCACCTCCTTTTCAGGAGTGCACTGCAATAATCATTTATGTAAATCTCCTTCCAAACTATTATCCAAAATGTCATTATACTTGGAATTTAAATCATCTTATTTTCATCTCATATCTAATTGGCTACAATAATCATATAACTTACTAAACTATGCTCATAGAGTTTATATTGTATTAAAGGTTTAGATTATTCAAGTTTATCTGAAACTTTTAATCGGTGAAGACAGTTCTATCATTCTCTTGAATTTTCATAAGAGTTACTCACAGAACTCTCTCAAGGTTTATGTGGATATTTCCCCATTGTTCCCTTTCCGTCCTCACCAGATCCTGGGCCATATGTGGCTCTGTAAGGGATTTTTCTCCCATTACTTCCTCACAGGGGGATCACAGGCTGCATGCAACCCATATTACCTGTTCCTCTGGGCCTGGCCATGATTTCATCTTCTTGTGCTATAGTCACTGGCAGCTGCTTTGCTGATTCTTTTCCTTGCTTTTCTTAGTTTTTAAATTTTTTTATTTTTATAGATTTAGGGGATATACATGCAGTTTTGTTACATGGATATATTGCATAGTGGTAAAGTCTGGGCTTTTAGTGTACCCATCACCCAAATAGTGTGCATTGTACCCATTAGGTAAATTCTCATCCCTCACACCTCTCTCTTGCTCCCATTCTGCTTTCCTTATTAACAGCCAAGAATCCTCTTGCACCTAAGGTAATTTGATCTGAGTCTGTTGCCCTTGGATGATGCACAACGAAAGTGCTGAGTGCTGAGAGAGAAGCAGTGAAGTGGCCTGAGGCCAAACAATCCCCAGAACTGAGGGCAAACCTACGGCAAAAGTTTTTCAAAGTTCAAGATTTCAGGGCAAGACCCATCAGATATATATATAATATGACTGACACATACAAAAATGTAATAAGTGTAGTGCTAAGGAATGTATAAATAGAGAGATCACAGTAATAGAAAAACCCAAAACAGATCTCAGCCGCAACAGAGAAGGCAGCATAAATCATACACTACGGAGAGACAGGGCTGAGATACTTGGGTTTTGAAAAATACACAATTTAGATACTTAATAAGTACAAATTATAAATAGATCAAAGAATTATATTTAGTAAGTCAATATACACTTATTTAATCTCTTAAGAGAAAAAGTTTTCTAAAATAAAAGAAATACAAATAAAACAAAAATTTAAAAATTTTTAATAACAAAATTTTAAGAACATAAAATTTTATTTGGAACATTAATAAATAAAAATGCAAAAACTGAACAAAATCTGAACAAAATTTTTAAACTACTTTGCAAATACAAAAAAAGCTCATACTTACCTGAGAAGAACACTGAATCCACATTGACAAATAAACAAGGACAATGGATGGACAATATTTAAAGAAGAATTGCAAATACTAAACATTTCAATAAAATGTTCAACTGTATTAAGAAAAATGTAAAATTAATAAAACTGTGATGCTACATTGCTTTAATTCACCAAATTAGCAATAAAGATAATAGTTAATATTTGCAAGAGCTTAACAATATGAACACTCTCACACACTGCAGGTGAGAATGACAACTGGTAGAACCTTTCTGAAAAATCCTTGGCAATATACTTCAAAAGCCAGTGTTTCTAAATCCAAAAATTTATAATAAGGAATAAATAAAAGGCCAATATTTATGTACAAAAGGTTTAATACAGTATTATGACAAAATAACAAATAATGGAAACAAAAGTCTAACCTTAACCAGATGATTGACTACGTCATATAATGGAATGTAATATAGCCAATAAAATTATGTTTAAGTTCAGGCGCCATGGCACAAGCCTGTAATCCCAGCATTTTGGGAAGTGGAAGCGGGAGGACCACTTCAGGCCAGGAATTCGAGATTAGGCTTGTCAACAGAGTGGGACCCTCTCTCTACAAAAGATTTAAAAATTAGCCAGGAATGGTGGTGCATGCCTGTAGTCCCAGCTACTCAGGAGGCTAAGGTGGGTGTATCGCTTGAGCCCAGAAGTTCAAGGCTGCAGTGAGCTACGAGGTTGCAACTGCCTCCAGCCTGGGTTAAAGAGGGTGGCCCTGTCTCTAAAAAAAAAAAAAGAAATTGTAGTATATTAAAAGAGCTTAAATGAAATGCTAATATTATAGCATTACAGCATACATAGAGAAAAAAATTACAAAATTGGTTGTAAAATAAGACCTGAATTTTATTTTTCAAGTTGAAAGGATGTAAGCCAATATGTTAATCAGCCATCTTTAGACAGTGGACTTATGTGTCATTTATTTTTCTGTGATTCTTTATCTTGTTAGTGTATTCCACATTTTTCTATTTTAAATATATAAGACAAAAGGTCAGAACACACTACTTTTTAGAAGATAAAGAATAATATTATTGAAAAAGTAAGGTAGAGATTTAGCTTAGTTGATTTTAGAAATTTAACAGTGACAAGTGTATAAAATATTTCAGATATACAATGTAAAAGTCACATATCAGATACTTTAGGATTATTGACTATGTGGAGACAAGAGAAGGAAATGGGAATAAAAGGGAATCGAAATTATGAATAAATAAAATACAAAAACAAACTGTTCTAACAAAGTCATAAAATGGCTTCTTTCAGTCATTAGCAAATATGCCCGAGGCTTGATTGAGGCAAACAAAATTACGATGTTAAGATTGTGTGTATGTTTTGGTTTCGTTATTTATTTCTGAAAAGTTAACACCTATTTTTTAAAGTTAAGCCTGCAAACTTCACATAATGAAGCAAAACTTCACATAATTACAGCATGAAAGAGTTTCCAGACTGTTTTCTGCCATGATATTTTTAATTCCCCTTCTTCCCATTGTTAATGTTAAACCACAGCAGATCTCCTTATGCAACTCAATGAAATGTTGAGTCACTTCAAAAAAACAAAAATGGGTCTAAAATAGTATTGTTTTTATATAAATTTATCAGAGAATTTTAAAGTTCTACCAACTCTAAATTTGCATACAATGGTTCTTCCAGTTGAAGTTCATATCCACTATGGAAATTATTTCAGAATACTGAGTGCTATTTTGGTCTGTATGGATTGAGTAGAAACAGTAGTGAAATTAGCATCATTTCATTTTAAGATAAAGAGTTGTCTTTTTTGTTCCTTTATTCCTAGGTGGAAGTACTACACAAATGGCACCTACTTCCAGAAGAATTAATCATGTTCATCTTGCAAGTACTAAAAGGCTCTTTCTGAGTTTTGTTTATCAATCACATATTTAAAGTTACACGTTGAATGGTAGGATAAATGTATGAATCCTAAAACACCCTTGAATAGTTTAAATTTCATCAGACTTAAATATATATATATGTGTGTGTGTGTGTACATATATATATGTGTGCATATATACACATATATACATATGCATTCCAGAATTTACAATCCTCTTTTATCTTTACTGGTAACACTTTCTCACAATTCACTAGAAAAGATTCTCATGGGAAAGCAGTCACATAAACATGATGCTATAACTACCAAGAGAAATAGGACATGTTGAATGTCATTCTGTCCACTGCATCATTTTCATTCATCCCACATTTCATTTGGACTCTGGGTCTTCGTGCTGATCTTCATAGTCTTTCCAAAAACATGTTTAGCTGTGTAAACTAAAAGTCCAAATCAATGAATATTGAGCTACAGCCTTTGGTAGGAATTTGTGCTATATACAAATTAGGAAACTAGATAATAATGTTTGCCATGAAAACAACTCAAAACAAAAGTTTTAAAACACAGCAATAAACTAACTATTTGGAAATAGAATACTGCTTTAGAGTAGGCATTAAATTTACCCAGAATAATTTATAGCAGGTAAGAAGTAAAGAAAGTTAATTTTATTATTTTTTTCTAGGACAGTATAGTCTCTTAATTTGCTGTCTTTATTGGAAATACTACTTTAAAGACTGCATTAGATACTGATTTTTGGTACCACATGCTCATTTACTCTTATTTTGTCCACTAAAATGTATTTCTGGCGAGGTGTTGTGGCTCATGCCTGTAATCCCAGCACTTTGGGAGGCCGAGGCAGGAGGATTGCTTGACCCCAGGAGTTTGAGACCAGCCTTGGCTTGGCAATGTAGTGAGTCTCCTTCTCTACAAAACTAAAAAATAAAACAAAAAATAAAACAAAAAAACAAAGTGCTGGTCATGGTGGTGTATGCTTGCAGTCCCAGATACTCAGGAAGGCTCAGGTGGGAAGATCACTTTAGCCGAGGAGGTAGAGGCTGCAGTAAGCCATGATTGTGCCTCTGCATTCTAGCCTGGGCCACAGATTAAGACTCTATCTCAAAATAAATATATTAATTAATTAAAATTGAAAACTTTTAAAGTATGCCTGGGACTTACATTTTTTTCCTTTGTACATTTAACTTCAACAAATATCTCCTAAGTAGAGTCCCCTCTGAGTAAATCAGTTACTAAGAAAATGTTTTGTTTTGTTTTTAATCCTTTAGATGCTCTCTGTTGTCTGTAGAAGTTCAAACTCTTCCAATCTGGCACTTAAGTTCCTGAACAGGATGGTTCAAACCAAGCCTTCCCAGTCTTCTACTTTCCTACATTTTTTCACTCACATTTAAAAAAAAAAAAAAAAAAAAAACCTCATTTATTTTACTGTCCCTGTGCACATTCAGGTCTGGGTCATCTAGCAACAGGTGATTGAGGTGGCAGTCTGGATGAAAGCTGATAGAATAAATGGCAGGAAGAAAACAGAATAGACGGATTCTGTCTGTTTCAGAAAGCAGAAAGCACTTAGGTTTCTTTCTTGGGATATCCTAAGATATAGAAACAAAGACTTTGAAGAAAGAGGAGAGTGAAAACTGAAAAACAATACCACTGTCTTGTACCATTATTTGAATGCCTCAGTTTAATGTATATTCTAATCTCCTTAGAGTTAGAACATTTTTTAATATATTTTCTTCATATATACATGTTTATATACCACAATATAGGCACTCAGTAGGCACTTAGTATTCATTGGATGAATAAGCATCAATTTTTCCTTGACTGGCATTTTATTAATATCCCCTTTTGTTTAAAAAAGTCTGTGAATGTTCACATTTGCATTTTAATATTTATGACAATTCAAATGGCAAAAATTAAGAATTCTAATAATATCAAATGTTGGAGAGGATAAGAATCAACCGTAGCACTTGCATAATATGAGGAACAGGGAAAATTGGAACAATTTGGAACATAGTTTGGCATTCGTTACATTGTAAAGCAGAACTTGTGCATATCCAATAACCCAGGACTTCCGCTCCTACAGAAATTATATATACGCTAGAGAAACTCTTTCACATCTGCTCCAAAATGAGGACTGAATATATATATTCAGTTTTAATACATACACAAACACACATACACACACACACACAACTTGGAGATCCCACCTCAGAGAGCTAGTAATGTTCATAACTTATAGCAATGTATAATAGTGGGAGATTGAGTAAGGATTATAATGAATTTACAAGATTCATTACTCATTTTTATTTCATTAACTTTTCTTTCCCATCAAAGTATTCTGAACAATAAACTTAGTATGTCCAACATATGGGAAAAATTAGACAGAAAAGTCTTATATTTCACATTGTCATGCACAGAACCATCTCTTTGTTTAAGCAGATCACTGGCTTTGTCCTCAAATTTACTAGGGACAATTGGGGGTGGGGGGAGTTATAACAAACATCAATTCAAGTGTTTTTGTTTAGTTTAGTTACATTTTGCAGCAATTTGGTAACTTTTTCAGAACTTTGTTTAATTGTGATACAAACTTTGATTCAATATGAAGGTCATTAGAAACTGCAATGTTCCTAGAAAACACGTGCAATCTGATTTTTTCTGCCTCCTTTTAAGAGATTTTGTCAACTAAGCTATAATATCGATTTCTTACACTCTCTGAGTGTCTTAGTACATGAACTATCATACCTGCCATGATCTCTTTCTGAATCCACACATCCCCCTTAGGAAATCATCCTATTCAAGAGGTAATGTTTACATTATCATATCACATCACATCAAAAGTAAAGTTATGTCTTTGAATAACAGTATAACATCTCTAATGGCAATAATTCTCATATTTATAAATTTAAAATATAAATTTTATTATAATTTCTGTGTCCCCACATTTGTGTTGGCATGTCTTATAATTTTTCTGTTTCTTAAAGTAAGAGATGTGAGTGAGTGATTGAGCCAAATGTTATCCAACAATATAGTCTACTGGAATTATTAAACATTAAAGAAAATCCAAATAAAATTCTGCTCCATTAGCATGTTTAAGTTCTTTACTTATTCACTGTAAAAGAGCAATCAATAAGAGAACTGAATTGCAGAGAAAGTTAGCAACTAAGAGTTAACTATACATTTCTGAATCTTCTAAATGTCTTGAAAAGTCCTATTTTTTTTTCCCATTTCTCATGTGCTGGTTTCTTTATCTTCTGTCACTTTGTCTCATTCGACTTGACAGAAGCAAAATAAAGGGATATTTACTCCACAGAAGTTAACAAATGCCAAGTCAATAAATACTTCTGAAATAATAGATTAAAAACAAAAATCTGCTGCCTAGGCCCTAACATGCTTGAGACTGAGAAATTTCTTTAAGAAATTCCTTTATGCCATAAAGACTGCTTTCCCCAGCATCCCTGACCAATGGTCATTTAGCCTTTCATAATAGAAATGCATCCCCACCAAGAGAAGCCCATTTCATCATTAGACATTCCTGCTGGTCAGAAAATGTTTATGTTAAACTATAATTTAGCACTTTGTAGCTTTCCTACAAATCTAATAGGCTGTATCAGCCTATTAGAACAAAAGCTTGTCGTTAAGATTGCATAAGAGTTTTTAAATAAGGTCTATTTTACATGTCCCCCTTTACTTCTTTATTCCACTGTAACACTCCCCAGAAGACAGTTTCCAGGTTTTTCCAACAGAGTTTTCAGTCTTTTCTCCTGCATAGCATTTTCTCAATGTAACGTTAAAAATATGGCACCAAGAAGCAGATGTAATATTTTAGGTGTGAACCATCTTAAACTTTAGACTTCTATTACTGCAATCTGACATAATTATATTCTTTTATATAATTCAAGAATTATTCATTCAGCTAACGTTTACCAAGTACTTACTAAGTTCTGGGTTTTAGGCTGAGCCTTGGGAATTCAAAATCAAGAAAGTCTTACTCCTTGACTTCATGTAACTACACTATACTATTAGCTATGTGAAATAAATATATAATCAGTTAAAATTTCAGCTTTTTGGGTTTCTGTTTGTTTGTTTTTTTAGACGGAATATCCTTCTGTCACCCAGGCTGGAGTGCAGTGGCACAATCTTGGCTCACTGCAACCTTCACCCCTGGGTTCAAGGGATTCTCCTGCCTCAGCCTCCTGAGTAGCTGAGATTGCAGGCGTGTACCATCATGCCCAGCTAATTTTTGGATTTTCAGTAGAGATGTTGTTTCGTCATGTTGGCCAGACTGGTCTCGAACTCCTGACCTCAGGTAATCCCCCTGCCTCAGCCTCCCAAAGTGCTGGGATTACAGGCGTGAGTCACTGCACCCAGCCTTGGTTCTTCTTTATTTGTATTTCTAGAAGCAGATCACTACCTCTGTCTACTGATAAGTAGAGAAACTTACCTCCAACACTGGTGACAGTCACGATGACTTTAATCAAGGATTACAAAGTAATCCTAATTACTTTTAAGAATGACAGTTTTTAGTTCTGCTTCCCCATACTTTATTTCATTGTTATCTCTTTAAACTTGTCTAAAAGTTAGGAAAAAAAGTTCTTTCACTTTCTTAAATTGTTTCTATAAAAATGAGATGCACTGAGTGAAGGACAAGAACCTATAGTGAGCCTTCCCTCTGTGTTCTTGTAAGTCATCATGTAACACACCTTGAGTACAATGTTTTAACCAGATCAGAATTGATCAGTTCTATCATTCACCCTACATTTTATTGATGTATTTACAAATCATATCCAGTGCTTTATGATGTATATCAAGTGTTTTACTCAAGTTAAGATATATTATATGCATATTTTCCTGATTTACCATATTAATAATATTATAAAAGGATATAAAGTTTATTTTGCTTAGTTCTCAGATCACTCATTTTGAAGCCTTTTGATGTCACAGTTCTCCAAAGTTCTTCTAAGTGCTCACAGTGTTTTTATTACTCCATTCTACAATTTTGCTGGGGATTGAGATTATGTTTTCAAGTCTGTTGTTCCCAAGACTCCTCTTCATCTTCTGGAAGTTTAACAGTTTGCTGTCTGTAGTGTCTTTTTTCCTCTCTTCCCAAAAAGTAACAAGAAAATTATAATTTTTTATTAGAACCAGAAGGTCACTAATACCAAACGAAGACATGGGCTTGCAGCAAGAGCAGAAATGGCTGAGAGGAGGATGCTGCTACATCTTGCACTGCTGAGATTTTCATGTTTCCTTCAGTTATCATAATTTCTTCAGATGAAAACGTAGTGGTAATCCGGTAACAGAAGCAGATATAATTGAAGTGTGTAATTCCTTCTCTGGTTGAAGGAAGCAAAGAGAGCCCTTTTTCATACTTTAATATCCATATGAATCTCACTTGAGGATTTTGTTAAACTGCAGATCCCACATCAGCAGGTCTGTGGTATGACCCAACATTATACCTTTCTAACAAGTTCCTGGGTAATGCCCATGCTCTGACAGATGGCCCATACTTTGTGTAGCAGGGCCTGGGACATCCTCATAGTGTCCCGAAGGATACCCAAATAATTATTCTTCATGTAGCTCTAGCATTTCTGCCTTTTTAAAAAATCTAACTCCGTATTATTATCTTCTTCTTCTGTAGACATAAATATGTTCTGCCCCAAAAATGTCTACGTCCTAACCCCTGAAACTTATGAATATGTTAGAGTACATGGCAAAAGGAAATTAACTTTCGACGGAATTAAGGTTGCTAACTAGCTGATCATGAAATAGCTAAATTATGCTGAATTATCCAGGTGGGTCGAATGTAATCACAAGAATGCTTAAAAATGGAAGAGGGAATCAGAGTCACAGAGGGAAGTGACTCTTGAGGAATGGTCACAGAGAGACAGTGCTGCCAGTTTCACAGATGGAGAATGGGGGCAAGGAGCTTCTCAAAGCTGGAAAAAGAAAGGATAAATACATCTTTTCCTAGGCCTTCCGAAAAAAAAAAAAACAACGTCTTCTGACGTCTTCATTTTAGCACGGTGAGATTCGTGTCAGATTTCTAACCTTCAGAACTGTAAGACAATACATTTGTGTTTTAAGCCGGTAAATGTGTGGTAATTTGTTATAGCAGCAGTAGAAAAATACGCTCTCCTTAACGTGTTTTTCAGTGAACAACTAAAGAGCCAACTCAAATAGTCTATATAAGATGACTTTCTCTCTAAAAAACAGAAAATATTTGGGTGAAGTTTTTGTCCTTCCCTGGGTTGCTACTTCATTTTCAAGCTCATTTGTATAGATTCTAAAAGGGATCTTATTTTATGTAGTCAGTGATTTGTATGTATGATGGTACAGTTACTTTATTGTACTAAGTCAGCATCTGGATTTTTTTAAAGCGCTCAAAATTGTTTTGCTGGTTTCAGAACAAGATTTACTGCTCAAACTAATTGCCTGGAGTCTGACTTTAAGTGTGACCTTTTGCTGTTTTTATTGTTCAAAAATTACTGCTTTAAAAAAAGAATTAAAAACCCATAAACTGATTTTTGGTCAGAATTTTTCTCCTTGTGGTATTTAAAGAAAGCTTTGCCACATTTACCACCAAATAAGTTTCAATGTCAGCATAATAACCTTTCTATAAATTCTAAATTAGTTGGAATTTTGCTTGGAAGAAACCAGTACAAGTACTAAAATGGAAAGCATCAAGAATTTGACGGGACTCTTATATGAACAATTTTTAACCTCTCAGAGATTGAAGGGAGGGAGAAATGTCAATAAAATTAAAGCCGTCTGGGATTTCACGACTTTAAACAATTGAAGCTGTGTCATGCAACAGTTCAACCGAGGAAATTACCTTAAAATAAATGCAGACATTTGATGGCGTAGCAAGTAATGTAATCACTAATGTAATGTAAAAAAGAATATAAGTGAAATATTACATCACAAAACCTGTGGATGAGCTTCATATATTCAGATATAGTGGCTTCTTCTTTATGCATCATTCAATAACCTGTAGAAAGTTGCTTTCTGGTGGCAGCAGGGCTAGTTCTCAATGTAAGATGTAGGACTGCAAGACATATCACAGTGTCTTCCATATCCCACTAGGAGTGAGGATTGGGGTAAGGGGTGGAGAGATCAGGATAAGGAGAGCATCAGGGAGACCTGAAAGGGAAAGAAGATCAGGGAAGGGCTCCAGCATAGCAATAAGGTAGAATAGATGGAGCATGAAGCACACATCAATCAGGATTCAAAGTTGCAAATAACAGATACCAAGCCTGATTTTAGAAAAAAGGGAATTCATTAAAAAGTTACATGGTTGCTCACAATTTTCTGAATTGGAAAACAGGTGGAAATGAGGGCAAAAATAAAACACGGCCAACCCACAAAACCCATCCAGAGAAGTCACCACTGCTTTCGCCATGAAATGCTGGATGTCTTGGGTTGCTGTGCCATTGCTTTTGGCACTAGACATTGAAAGTCACAGCTGTCTCCAGAAACTCAATATTACTGCCACTTCTGCTGCCACTACTCAGCACCAAAATGGATTTTCTCCAGGGTCTGCTCCTTTGAATCGGTAGCTTTTTATTCAAAGTTGGAAGAAAACGTTTTTATCTAATTATTTAAAGAAAGTCATGTGCTCATATCCGTGATGAAAAGTACCTTGGGAAAACAAATACCAAGTATTTTCTGTCTCTATTATGCATGACAGGCTCTGTCTCTCACCAGGACGAACCACGTAGCCAATTCCAGGAATATAAGAAGGGGTTTCTGATGTTGTTCAGACCCTCAAAAAGGGCAAACATGCATTTCAAGCAACCTGAATTTAATGAAAGCGAGTGTATTATTCAGTTAGTGTTGATTTTATTCAAATAAGTCTCACATATTTTGACATAACAAAAGACAGAAAGCCTCCTTCTACTTTTCCACTAAATGCCTCTCAGAATCACGAGCTGCAGTTCAGGAAAATTACCTGATAACTCTGGAAATTATACCAATGTGTCAATCCCAGAGATGATGCAGGGTAAAAGATTAAATAAAATATAGTAGCAATGATGAACCTACTGAAAATCAGCCACCAACCCTATTTATATTTCCTTCTTTCAGGACAGTAAGCTAAAATTATATTAAATATATAGCTTTCTGGCAAGAAATAATAAAAAAGAGATAATTAATTAATTATAATACCATCTTAAGAACTCAGTTTTGATGTATTTTCCCTACCCATTTAATAATAGTATATGAAAATATCTAACCAAAATAGAATTCTTACTATGTACTAAACATGTGCTAATTACTTACACAATTATTCTATCCTATCTTTATATACAACTTTATGAGGAGATGAAGTAACTGACTTGCTGCAGTAAGAGACTTGCCAGGTATTCCACAAAAATGGCATAGCTAAAGCCCCACTGCCATTATGTCTTCACTTCAAGTTCCAACTTTGTCTAATTCGAAAGTCTAACTCTCATCAAAAAGTGTTGCAGTCAAGCGCTCATCAATGGTGGACTAGATAAAGAAAATGTGGTATATATGCATCATAGAATACTATGCAGCCACAAAAGAGAATGAAATCACGTCCTTTGCAGCAACATAGATGCAGCTGGAGTCCATTATCCTAAGTGAATTAATGCAAGAACAGAAAATGAAATGCTGCATGTTCTCACTTACAAGTGGGAGCTAAACAGTGGGTACACATGGACATAAAGACGGGAACAGTTGACACTGGGGATTCCAAAAGGGGGCAAGGATGGAGGGGAGTAAGGATTGAAAAACTACTTTTATTGGGTACTATGTTCACTATCTGGGTGATGGGCTTACAAGAAGCCCAAACCCCAGCATTACACGAATTACCCATGTAACAAACCTACACATAAACCCTGAATCTAAACAACAATAACAAAAAAGTTACTGTAGAGGAGGTCAGCAAAGTATACTGCTCCTTTTTTGTTTTGTTCCTTATTTTTAAAATGAACTACATCAAAACTATAGCAACAAAACCTGAAATTATGACTGAAAGTATTTAAGCAATCAGAGACCCCTCTAAGATGTGCAAGGCCCTGGGAAAATATTTTTGTACAACCACTATCTACATTAATCATTCAACTTTTAAATATGCTACAAAATTCATGGGTCTCTGAAAAGATTAGTGACTTCTTGATAAAAATTTGAAGTAACAGGTACTTAGCTGTTTGTTGTCCAATAAGTTCTTAGGAAGATTCTTCATAATATCCAGGTGCCATCTCTTCCTGTTCAGGTCTCAGAACCAGCCTTGTGTATTCTTTATTGTCGAAATGTGCTAATTTTGTATTTCTCACTGAAAGACTGTATTATCACAAGGCCAGGGTTTTCAGAGCCCATTTGTATGAAAACAACACAGATCCTCTTGCTTCTGCAGCTTCCTTAATAACATTTACTTAATGGTAGCTAAATTATTACTCACGATGCTCAATTATGCCTCATGCTGCTGTGGTTATTTTCTTCCAATAATTCTCTCAAAGGTAGCTAATATTTTTCTCAAAGAATGATGATGACCACAAATGCATCTTATCCAGAGTATGCAATAATTCTTTTTGAGGTCATGTGAAATTTATTGTTCAGAATTTTATAGTGTAAAAGTAGGACAACACATCTTATAACAATGTTGACCATACTCCTGCCTTCTACACATCACCCCATCAGGGAGGATAGGCAAGAGACCCATGGGTAACACAAGAGGAATGGTTCCATTTATGCAAGGAATATGCATCCTTTTATTCCACATGGCTTAGGACCAGCTCAAGAGAGGCCCACTGACACTATATAGCAAGGGTCTCAAAATCTTTGAGAACTGCCTAATACAGAACAAGGAGCCTGAGAGGCAGTTGGGGTGGCCACGCTGGTGTCATGGCAGGGATGGAGAGGCACACAGGATGCCTGCAATCCCACCCTGCACACAGGTGTCAAGCTGTACTATGTGCAACAAGAAGTTGTCTGGTTTTATAAATGTTTTGTTTATTGATGCCTCTCTGTATCATTATCCCTGACTTAAAATAGGTTTTCTAAAGAGAATTGTAAGTGTAAGGAGTTCTGGAAGTCACAAATTCTCTGCAAATACATCTCCAATCTTAGTGAATCTGCGTGCATTATTGTTACTGTTTTCAGTAGTTCTCTTGACCCCCAGTTTGTATATCCTGCTTCTCCTGTTAAATTATATTTAAAATGTAGCAACTGGCTAATATCATACAATGGTCAATATTATGATAAATGCCTGTATGATGCTGCCTCAGAGCAAATTATTGGTTAAACAAACAATTGGATCAAATACAAAAATCAAGAAACACAATCTACTAAGTATTTGCTGAGTAATCCTGGTCTGTGGCTGGACAAATATATATGCCAGCTGACATCTGTTTTAATCTATCCTTCTAGATATAAACTGGTAGTTTGATCCTATATTTTTGTCATTTTTTTTTTGTGCTGCTAGTCACTGTAATCAAAGCATTCTATGACAAGAATCATTGGGAAAAAATAATGTCTGTTGGAAACTATTTAGACTAAATCATGGAGGAAGGAGAAGAAACTTAAAGTATTGAGTTAGTAATGTTGAAAGGCTTTTATTTTTATTGTCTCTTATGTTTATAGCAAAAACCATATTTAGCACAATACACTGAATTTTGTTCAGTGTGTTTTATGTTGCCTTTTTCCCCTATAGACCAATATAGTTAATGTTTTATCAGAAATTTATCATTAGTCTTTTTCAAGATGTGATTTAATTTTGTCTTAAGTAACAGAATTTTATCTAGCCAAAGTCATCTCTGATTTAATAATGCAAATAACATGAAAAGTAAAACAGGATCTACTTAACAAATTTAGATAGCAGTTTTCTATTCCAAAAAGGGAAGGGTAGATGAGAAGCTATGTGTAGCTCACACAGTGAGATACTTTCTGTACTTAATTAAATGCTTATTTATATATCATTACAGATAGCTGAAGCATATGAAGAAAAAGTCAGAAGTATTTCCAACAAAAATTCTTTTAATTTTTGATACAGGCCAAGCTCTTCATCCTTGAGAAATAGTTTGTATAGAGAAGTGTCCTAAATTCTTTCAACAGTGCACTTCTTAGCTGCTCCAAGTAATACATCTTTTCCTTGTACGTGAGAAAGTGTTTAGTAAAACCAGATGGCCAACTGTTTTCCTGTCTTGAAGCACTTAAAACTGGCAAGAAGAGATTTAAGGTCAAAAAAGTTACAGATCCTAACAAAATGAACGGACACTTGAAAATTCTAGTACATCCATAATTAGATTATTTTAGTTATTCTCCACCCAACTCTTATTAAGTCACAGTTTATCTGAAAAATATTATTCTAACACACATTGAGCTCAAATCTCCTCTATCCCTACTTTTGTTGAAAGTCTATACAAGATCTACACTATCATTTCAAGCACTAAAAAACCAGTGAAGAAATAAAAGTAGATTCTCAACCCAATGTTGAGCCAACTCATATTTATTATTGGATATCCTGAATATCACAATTGAATATTCAACTCAGAAAGATTCATTTATGTGCCAGGTCCCAGCTCAACTATAAAATCTGTACACAAAGATAAGCTGATACTCTAGGCCAGTGCTTGCCAAATGAATCACCTAGAGATCTTGTAATATGAAGAGTGGGGTGTGAGGATCTGCATTTCTAATAAGTTTCCAGATGATGTCAAAGCTGTTGGACTGTGGGTCATGTTGCGCAAAAAGTTTCCAGAGCTAGACAATGCTCAGAACTCAACTGCTTCCATTCCTCTCAAATTCTCCCATGATTTGTTCCCAGGCTACTTATTCTCTTCTTCACAGCCTGTCTTTCATGATGCTTTGCCCCAATTCCCCTTCTATTAGCCATCGGTTCATCCACGGGGTTTGTAGCTTTGCTCATCTCTCTAGCCTCCATGTTTCTAATTTCAGACAAATATTTCCTCTTCTAGTTTCTGGCCTTGGAATCCCTTCTTTCATTTGACATCACCTCCAGAGTTCCTCATAAGTTAACCAGTGTCTAGACAATGAGAATGGGAAGAAAGAGTGAAAGAGAACCCTAAATTCCCAAACGGAGGTACAAGATAAAATCAATGCCATTGGGAATCTGAAATCCACTTGAGATCAGACAATTAGGCCTAAAAATCTGTTACAAAGATAGCATATAGGGATCAAGTGATCAACCAGTACTTAGGAGTTCAGAGAAAAGAGTACTTAATGACAGTAGATTAAAGTAGGGGAACTTCATGAGAAATATTGGGGATAAACTCCACTTTAAAAGTTGTATAGGGGTTAAAAAGGTAAACTGATGTGAGACAATTTAAAAGGTAAAGAGAGAGGATAACATAAACAAATGTGCAAGGGTAGAAACATCTAAGCAAATAGGTGAGGTGATCTGTGAGTACATCCATCAAAAAGAGGCAGAGAGCCTAACATGAATTTCCCGAACGCCAAGCTAAAAAAAGCTGTAGTTCTATTTGTAGGTGGTAGAAGGCACTGAGGTTTTAAGAAGGAGTGCGACGACTAGGGTTATCCCACTTCCCACTTTGCCTAGGACAGTTCCAGTTTACACCACTGTCCAGCCATAATTATAATCATTATGAATAACCCTCTTTCATGCTTCAAAGTGATCCAGTTTGAACAATAAACTATATGATATCCTAGGCCGGGTGCAGTGGCTCATGCCTGTAACCCCAGCACCTTGGGAGGCCGAGGCGGGCGGATCACCTGAGGTCTGGAGTTCAAGACCAGCCTAACTAACATGGAGAAACCTCGTCTCTACTAAAAATACAAAAAGCCAGGCGTTGTGGTACATGCCTGTAATCCCAGATACTCAGGAAGATGAGGCAGGAGAATCACTTGAACCCAGGAGGTAGAGGGTGCAGTGAGATGAGATAGTGCCATTGCACTCCAGCCTGGGCAACAGGAGCAAAGCTGTCTCAAAAACAACAACAACAACAACAACAACAAACTATATGGTATCCTTAAACATAATGGAATTGGTATTTCACCTGAATGGATCAGAACAGTGTCTCAAAATGCCTAGTTGATAAAGGAAGGATAGGACAGGCAGTTAAAAGAGCATTGCATTTGACATAGCTATGCTGATTATTGAATGTCAATCAAGAGTTTTATTGTAGTTACTATTATAGATATTGGATTTAGAAAATATAGATAAACTAACAAAATACCATGCCACCTCATAAATGCAGTTTATTTTATAATTAGAACTTTTCAAGACATAAAATGAAGAGTTGGAAAATTAATGAAGGGATTTAAAGAAGTGGCCACTGAATTAGAGTATGATGAGAATGAATTACGAAAGCAGTGGCAGCTCAGGGGGTGTGGGTGGAGAGCTGCTTAGGATAACATCTGGCAAGAAATAAGAGGTTCGGTGCTCGATACATTTTAGACAGAGAATACACAGAACGTAGTACCTGCCTGCCTACAAAATGCCAGAGAGAAGAAGTGAAGGATGAGTTTTGAGTTTTAAATTTGGATGCCTGAAACAAATAAGAAATGCAAGAGGGACTTCAGAGAAGGGGAAAGGGGAGCTCAGCAGATGGGATGATGGCATGATCTTCAAGTGGACCTACCATACCCAATAGGTATCTCAATTAATACTTTAGGAGTTGAATTGTTTCCTTTCACTTTTTCCTTTATAAAAATCATATCTGTATTGTCTGTTCTCTCACACATACATCTAGATTTAGAGGAAAAAACTCTGAAAATCAATTCTCACTTTTTGTAGTGATGCCAGATTTCTAGCTTATATCCCTAGCTTAAGATTCATGGAGATTCAAAACATTGATGTAACTTGACAGTGCTTTTTTAAGAATTACGTGATCATCACCAGAACAATTAGTGATTTAAGTTATGTTTCAGACTATATGACCTTAGATATCAAGCTGTGCCCCAATTCAACAACATAGAAGAAAACAATTTTCATTAAACACTAAGTGAAAGAAAAAACTGGTTTGATTTGCATATTACTATTTATATAATATAAAGATTAATATGGCTTCTTCTAGACCTAGACTCAATTTATGTTTGAAATGTATTCCTGCTTTACTATTTCTCCTTTCAGTTACTAGGCCAGACACAATTGAAATTTGTTACTGCCTGAACAAGAATTTTGTAAGGGATTGTGTGAGGCAGGGTGTTATCTCAAGTACTGAAGTTTACTTGGAGCTAGTGACTTAAATTTATCCGTCTATTCACTTGCCCTACACTGACGGCTTTTGTCAGTGTCTTAAGGCCAGGTTTCTCAGACTTTAAACTCTCTGGTCTACCTTGTCCTTGGGCATATATTTCCTCTTGAGTCCTGCCAGAGTATCTGACTTTCACATTCAAGTGTTCCCTGACTGTTGTTTTTCATCCTAGTTTCCAACATCATTTCACACTAAATCTTTTGTATTCAAGGGTGCTTCTGGACTCTAATTTGATGACCTTTGGATTCAACCAAAATCATAATTTTAAAGTAGGAAAAATATATGTAGCACGCAATAATTTCATAGCTGATAAAACTGAGCCCAGATAGATTAATTAACTAATCAAAATTATAAAGCAAATTTGTGGCAGATTTAAGACCAAGTGTTATGTCTTCCAGTTTAAGGTTTCGTTTATCACAAAAGCTTCTTTATTCCTAAGCTGTGGTTCCAATGCTGAGACCAAATTTAACAATAATTGTGTTTTAATCATTAGCATATATATCATCCTATCATTCCTATCCTCTTACTAAACTTCATTTACAAGATACAGCTAATTTGTTTTCACCTGTAAAATTAAGATATTCCCAGGGTGAAATATAATACCTATTGAAGCAATTCACTGAAAGCAAATTAAGTTCAAGCAACAGAGAAGTAATACATTACCAATTTGGAAAGACATGGGGAATCTAAATAATGCTGAGTAGATATCAAAATAAAAATGTGAATACATACAGCTCAAATATATTGTCATCTTAATAATGTTCCTGGGGAACTACTACTATCAAGGAGAAATTTCATGGGGTTTTATAAGAAGTTCTAATTTTAAGATTTCCCAAGAGCACAGAACTAACTAGTTTGTATGGTATTGACTCAACACTATTTCGAAAGAATAATTCAACATCCTAAATTGCCAACATTAATGCTTTACCAAGCTGAAAAGTCATTTTGCCTACAGATTTCAATTCCTTTTAAAGATAAATTAAACAAACGACTCACACAATCTTCCAATCCTGACAGTTGTTGCTACAAAAAGGCAGGGGGGAAGATGGGATAAAAATCACAGTAGAATTCCAGAGTCTCAAATGTACGTCTTGTTCCAGCAACAAGCCACATGAATTTTGCTCTTCCTCACTGAAAACCAAAACACTAATTTAAGTGCTCTAAAGTGAACATGGTTTTTGTGTAAAGCACTTATTGGAAGCTTGACATAGAAATAAATCAAGAGATGGTTTTAAAAATGTTTTACACACAAAAAATGAGGATTCATAGTCCAAGTCAATGTATTCTGTTTCTCTACCTATTCCATAACAAGTCCCAAAAGAGAAGACTAGGCATAAATAATGAAGTGGGAAGAATAAAAATGTGAACATCTGACCTTCCAAATCCTCTGTAGCAATATATTAATAAAAAGGAAAGACAAAAACAGCTTGGCTTCTCAGGTACATAGAGGAGATGCCTTTTCCTTAAAACCTTTTGTGTGTACATCTTTAAATAAAGTATATAAGGATATAAGTAACAAGATTTCTTATAAAATACCTTTAGAAAATTTTCAAAATGAACTCAATCAGAAGGCTTATCAGTTTGTTTTTTGCTTTGAAGAGAGTGGCTATAGCTTTCTGAGTTAATGAGAAGAAGATATTTCACATTTTTGCCCAACGTCTGTGTTGCATATTGTCTCCATCACTAAGTTACAGTGGCATGCTGATTTTTTTCTTACAGTTATAATCTCTCCAAAACTCATGGTAATTACAGAAATCCTGGGTATAGGTCAATCTCCCTTGTTACACTTCTTTAAAATCTTAGGAGGAAAAGTAATGCAATTCATTGAACAACTACTATGTTCCTGCTTTGATGTTAAGAGCATTAAATACAATCTTTACAGCAACTTTAGAAAGTGGATATTATTGACCTTCTGTTACCAGAGAGACTATCATCGCTCAGTAGCCAAATGGAAGAATGAGAATTCAAATCTAAATTTTCCTTATTCCAAAATCCATTGTCTCTCAACAATACTGTGCTGCCTCTAGTAACTGCAGTTGATCAACCTAATATGTGAATTAGACAATGATTTATTGCATTTACTTGAAACACTATATAAGCTAATTTAGTTGCATCTATTCATATCTAAAGAGAAAATACTTGTATAATAATTTTAACAGGCGATTCTGTGAAAGTGCCATGATTTTTTTAATTAAAATATCACTGGTGTGATACACAACTAATAAACTTTTCTAAGTAATTTAGAAAAAGAATCTGAAACTATTCAATGTACCATATTTCTGAATATGTATTTAATCGCTTTCTCATTTTCCCCCATATTTCCCTGTTAAAAGGGTTAATTAGTGGTAAGATAATTTCACAGATGAAATTCCACAAAACTGTCACGAGATGCAGCTTCAAGTTGGTTTCTATTAATAGATGTGTTTGCTCCAACCTTCAATTTTGAATAAGTATATAAGTAAAAGCTAACCAGAAATTTCAATGCAGCTTGTGGCCAAGGAACAGTGTATGTTTTTGTGTAACACTAACTAGCACATAAAAAGAGCTAATGTTTTGGCTTCATTGAAATTGATCTGTCATCAAGGGAACTGTCTGACTCAAATAATCTATGAACTCTTGATGACCTCTCCAAAAACTCAAGGGTTAGCTATATGTATTAGTTTCAAATACAGTAATATATTCAGTTACCAGAAACCTTCATCCAAAACATAAAAATGTTAGAAAAATCTTTTAAATTACACTTTCAATTCAGAATTGCTTTGTGATTTATAGTAAGAGAATATAAAGGTTGTTTGCAACTTTATCATATTGAGATGTCAGTAATCCACATAATTATCAGAAGCTTCCTAAAATGAGATCTCCACTCCTTTAAGGTTCTGAACTTTCCTTTACTTCAGAAAGGAGTGTTTGGGATTAAGTTCATCTCCCTCAAAGTCACATTACTGTTGAGTGAAATAACAAAACCAGATTATTTAAGTATAGCAGCCTGCAAGGCAGCACTTCTGAGTGGCTACCAGAGACCATACCTCAGGTGGCTATTGTGAGGCCCCAGGCCAAAAGCAAGGAAATTCACAAGAACTGCATAAATCAGCTGAAAATCATTTTGCTTGCCTTTCATATTGCTATTATGAAATAGAATTAATCTACACGAATAAAGGAAAATCTGCTATGGGTGGAACTTTTCCTGTGCTTTCTCTTCATGTTCGTGACAGCCTTTGGTTTAAAACATACCACAGGAACCATGTATAAAGTTCTATAGCTTAAAAGTGAAATGAACTTGCACCTTGTTTCTGGTTACTCTACTGAGTAAATTATCTAAGGACAACAGAAATATTGTCAAAGTCACCCATGTGACAAGTAAAGCAAAAAGATCATACGTGCAGTGCGGTAAAGTAAGGGAAAGGGTTTGTTTGTTTGTTTGTTTGTTTTGGGGGGGTGGCGGCCAAGTCTCACTGTGTTGCCCAGGCTGGAGTGCAATGGCATGATCTCGGCTCACTGCCACCTCCGCCTCCCAGGTTCAAGTGATTTTCGTGCCTTAGCCTCCTGAGTAGCTGGGATAACAGGCGCCCACCACCACGCTTGGCTAATTATTTGCATTTTTAGTGGAGACGGGGTTTCGCCATGTCAGACAGGCTGGTCTTGAACTCCTGGACCTCAGTGGATCCACCCGCCTCAGCCTCCCTAAGTGCTGGGATTATAGGCGTAAGCCACCACGCCTAGCAGGGAAAGCTATTTCTTACAGATTTAGAGGAAAAGTGTCATCCTCAGATAAATGTCCTTGTCAGTGGAGAAGGCTAATCCTCAATTCTCAACTCGAATTTTGAGTTATCACTTGGAGATCTCAAAAGCATTATCAGTGAGCAGCATACAGCTGTATACTTTGTTAAGGAATCTGACTTCTGACCAACCTACCTGGAATTTAGAAATTTTCATTTAAAAAAATGAAAATGCTTAAATATACCAAAAAGAATTTGGTGATAGTAATAATAGACAGCATTTCACAAGTACATATTATGTACCAGAAACTTGGCATTCCTTGTTTCATTAAGTCATTCATTACTTCATTCATTGCTTCATTCACTTGAATATTATCAACATTTACAGAAATTTAGTCTAATTCATCAGTAATCCTAAAATAGTGTCAGACATGTAGTGGGTGTTTAAGAATTGTTGAAGGTTTGACCAATGCCAAAGTCGAAGGCATATTTCCCTTGGCCACGCTGATTCTTCAAAGATGAGAAAAGATAAAAAGGAAGGGAATAGAGGGAAGGGGAGGGGAGGGGACAGGAGGAGAGGGAAGGGAAAAAGGAAAAGGAAAGGAGTATCATCTCCTTAGTGAGTAAAAGGAAAAACAAATCGTCTCTATTTTCAGCTATTTAAAGCCATTGGGTAGTTATTTGTATATCCCATCCCCATCTGGCTAATAAAGTTGTAATTAAAATATGATGACAGGCTACTAAAAGTGAAAATCATTTTTATTGATTTTTAGGACTTAAAAAAGGGAGGCTTTAAATTTTAATGACATAGAAGTTAAGGCAAAGTTAGATTACTTACTCAAGGTCACCATACAAACAGCAAAAATTAGGTCATTTGATCACTCAGGTTTTAAATTATTACTAGGTGCCACACAATGCTCTAAGTGCTGAAGTTTTAAGTATAGCGCAGTACCTCCCTCAAGAAGTGTATAGGTTTGTGAGTAAGACACTAAAGTAACTAAGCAATTAATATAAAATATGTTAGAAAACATAGAAGAATATCTTCATGGCCTTGAGATGAGTGAGGGCTTTTTAATCATGATGCAAAAAATAGTAATGATGAAGAAACAATCATAAATTGAACTATAATACAATTAAGAATTTCTGTTCATAAGCCATCCCCACCTCTGCCAAAGGATAATTAAGAGAGTGTGATGGTTCATTTTATTTGTCAACTTGACTGGACTGGAGACATTTATCTGCTTCTGCCCTCCAACATTGGTGTTCCGTGTTTTTTGGATCTTTGGAATCAGACCAGGACTTGGCACCATTGGCTCCCAGGCCTTCAGACTCAGACTTCAGATTTTAACTGAATTACACCACCAGCTTTCCTTGTTCTCCAGCTTGTAGGCAGCAGTAAGTGGGACTTCTCAGCCTCCATAATCAGGTGAGCCAATTCTCCTAATAATGAAATAAATATGTCCTATTGGTTCTGTTACTCTGGAGAACCTTGACTAATACAAAGAGTAAAAAGAAAATATCTCAAGTTATAGGAGATATAACTAGCAGGGAGGCCAAGGTGGCTAGAGTTTGCAAAGCAGTGTTCTGGAAAGGAGGGAATTACATATAGAGAGCTCCAGAAATCTGCAGGTTCCCCTTTTTGTCTTCAACAAAGTACCAATTAGCACATGACAATGAGAAAACTACCTGTGGCTGGAGAATGAACCAGTAGAAAGGATTAGAAGAAATAGTGTTGAAGTTTACAAAGAGCCTGGAACAGTTGCTAATTTCCCCAGCCTGAGAGAAAACTCATAATTCATGGGGCTTGAGTAGAGTACTCAGAAGAGTTTAGCCTCAGTGGTAGGAGAAAATTATTTCCAGAAAAAAGGCTACTCTGGTTCTGTCTAACAAATATTAAAAGCAAGATCTGAATGTATCAAAGTGTTTCCAAGTAACTTTAACTATGGCCCAGAAAAAAAAGCTCAGGAATAATATTTATAAGAATAAAAAAATGGGCCAGGTAGGGTGGCTCATGCCTGTAATCCCAACACTTTGGGAGGCCGAGGAGGGAGGATCACTCGAGGCCAAGGGTTTGAGACCAGCCTAGTCAACATAGTAAGACCCCATTTCTCCAAAAAAGTTAAAAATTAGCTAGGCATGGTGGTGTGTGCCTGTAGTCCTAGCTACTTGGGAGACTGAGGCAGGAGGATCACTTGATCCCAGGGGTCAAGGATACAGTGAGTTATGATCATGCCATTGCACTCTAGGCTGGGTGACAGAGCAAGATCCTGTCTCTAAAACAAACAAACAAAAAAGAATACAAAAATATCCAAAATCCTACAAAAAAAAAACTTTACAATGACTGGTGTCAACTAAAGAAAAACTCAGGCTTTTATAGGATTAAAACCGGTTTTATTCAGAGTCTTACTGAGGATTGGAACCAGGAGAGTCTTTCAGAGAGTTTCTGTTTGACTGCTCCAAAGCAGTGTTTCAGCCCACAGCTTATGTATCGGTGGTAGAGGTTCTGCATGTGCTCCAAAGTTACATTAAACATGTTCAGAAGTTACTTTAGAACAAAATCATCGAAGTTCAGGTGTGAGAGTACATCTGGTTATAGATTACAGATCTGGTTATGTACAAGAAGAAGCAAGGGCTGAGATCATTGAACTTATTTAGAAATGCAGTGATTCAAGCAAGAGATGGAGGAACCCATGCTGTAACCTGCTTATTGTCTTTAGGAATTCTTCCAGAGGGCCAGTTCAGTCACTGAATCAGGGACTTTGTAAAATTCTGCAGGCAAGAAAAATAAAATGTAAGGCAAGCAGAATAAGCAAATACATTTTCTTACATTTTCTACTTTGTCTCATCCTGGCAACCAACCAAAAATTACCCAACATGCAAAGATGCAGAAAAATATAACCAATAATGAAGGTGAAATCAATCAAAATATACCTACAAATGACACAGATGTTAGAATTAGTACACAAGGACATTAAAACAGTTATCAAAAAAGAATTATAAAAAATCTTAACTAATCCTAAGAAATTAGATTTAAAAATCAAATAATAGGTGAGATAAAAAAATAGCAAAAGAAATATTTAACACAAGAACAGAAAACCAAATACCACATGTTCTCACTCATAAGTGAGAGCTGAACAATGAGAACACATGGACACAAGGAGAGGATTATTACACACCAGGTCCTGTCGTGGGTTGGGGGGCTAGTGGGGTATAGCATTAGGAGAAATACCTAATGTAGATGAAGTGCTGATGGGTGCAGCAAATCACCATGGCATATGTCTACCTATGTATCAAACCTGCACGTTCTGCACATGTACCACAGAACTTAAACTATAATTTAAAAAAAGAAAGAAATATTTAAATCCAATCATCTCAAGAATCACATTATGCCTATAATCCTAGCACTTTGGGAGGTGAAGGCCATGGCCTTCATCATGGCCAACCTGGTGAAAAACTGTCTCTACTAAAAATACAAAAATTAGCCAGACATGGTGGCACGTGCCTATAATCCCAGCTACTTGGGAGGCTGAGACAGAAAAATCACTTGAACCCAGGGGACGGAGGTTGTAGTGAGCCGAGACTGCGCCACTTCACTCCAGCTTGGCCAAAAGAGCGAAACTCCACCTATGAAAAAAAGAACCACATTAAATGGAAACAAACACTCCAATTAAAGGCAGAGATTGTAAATTAGATAAAGAAGGAAGGTGTAAATATGAGTTTTAGAAAGGAAACTTGGTTTAAATTCCATGAGGAAACAAATAGGTTCAAAGTAAAAGAATGGAAGAAAAATATATCATGCTAAAACATCAAAAGAAAGCTAGAGTATCTACATTAATACCAGACAAAGCAGATGTCAGAGCAAAGAAATATTACCAGAAATTAAAAGATTTATTTTACAGAGTTAAAAGAATAAATTTGTTAAGAGAATATAACAATTCTAAGTTTTTATGCACTTAACATATGATTACATAAAAATGCACATAGCAAAATGTGAAGGAACTGCAAGAAGAAACAGACAAATCTGTTTACAATCAGAGATTTCAGCTTCAGTTTCTTGATACTGATATTAAGTACACAGAAAATCAATAAGAATATAGAAGATTTGAACAACACTTTTGATCAATTTGAAGTAATGCACATGTATAGAATACTCAATAGCAGAATTCTATTCATTTCACCTGAACACGTAACATTTATCACAACAGAACATATCTGGGTAAGAAAACAAGTCTCAATAGATCTTTAAAATTTCAAACCATGCAAAATATACTGTCTATAACCACAACAGAATAAAATTGGAAATCAGTTACAGAAAAATGTCCAGAATCTTTTTTTTCTTTCTTGAGAGGGAGTCTTGCTCTGTCACCCAGGCTGGAGTGCAATGGCATGATTTCAGCCCACTGCAACCTCCACCTCTGTGTTCAAGTGATTCTCCTGCCTCAGCCTCCTGAGTAGCTGGGATTACAGGTGCCTGCTACCATGCCTGACTAATTTTTGTATTTTAGTAGAAACAGGGTTTTACCATGTTGGCTAGACTGTCTTGGACTCCTGATCTCAAGTGATCCGCCCACCTTGGCCTCCCAAAGTGTTGGAATTATAGGTAAGAGCCACCGCGCCAAACCCAGAAACTTTTTAAATTATTTGAAAGCTAAATAATACATTTCTAAACATGCTATGGGCCAAAAAGATATCATAAAGGAAACTTTAAAGTATTTTTTACCTAAATGAAAATAAAAATACAGCTTAATCCAATTTGTGAAATGTATCTAATGCAGTATTTAAAGGGAAATGTATAGCCTAAACATTCATATTAGGGAGAATAGAGTTCTCAAATCATTGACCTTAGTTTCCACCTTAAGAAACTAGAAAAAGAAGAGAAAATAAAACACCAGGTAAGCAGAAGAAGGGAAATAATAAAGACAGGAGATGAATAAAATAGAAAGTAGAAGACTGATTGAGAAAAGCTAATGAAATCAAAGCTGGGTTTTTTAAAAAGAAGATTAATAAAATTAATAAACTTCAAGGTAGATTGATGAGGAAAAAGAGACAGAGAAGAGGCAAATACCAACATCAGGAGTGGGAGAAGTGACATTCATACAGGTTAAAGATACTAAGTGGATAAGGAATATTATGAAGAATTTTATGTCTATAATTTCAACAAGATAGATAAAATGGATAAAGTCCCTAAATGATATCAAATACCAAGACTCACTCCAGAAGAAATGGATAACCTGAATAGCCATATAGCTATTAAAGAAATCAGAATTATCAGTACAAATCTTCCCACAAAGAAAACTGGATGTTATCATCAATATCTTCCTCTCCTCATATCTAATTACTAACGTGTGCCTGTCAATTTTTCTTTGAAATTTCCCCTTATCTCAATCCCTGTCTTCTACTACCACCTGGCCAGAGCCTTTTTCAACTTTTGCCAGAATCGCATAATAGCTTCTAAGCTGTTATTCTGCTTGCTTCCTTTCCTGGTTAAAATATATATATATATATATATATATATAATTTAAGATATTTCTTTGATTCACCTGCTTAAAACAATTCCATGATTCCCTCTTTCAACAGTAGCAGTCTCAATTCTGTTAAGAGTCCATTTTCCACAGGTCTGTCACATTTGTGAAACAAAGGACTGACTGACCTCTTTTTCAGATTATTTTTTCAAGGATGCTTATATAGAAAATAAATACAGTGTCTCCTTTCAAAGAAAATGGCAGGTTTGCTGAAGACTTTGAAAGACAAGGGATAGTTTCTCTAACTGAAACAAATGGTAGGCATATTACTTTCCAGTGTAAAATATTAAGCTCCGAAACTCTGGAATAGTCTCCTGCAATTATACCTAGTATGTGTGCAGGTGTCATCTGGCCCTCTTTGTATCACCCAATAGGAATTAGGGCTCAAGGAACTAGCACAAAATAATGCCAACACTCTGGCTATTTTTATTTCTGTAATAAACCATTTTTAATCTCTGACTCAGGAGTTTCATATTTTATACCAGCATTCTTGAAACTGTGGTAAACTAACATTTTAGCTAACAAATAGTATAAGATTTCAGAACCTTCACAGTTCTTCATAATTAGAATCACCTAGAGAGACATTTATAAACACCGATACCCAGGTTTTAGCCATATCAACTCAGAGCCTCTGGAAGTGAGCCTTTAGCACTGGCTTTTTTAAAGCTCCACAGGCAGTTCTAATGTGCAGCCTCACTAGAGTAAGCTACAAGGCCATCTTACATTCAGGGTCCTCTAAAATCTGACGCAAGTTTGTTTCTCAAACTCATTTTCCAAGGGGAAAAATTAGAAATAAAGGAAGAGAGTAAGCTGGAGAAAGAGAAACATTTCACAAGAGAAAACCAAAATATAGAAGACAGGATAGACAGCTACACTGGAGAAAATGAGATTCTGAAAGTGAGAATAGAAAGAATGCATCCAGAACTCTCTTCTGTTAAAAAAAAAAAAAAAAAAAAAAAAGGCAATAAAAAAGAGAGAGAGAGAGAGAGAGATTTCTAAAAAGCTCCTTGGGGCCAATGATATCAGAAAGAGAGAGAGGTACAATCTCAGAAAATAAAAATAAATGATTCCCCTCAAGGAGATCAGATCCTGGGAACTAAGAGGTAGCTTCTTAAGCTGAAAATACAGAGTTTAGTGTAAAAGTAGTTGGAGAACAACTCGAACTACTCTCACCTGTTAAGGTTGGGACAACAATACTAAATTGTTAAAGAAAATTAAAAATGTGCCTAGATTTAAGGGGAGAAAAGATCATTATAATAAAGTGCTTTAAGAATTAATTGAGTTTCAGTGCCTTGAAAGCACATGCCATAAATATGGATGGGATTTGACTCTAAGGATGTGTAAGGAAAATGGCTGCGTGGCAATTAAGAGTAGGCCAAGGTAAACATCTGGTGCAGCATGACACAGTGGGATTGGAGCACAGGTGCACAATCCCATGCTTTATATAATCACAGTTATGTAACCATGTTATGGGTAGGCTCATCACCTGGCTCTGAGCTACCATCGTCTGTGAAGTGCATAAACGTATCACCGACACTATGAGAGCAGCGGTGCATAATAAAGCCATGTCCCACCTGCCTACAGACCCCTGAGTGTTCTTTCAACTACCCCCCCACCTGTCCACCAACTCCCCTCAAACCCCAGCTTGGGTTGGAACCTGACAATTGGCTCAGGATACCAAGGTGAGTGAGTCCTCAGCCCCCAGTGATCCCGGGTCAGCTATGTGGCCCTAGCATGGGTTATGGTACCCGGTGGCAGCCGTGCTGCTAGAATGGGCCCCAGTGGAAACATGGGTGGTGGTGGACGGGTCCCCCATAAGCATGGAGAAAGCGCTGAAGCACCTGGAAGCTCACAGCACCGAGAAAGAGCATGTCTTTGCCGGCAGAGTCAGATGGGCGTTTTTGACTGCACTACCGGAAGTGCAGGCCCAGTCCCTGCAGGACGCAGCACAGGCAAGGGACCTCCAGGCACAAGCAGAGCACCTGGAGGCCGGGATACACAGCTTGAAATGAGAACTGGGGACTGATGTAAGTGTGGGCTTGAGCCTGCCTTCCCGGGCAGAGACTTCCACTCGGTCTGACACCAAGGAGGAAGAACCCTCACTGCGAGCTCACCCCGTGGTCCACCAGAAGATAGAGCATGAACTGTCGATTGGGCCCCAAAGGCAGGCCCAGGGATCCCCTACCGTGGTGGAGCACACTTCATATAGTGCCTACACCCCGACTAAGTTGCGGGAGTTAGGCAAACAGTGTCGGCAGCATCCAGGGAAGCCCCTATCTGCCTGGATGCTCCGCCTCTGGGAGAAAGGAGCTGAGAGTATTTCCCATTCTGCTGCCGAGATGGAAAAGTTGGCTTATATCACAACTCACCCCTCCCTCCGTCAGCGGTTGCAGGTGAGCAGGTGGTTGGCACAAGGGCAAGGTGACCACACCCTGACTGAATGGCTGATGGCAGCCATACAGACAGTGTGGAAGGATGCTGGAGAAATACAAGAAACTGGGAGTAAATGACAATCATATGCAAAGCTGGTGCAGGTCATTTAGGAGATGGGTATGCGGCCAGTCATGTTTGATTTAAATGCTGAGAGAGCCGTATGATGAACGCTTTACCTCCCACATGAGGTACCTTGTGTTGGGCTCTGTACTCCTGAGTGCCCTCGGCTCTCTGGCCGCGGTCCTTACTCCATATGCTGTCCTTGTCATATACATGAGGTGACTACTACCATGGCAACCCTCAGGGAAGCAGAAAGCCAGCGGCAGGAGCAGGGAGTGTGTGCCATAAAGAAAGGGAAGGTATCCCTCCCACAGGGAGCCATCTAAGGGGACAAAAAGGGGCCCCAGTAGGTGACACGCCTGCAGATGTGGATTGATCTGATATTGGCTGGGGTTGTTCTGGAGAAAATTGATAGGCAACCCCATGAAGTACTGTTAACTTTGTGGAGGCAATTGTCCCCAGAGCAGCAATTCTGGAAAATGCCCAAGAGGGGGCCGGACAATGCTGCTCCACCCAGTCCTGCCCGGATGCTCCAGCTCAAGGATTTCTTGCAGACAGGCAGAGGAATAGAGTCTTTTGTGTTTGATTAGGGAACTGGCCAAGATGCCCGGCTTGGGGGGACACTGGATGACCAGAGGTCACATGTGGAATTGACAATCCACTGGTCTTCCGCCAATATACAGTAGATACTGGCACAGATTGCAGCCTCATCTATGGGAATGCGGATAAGTTTTTGGGCAAGACTGAATACATAGACGACTAGGGAGGCCAGTCAGTGAAAGTGAAACTGTATCTCTGCACCTCAGTATCAGCTGCTCGGCTCCCCACGTATACACTATACATGTCTCTCATACTGGAATACATTCTGGGGGTGGACATTTTGCACGGTCTAGACTTACACACTATGGCCAGAAAATTCAGACTCCAAGTATGTGGGGTAAAGCTGGTACTACAGGGACATACATATCACCAGCCCCAGGTTCTGCCACAACCCCAGCGGGTTACCTCCACTCGTCAATATCGCTTGCCAGGGGTGCATACAGAGATAACTGAGACTATTCAGAAGTTAGAGGAGGCATAGAGAGTGCATGGCACCCACAGCTCCTACAATTCTCTAGAATGGCCAGTCCGAAAGCCTGATGGGACTTAGTGGATGACAGTGGACTATCAAGAACTACATAAAGTAACACCCCTTTTACATGCAGCCATCCTGTCTATTGCAGATTTGATGAACCGCTTGATGATGGAATTGGGACAGTAACACTATGTAGTGGACTTGACTAATGCATTCTTTTCCATTGACCTTACTCCAGAGAGCCGGGAACAGTTTGCTTCACCTAAGAAGGGCTACAATGGACTTTCACAGTGTTGCCGCAGGGCTATGTGCATAGCCCCAACATATGTTATGGTCTCATTGCCACAGATTTAGCTGCCTAGACAAGTCCAAAGGGAATCTACCTATTCCATTATATTGATGATATTATGTTAACCTCTGATTCTGTTGCAGATTTAGAATTGGCAGCACCCCTTTTGCAACAACCTTTGGCAGCATGCAGTTGGGCCATCAATGAATCCAAGGTGCAAGGGCCTGGATTATCTGCCACATTCCTAGGAGTTATCTGGCTGGGTAAGACAAAAGCCATACCGGAGGCCATCATAGACAAAATTCAGGTATATCCCTGGCCCACCAAGATAAGGCAGCTGCAGACCTTTGTGGGCCTCCTAGGATATTGGTGGACATCCGTGCACCATTTAGCTCAAATGATAAAACCACTGTACCGGTTGACAGAAAAGGAGGCTACCTGGGATTGGGATGATGACATCCCAATGAGACAGCCTTTCTGGCAGCCAAGCAGGCTATTCATCAAGCACAGGCCCTGCAACTGATTGACCAGGGGCACCCATTTGAACTCGATGTGCATGGGACAACAGATGGCTTTAGCTGGAGCCTATGGCAGTGCATGGAGCACTTTAGAACACCAGTAGGCTTTTGCTCCCAACTTTGGAAGGGAGACAAGCTCTGGTATTCATTGATAGAGAAGCAATTAGCAGCTATATATGCTGCCCTTCAGCCTTGTGAGAGTTTGACAGAAAAGGCTACAGTCATCGTGCAGATGACTTACCCAATAGTGGGGTGGATATGTTCATGGGTGAAACCCTCCAGACTGGGATGGCTCAGACATCCACTTTAGTAAAGTGGGATGCCTACTTAGAACAGCAGAGTACCATGAATACAAACCCCTTAGCAGCAGAATTATGAGAAGCCTTGGGACCTGTATTCCTCATGTAAGATAAGGCCATGGATTGGCCAGAGGCACCCCTGGACCCTGAGCCATCGCCATTTAAGAAAGGGTGCCTCCTCATTCCTAATGAAGCATGGTTTACCAAAGTGCCACTGCTACCTGGACTCCCATCATGGTCCAGCCTATTACTGATACCATATGGTTTGACACTGGGTATGGACAAAGTAGTCAACTGGCGGAACTCAAGGCAGTGTAGGTGGTGATCACCAAGGAGACACCTATGGTAATCTGCACGAATAGTTTGGCAGTTTATCAAGACCTAACATTGTGGTTAACTAACTGGAAGTCACAGAATTAGTTGGTTGGCCACCAACCCATTTGGGGCCAAGCCATGTGGCAAGACATATGGGAGATATGCCAACAAAAGCGTGTGACTCTGTATTATGTGACAGGTCATGTGCCTTTGGCTGCCCCCGGCAATGACAAGGCGGATGCCTTGGCCAGAATCCGATAGTTGGAATGAGCACCTATGTGAGATGTGGCCCTATGGCTACACTGGAAATTAGGCCACATGGGGGGTAAACTGATGCAACAGAGCACTGGGGTCTGTTCTTGCCCAGGCAGAATATTTGGGAGGCCTGTAGTAAGTGCCCAGCATGCACACAGGCATACCCCAGATGGAGGCAGCTGCCTAGTGTCATGTAACAAGTGACGATAGGGCAGATTCCCTTGACCAGATGGCAGATAGATTACACTGGGCCACTGCCAAAATCACAGGGATATGCACATGTGCTGATGTCTATAGACATGGCCACTGGCCTGTTGATAACCTACCTTGTAGGGTGGCAGACCAACAACATACCATTCAGGCCCTGTAACACTTGTGTGCTCTATATAGTCACCCTTAGCGATTGAAAGTGATAGAGGAACACATTTCACTGGACAGCAGACAAAACACTGGGCACGGCAGATGGACAGAAAGTGGGGATTTCATGTTCCATATAACCCACAGGTTGCTGGCATGACTGAACAATATAATGGACTCTTGAAAAGTGGGTTACACTTGCATGTTACTCTCCCATCTTTGCAAGGCTGGAGTTCAAGTCTGGACCTGGTGCTCCAGACCTTGAATGAGTGGCCACGAAAAGGTGGCCCAGCCCCAGTGGAGGTACTGGTACACCAGGCTGCTGCCTCCATTCAGTTACAGATACACACCAAGAATGACCTCCTCTAACCAGGTATGGGGACGAACAGTAATCTGTTGTTGCCTGTCCCAACACCTCTAAAGGTAAGAGAACAAAAAACCTGGCTTTGGCCATGGACCCTCCAAGTCCCCCAGTGCAAGTGGTTGGCCATCGTAGCCCCTGGGAGGAAGGTCTACAGTATGATTTACATGTCACTCCTTGGGTACTTGAAGTATAGCCTCCACAATTGACCATTCATAAGGGAACAACCAAGAAAAGAACCCTCCTCTAATGGACATATGTACTGTCTGTGTAGCCTATTATTAACTCCCCAGTAACTTTAGCATGAATACAGCACCCAAAGGAACCATTGGGAACTGAAAAGGTATGGTACCATTATCCAAGAGAGAAGACCCTGGCAGCTGCACTACTATCCAGAGATGAAGAGTTGGCCTGTATTTTGCCTAAGGAGCGAGATTTACCCCTGTTAGTACCTGTGCCTGCTTTGTCATTTCGACTATAGGTTGACATACTCCAACAGTATTGTGGAATGGGCTCACACCTACGCCGAAGTGACTAACATTTCCAGTTAGTAAATCTACACCACCCTTCCAGCAGCATCTGTGGACAGCTTGCCCTGGCACATATACCCAGCTTCTATAGACAACTAGACATGGCCAGAGACTTAGGGTCTCATCAGCAATGCCCGGAATGTGACACGGCAAGCTTTGGATAGGGGGTGCCACAAAACCCCGACATGACCACCCCCTGGCTGACCTGTAGTGTCTATGATGGATGGGGCTGATTAGTGGGAAAACAAGTGGTGCCCCCGCCACAGGGACCACAATGTATAGAGCAACATTGGGGTAGCATCACCATGCAGTGGTTGCCCACCGTAGCCTGCACAAGGTGTGGTGGAATAAGTGGCCTCATCAAGGCTGGGCCCCAGTGGACTTTGTGCCACCTGGGAGTTTATGGGTCTGTGGAGACACAGGTTGGCCAAATATTTGCCAGTGAACTAGACTGGCTGCTGTGCCAAGGGGTGGCCTTCTGTGCCTGCCACTGAGCTTCCCACATTGCCTAGATGCCCCCACAACCGGGAGGTGCTATATTCCTGGATTTTGCTAGTGCACCAGGCCCTGTGGAGGTTCTCCCCTTTTGATTTGACCATCCCTGGAGCAGGTGTCATCACTGTGAAAACGCAGGTTACAGCCCTTGCAGAGCACCCAGCTCGGGCCCTGAATTATACCTGAGTCATCCTCCTCCTCTTAACCAATGAGGTTGATAAAACCAGAAAGGTGATGCTGCAAAACCAGATGGCCTTAGATATATAGTAACAGCTGCCCAAAGTGGGACCTGTGCCCTTATAGGAGTGCAATGTTGTACCTTTATTCCAGACAATCAACAACACATAACAGCAGCCTTACAAGGGATGTCACAGGAGATTAAAGCAGTTGAGAGCCTTACTGACCAACCCCTACAGAGATGGTGGGCGTGCCTGGGCTCCGGTCTACATTAGACCCTGATAATCATAGGCAGCATAGCAGAAATATTAGTCCTAGGTTGCTGCTCCCTGTATTGTTGCTGTCGCCTGTGGGTCCAGGGTGCCGCTCTATGGGCACGTTTCCCCACTAAGAGGACCCCCTCAGCTTAGCAGGTGGAGTGTAAGAAAAATGGCTGTGCAGCAGTCAGGAGTAGGCTGAGGTAAATGTCTGGTGCAGCATGACACAGCGGGATGACACAGCAGGCACACAATCTTGTGCATTATATAATCATGCACAATGATTATATATTATGAATCCATGAAACCATGCTATGGGTGGGCTCATCATCTGACTCTGAGCCACTATTGTCTGTGAGGTGCATAAATGTATCACTGACACTGTGAGAGTGGCAGTGTGTAATAAAGCCATGTCCCACCTGAATACGGCCCCCCAAGTGTTCTGTCAACTACCCGCCCACCAACTCCCTTTGGATTCAGCTCAGGCTGGAACTTGACAGGATGTCAAAGCAAAGATGGGGCAGATGAAAGTGGAGCCAGGCAGGACAAAAGCAGATGGAGTCTGAGTTAGATGCTGGTCTAATGGGAGAATATCTCCTGGGTGGGGTTATCCAACTCAAAGAGTATAATTTTGACAATTAGTATATTTGGCAAATAGGCAATTCTAGAATATAGCACTATCAGTGTGTACAAAAAAAATCTGAAGGAATAAAATAGAAATACAAAGAATAATCTAAAGGAAAAAATTGAATTAGATCAATTAGATCAAGCAAACAGTACTGTAGAAGAAAAGGAAACAACTTACACAGTAATTTAAACTTAAAAATTCAACTGAGCTTCACTGAAGGTACATACTGGAATGGTAGAGAGAAATGAAACTAGACACAAATCTCCTACAACTACAGAAAAATAGGTGGGAGAAGATAATGTTACTCAAGAGTTGAAACATTTGAAAACTGAGCACAAAGTTTTAAAGAGCAGGCCCCTAAAGGGTACAGATTTCAGAATAATCAAAAGCACCTTCATTTCAGAAAGCTATTAAGGGTGATTCTCAGATACTAAGAAAAATTTTTTCTAGTAGCAAGTTTCTGGGCTTAAGCAATTAATACTGAAAAAAATGAACAGGTTCAGGGTGGAAAATGCTTGCTCACAAAATATTGGAACATTGTAACGTTAAGTGGATTTCATAGCTATTAAACTTTGGGGCGCCTGAGGCACATGACTCAAGGGAGAAATATAAATTAAAAGAGTTTAAGTATGCAGAAGGAAAATAAAAGCACCTGAAATGATACTCATATGCCAAAACCACCACCATCATAATTTCTGAGCTACAAAAATATATAGAGAGAGTGCATGCATAGGTTTCCCTCCCCAATTCTAATCATGGAGTAGTGACAAAATGGACTCTTGCTAGCAGAGATCTCAGGCTTTCAGATTCACTATTCATGGATTTGAAAGAACTGAAATCATAGGCAGGAGTCACAGCAAGTTTGAACTAAGAAAAATATCTCTATCTACTTCCTTCTCTTAAATACTGTTGAGACAACACTAAGTGCACGGTCCTAGATACACACTTCTGTTTGAGATCAGTGGTCCAGGAAATGGGAATTGACCCATTTTCCAAACTGAATGGATGTGGAATTGGTGCTTGGATAATTTTTTATTCTATTAATGTGTTGGACACTTTTTCAAAAAAACAAGGGTATAAAAAATGTAACAGATGCAACTGAAAGAAACCCATATATTTATATGAAAAAATCTGGCTACAGATGCTAAAGAAAACCTAACTCTACCCAGGCCAGGAAGAGAAATTGGGAAAGACTTGAAGTCCTTTTATTTTCATTTTACTTAAGCAATATAATTTGATTTGGGACTTGAAATCAATGAAATCTCCCCAGAAACTGTACAATTAGAAGGCAGTTACACTCAAATTTGGAACATCTCTGTGCTGATGAAAGTTTATTACCAGAATATCATAATGTCTCATTCATTCTTATTGCAAAATTCTGACAAGCAATTTTACATTATGGTCAGCCCTAGTTGTGAAATGCTCACTTAATTAGCAAACAGTTCTGACCTATATCAGAGCCTTCTGGGTGCTAAATCTACATTGACAATTAATGATACCAGAATGATCAATAATTGGTACAGGGGAGTGACCTCATGAAGGGGGAAGCTGTCTCAAGAAGTCTATCTTCTCCTCCAAGAGGAAAAGCCATACACCTAAGTGAGCATAGGCTTATTGGTTAAACTTGATGGGTGAAAAGCAACAAAAACAACAAGACCAATAACAATCTAAGATGATGGCAGAGCACCTTGGTCCTTTCAGGCTACTAAAACAAAATACTACAAACTAGCTACCCTTTAAACAACAAAAATGTGTTTATCATTGTTTTGGAGGCTGAGAAGTCCAAGACCAAGGCACCCGGCAAGTTCAGTGTCTAGTGAGGGCCTGCATCTTCATAGACAGCTGTCTTCTCACTTTACCTTCACATGGTAGAAAGGCAGGGGCTCTCTCTGGGGGCCTCTTTTATAAAAACACTAATCTCATTCATGAAGGCTTTGCTCCCATAATGTAATTACCTCCCAATGCCCTACATCCCAATACCATCATCTTTGGGGGGGGGGGGGGGGTGGAGATTTCCACATATACATTTTGGGGAATGTAAACATTCAGACCACAGCACAGAGGAAGGAGGAAACCGAGTATATTATTAGATTGACAAATTTTGGACAAGGAACTGGACAAGGAGAGCTGAGATCTTTTCCCTTCCCTCCTTTTTGGGAACCAATCCGCCTGCAGAGGTTACATATTATTGTCTATCTTTAACACAAATGTAATTTTACAACTCTGCCCCCTGGGAGGAGACCTGCCATAGTCCAGACAGGCCTGTGGATGAGAAAATCTGCCTGTTTATGGGCAGTAATATTCGGTATTTATGGGATTCAGTATGTTTGCCACACACTTGTAGACAAGTATCTCAACAGCTCTAGCAATAACAAAGCAAACATTTAAATCCTCCTCAGCTAGACTTCCTTGTCTATCTCAATTGAAACAGAATTAAGAGAAAGGATTTGGAGAGATGTTATGTACTGTTCCTCTCCAAATCCCAAATATTTCCAGTTCTTAAAGCACAACCACACCCTGTTTTGTCACACCAGACAGCTGTTACCTGCCTAACACAAGTAGGCATTTGAGTGTGACCTCTGGACCAGAGTAATGATAGGGGGAGTGAAGAAGAGTTTTCTGAATTCGTATGGATGAGATTTGGTGATAGATTGATACCATCTGGATATAAGGAAGGAAACTTCATGGATGGACACCAAACATTTTATTCTGGGGACTGACAGAGGAATCTGAAAAATAATGGTGCTGCTGTTAAGAGAAATCAGGAAACAAAGAAAGCAGAACTCAGCCTATCACTATGCTTTCAGTTTGACAAATATTTTCTTAGTAAATACTATGTGCCAGGCACTGTGTTATGAGTCAGTGATACACGGTTAAAAGGGCATGGAGGAGACTTTTTGCCAGTTACCCCATGGTCCCCTGCCTGACAGCACCAACAGCAGCAACAGTAGTACACAACACACAGTAGAATATAAGCTTTATGACCCAAATCTTCTACTCACATTCATCAAAGAACATTAAAAGGAGATCCAAATGCATGGTTCACCAAAATATAGCAAAATCCCTTTCTTCTGCATTCTCTAGAATCCCTAAGTTCTCCAGAAACTCAATCCTCAAACCCCCAATTTCTCAATCCAGAGATCAATTATTTTTGCTGCCTCTTATTCCTCTTTGTTCTTCCTCTCTCTTCATTTCCCTCTGCAGTTGGTGCTCCAGAACTTTCCCTACAGACTGTGACTTTCCAGGGGATGTCATCTTTAACATCCATAACTTTTTTCCCTAAGGATCAGTCCACTGACTCTATCTTTTACATTTATGGACCTGTTCTCCTTATCTGACATCATACACAACCTAAATTCCTTTCTGGAATTGTCAGAACCCTTTAGAAGGGGATGGAAGGAATAAAGCTAAGTGAGCACTGCCAGAATCCTCTTCAGGGGAAGCGAGAGGGAAGGGTTGAAAATATTTACATAATTGTATCCAATCATAATTATAATAAAAATAATAATTAAAATATTAAATGTTTACTAATACAAGGAGCTACACTGAGCACCATTACATAGGCTATTTAATGTTTGCACCAGTTATTTGATAATTGCTGTTATTATTTCTGTGGTAGGGAGGAGGGAATTAAGGATTAGTGATTACACATTATCCAGGGTCACAAAACTAGAAAGAAGGAAAGCCAGAACTGGAACCCAACTTTGCCTGACTTGGGAACCCTTAATATTCTCACACTTTGTTTAGTCCATGACAAAAATATCTTGACCATTTATTTCTATCACCCCCTAAAAAATCCCAAAATTTTAAAACTTTTTCTAGTGGAAAAGATCGGGAATCTTAAAGCACTTAGAGCATCACTGCATAGAAAAGCACAGACATGTGCCAGCACATTCTCAGCACTCAAGTAATATCTGCTCATTCTGATTTATAATGTCTAAGACAGATTCATATAACTCCACCCAGCCCTTAGTTTCCAAATCCATTTTTCCAATTTTTCTTGCTTCTATAAGACATGTCATTCCCCTGCACAGGCCACTATGTCAATTTGAAATCCACTCTCCTTTGCATAATCTGTTAAGTCAGCATCTCCTGCTTATTTTTCTTTGAGAATATTCCTCCCATGAATCTTTTCATTGATGACTACCACTACAATTAACCTAAGTCCTCTAAAGGTATAAATGATTATTTTAGGCCTTAAAACATCACAAAAACATTTTAAGTAGATTTCAGTTTCTAGATTCCGAATTACAATAAATTTGACACAGTACATATTACCTTTACACAAACCACTTAATGGATTCTGATTGACTTTAGATTAACGTCCACATCCTTTGGTCATGGTCTGGCCCCTACATCTCCAATATAATACTCTACTGACTCCCTAGCCAAAGACTCAAATCCAGACAAACTCCTTTACTCATTTTTCCCTGAATATATGTTTACATTACTTCCTCTTAAGTGAAATATGAAAAAACAATAATATATATAAATGGGCTCACCATCATTCACAACTAAAGATACATTAATTAAAACAATAAAATACATTTTTAACTGAGTAGATATGCAAAGATGCTAAGGGATAAATTATAGGGTTTGATAGCACAATAAGCTGACAATAGTTAATAATTTATTGTGTATTTCAAAATGGCTAAAAGAAAGATTTAAAATGTTCCCAACACAAAGACATAATAAATGTTTAAGGTGGTGGATATCCTAAATACCCTGATTTGATCATTATACATTGTATGTCTGTATCAGATTATCACATGTACCCCATGTGATATGTGCAATTATTACATATCAATAACAAAATACATATGTACAATTATTACATATCAATAACAAAAATAAAAATATTGAAAAATTGCATTGAATTGGACACACACATTCACACACAAATGCGTGTGTATATGACTGGTGAAATTTGAATAAACTATGGGTTGCATCAATGTTAATTTCCTAGTTTTGATATTATGTTATAGATGTTAGCATTAGGGAATTTTAGGTAAAGGGTGCAGTACATGGTTTTCCCCATACATATCTTTACCGCTTCCTGTAAGTATGTAATTATTTCTTATGAACATATAATTATTTCAAAATAAAGGTAAAGATTGTGAAATTCTTACCAAAATAGAAAGCTGAATATTGTTAATACTTTAAGAGGAGTGTAAAGCCTATATGAACGTTTTAGGATGGCTAAAATATGTTGGCATAATCTTATAAACTCTTAACAAATCTAGTGTAAACAGCCAACAATAAAAAGAACAAGCTGAAGAATAGATGAACAGTTGTATCTCATTTATGTAAAATATGTAAATATTTATTGACTAAAATATAAAGAAAGAGACCACATGTTGGTTCATGCCTGTAATCTCAGCACTTTGGGAGGCCAAGGTGGGCAGATCACCTAAGGTCAGGAGTTCAAGACCAGCCTGGCCAAAATGCTGAAACTCCATTTCTACTAAAAATACAAAAATTAGCCAGGCATGGTGGTGCCCACCTGCAGTCCCAGCTACTTGGGAGGCTAAGGCACAAGAATCACTTGAGCTCGGGAGAAGAAGGTTGCAGTGAGCTGAGATGTTGCCATTGCACTCCAGCCTGGCCAACAGAGCGAGACTCTGTCTCAAAAAAATTAAAATAAAATATCAAGAATATACACACCTAACTGTTAATAATGCTTATCTCTAGAGAATGTGATAGAACTGGGGAAAAAGAGAGTGGAATTTTATTTTTTACATTAATATAATTCTATATTGCTTAACTTTTTTGGTATTGCCGTATTTTTGTTGTAATCTAAAATTATTCAGGAGGATAATGAAAAGGAAGAAATTGCAAGAGAAAGAAGGAATTGCCTCCTCTAAGCCTTTGCTCATCCCATTCCTTTAATGCCTATTTTAAAACTTTCTTTCCTGCATGAAATCTCAACAGAACTCAGAACAACAGAGGTATTTTATTTATTGTCTAACACTATGTATTTGAGACTTAGAAAGTCTTTCTTAAAATATTTGACTCTGGAATTATAGATTTTTCAAGAAGTGTTTACCATGATAATACTAATGCCTTATATTTGCAAAAAGATGGGTTATTCACAAATTATCTGCATTACTTTATCTGCCATTAGAAAGAAAAGAATAAAGAAAATGCACATTTGAAAAATGCAGACCTTAATTCAGTACCATAGTTTTAAACTTCTGGGTCAGTCAGTCAGTCAGAAGAAAAAGTGATGCAACCTTAAAGAATTAATGCAGAATTAATGAATGAAGATTTGGGGGATATTTGAACATTGCTACTTCTTTCAGAAAAGCAAGATAAGTTTTAGAAATTACTAAAATTCTCATATTAACACCCCAAAAGTGATTCTGTCCAGATATACTAATCCAGTGCTCATTAATCCACTGTTGTATAATTTTCTGCAAAATAATGCTTTGTCCTCTTGTGGCAGCTTCTTTCCTACACAACAAACATCCTCAAAAGTACTTGCAGTACAGGGAAGAGATTCCAAACTGTATATGCCCCTGCATTCAGACTTCCTGGGTCTTTCCTTGATGTTTGGGCAAACATAAGGATTGTTCAATGTATGTGAAGACACAGCAGCAGTACACATCTTCAGGAGTTCTTCAGAAGTACTTAAATGTAGATATATCTTCCATTCTACACTGGTAGCTGTATAATTGATCTTGATATTTGGATATTTATCATTCACTTGAAAAAACTGAAAGAAATAGATCTGATATATATCAAAACTTTATTCACTGAGGGCTAAGAATTAATTTTATAATAACATCAAAATTATACCTGCATTTTACTATATTCTAAGCAATTATTGTATAAATCTGAGTATCTCAAAGATATGACACATCATCTCAATTATTAGATTACAGGAGATAGATAGAAGAAGATTAGGTTTTATTCAGATTCCAAATAAAATGTAGGAAGTCTTTTGGAACTTTCTGTTGATTTTCTAACATAATTGTGCCTTGTGCACCATCTAGAGGAAAGATGTGAAATTTATACTGAGCAGAAACACTTACATTGGTTATGGAGACAAATTGAACAATCTCATCATGACAGTTATAAACTAAAAACTATTTCATCTACCTAACATGATTTTCATGTAGTCTTGCTGGAATATGAATACCCATCTTATGTAGATGAAGTTAGATATCAGTTGGAATCTACCATGAATATTTATAGTTGCAATTACTTAAAACTGTTGCTTGAATATAATTTAAACTTTAATTTCCCTTGGCAAATTAGAGGGCCTACAGCTAGATTTTCTCTAACATTAAACTGAAGGTTATTTATTTAAAATTAAATATACCACTTGTGTTATCCATAGTTTAAACAACAAAGAAAAACCCTTTTTTTATTTTCAATATATATATTTTAAAAAAGCTCTGTTTTACTGACAAGGAAATCAAAATATAGATTAGAAAAACTTTCAGACCTAAGTGTTCTATTACCAAAAAAGAGACAAGAATTGAACTTCATCATCAAACACTTTTTCCAAATATCTTTCTAAGCTTCCTAGAATCCATAGAGCAAAATGAGTTAAATCAATGCTTGCACTATCTTCTATTAGTAAATATGTGTAATATGCAACTCTGTCTTTATAGTTGATATTCAAGCTATTTCCTAACAATAATTGTTACAATTACTTTTAAACACAATTTTTTTTAAATGAGAAGAGGTCCCTTGTTGTCTTACTATGCGATATCGAAAGAACCTAACCAGGACAAAAACTCTACGTCTCATCTCTTCTTAATATATACCCTCTCTTCCTAATTAACCTCACTGAAAAATAAAGTCTCAGTTAATAGTTATATGACAATGACTCCAAATTAATATATAGAATATATTATCACCTCTGTATATTTAAAAGTAACTCAGCATCTCTACTTGTATGTTTCAAAGATATTTCAACTCAACACATTCAGAGCTATTGTGTTCCTTCCTCCACAGTTTGCTTCTCTTGCCGCACCCCTTTGTTCGGCCTATGGCGCCATGAAACTTGAAAGTCATCCTTGAAAAACTCCCTCTTCCTGTTTTTCCATATCTAAACCATCATCCAAACCACTAATTTAACTCTAAGTAACTCTCAAATCTGTTCACCTTGTCTATCTTTATTCCTTCAATCCAGTTTAAACTAAGAACACTCTGACCTGGGCAACGGTCACAACCTCCAATCATCACCTTGTATTATATTGCCCACACTCAATTCACCACACAGCAGCTAGCCTGTTCTCTTTGCACTGCTTCTGCCTGGAAACCTTCTATAAGCTTTTAGTGGCTTCCCATTGCACCTAGAGGCCAAGATCCCAGGCCCGACTCTAGTTACGAAGGCTCCCCTATATGGCCAATGCATGCTTCACTGGTCTCATGTCACATTTCTTTTCCCTTTGTCCTCCATGCTGTAGCCACTGGAATCCTCTCAATTTCTCTAAATACCATTCTCTTTTCCAAGACTAGAATTTGGTAAATGTTATACTTTTTCTTTAAATGTTCTTCCTCTTGCCCCATTTTCATCGAATTATCTTATTTTCAGTTATACTTTCGATGTCAATTCAAATTTGCTTTCTTGGGGAACCCACCCCCTGGGACTAAGTCAGGCACTTTCACTTATCCACCCCCTGGGAAATCCCATGAACACAGAAAACTCCGGTTTTGCTCATCATTACATTCTCAGTGCACAGCATAGAGTTAGTAAGAACTTAAATATTTCTTGAAGGAAGAAACAAATGCATGAATGAGAATGCTCACTTTGGTTTTCTTGCTGAAAGAAAATAAAGATAAAAGAAAGGGTACTGAAGTTTGTCACTTTATCTCCTCTCTTTCCCAAGACCCAGTGAAAAAAATATTATAAGTAAACACAAAAATGGTGTAAACCAATAATGAGAAATAGAACAGAAAGTGGGACACTCAACAAATGATGCCAACAAATTTTCAGAAGACTGAAAGTAGGTGATGAACTAGTAACTAATAAAGTAAGGCAAAGGAAGATACTGTACAGGACATACACAGAAAGGGAAGAAGAGGAAAGCTAATCTGTCCATTAGAAACCAGAGGACTGAGGAGTTTGAACTGCCACTACGGTGGAGAGTTGAAGTGAGGCATGGCTTAAAAACAGAGATAATTCAAAAGATTTCAGATAAGACATGTTACTTCCCCCCACAGCCATCTCCCTCCTTCAACCTCTACTTTCTCAGAAGGTCCAACTGCCTTACATTTATCCCCATACTAACCCCAGGTGAAAGTGACAGAGAGAAAGTGCTCACACATGTGGGACAGAAAGGAAGGAAAAGGGAAGGAAGGAAGGAAGGAAGGAAGGAAGGAAGGAAGGAAGGAAGGAGGGAAAGAAGGAAGGAAGGAAGGTGCCACTCTTCTCTGTATAAAACTGAATATACTTTGGAAGAACCAGGGCAGTTTGCATGAGAATGGAAACTCAGACATTTAGGAGTCTCAAATTGTAATGTTTAGTGCCCCACCCACAATGATAATGTTTGGTGCCCTACCCACATACCTTAAAACAAAGCTTGCCAGTACAATAACTGTACCTGATGGAAACTTACTTGGCTTTTCTATTACCTCTTTCATAAGTCAAATGGACAAACAAGAACCACCAAGAAAAAAACCTGCAACATGGATGAGAAAAGCCAAAATAAGCAAAAATGACTCCAGAAAAATCAGAGGTAATTCATCAACAAAACGACTCTTAAAAAAAATAAAAATTTCTTATTGCATCCTGAAAGATATTCCAGAAGCTGTTTGATCTATTGCATCTATAAAACAAATAAACAAAAAACAAGAACAAGATACTATTAAAAAGTAAAAATAAGAAAGCAAATGTGTTAATGGAAATTAAAACATGAATACTAAAAAATCTTCCAGACTATAGAACTAAAAGATAAGCAATAGAAAATAGCAGAGAAAATGAGACAAAGATGATTACTCCAAGATATGCAACATAAAAGAGAGCAGAGATAAGTACTTATTCAGTGAAAGTCTACAGATTGAAAGAGCCCATAGTGTGTCTGGCTCAACTAATAAAAGAAAGACATATGCTGAGCCATATCATTATAAAACCTCAAAATAATAAATATAGAAAATATATTTAAATTTTTCACTGTGGAGATAAAAACAAATTTTTAAAAAGGAACAGAAGATAGACTATCATCAGAGTTATCAGCAGTACTCAGTGACAGAAAACAATGGAATAAGGTTTTCAAAATTCTGAAGGAAAATGATTTTCCACCTTGAAATGCATGTACTCCAGCAAAACCATCTATCAAATGTGAGGGAAAAGAAAGAAATACTTTCAGACATATAAGCAATCAGAAAATTTAACTACCATGGTGCTTTCTGGTGAAATTCCTTTAGGATACATTCCTACAAAAGAAAGAAACAGACCAAGAGGGAGAAAAATGACAGGCAACAATGGGTCTTTCTCAGAAGAGCACGGAAGACACAGGAGGTGTCCCAGGATGACAGAGGAACACCAGAACAGAAAGCTGTACTCTGTGGCCCGGCAAGATGGCGGTCTCCAGACAAAAGAACCAGGTGGAGGGAAAGTCCACAATGTTATGGACTGTACAACATAAACTTTGAACAAAATGTAAAATGAAACAAAGGCAAATGATGCAAGGAGGAAGAAGAAGCCAATCAGAAACTACAAGAAATAAACAATTGTAAAAGAAAGAAAATATAGATATAATGCACTACTTACCTCTCCAGTAAACGACATTTACCTGATCGTAAAGACATTAACACTGTCTACTGAATTTCATATTTTAGAATCAATTCATGGACAAACTGTGAAAGCACTGTGGTTACAGAGTACAATGTAAGTGGCATGAAGCTCATTAAAAGTGAAAGTACAGTGACAAAAGGTAACAGTTGGAAGGGAAATTTGGGGAACTGAAGGGTAGAGTGGGGCTCCTGTCCATGTTGTGCAGAGTGGAAACAAAAGATACTCTCTATAGTTGGAGAAACAAGGAATCAAGATTGTATAAATCTTAAAATTGCAGGAACTAAAGCAATAGATAGAAGATAAAATTTTTAATTGAAATGCACTAGAAGGCAGGGGAATGTAAGAAAGCTTAGTAAAAATGAGCTAAGTCCTCCTCTATCATAGTAGGAGTCAATAAAGAATATCTAAAATTGATAAATCTTGGAAGAGATATATAAGCACATTTTGGAAATATCTTAACAGTGCACAAGCTGTGTAACTGCCAAGTTAGTTAACCCCAGTATGCTTCAGTTTCTTCACCTTTAAAACGAGAATAATAATAGTACATACCTTGTGGTGCTTGTGATGATTAAATGAGTCAATATATGTAATCACTTATAACAGTGCCTGGTACATTGTGAGTGCCGCATACAAATAAGTAAATATATTGGTGAGTGATACTGGTGAAGATACTGAAGGGAACCATAAACCTTCTAATTTTCATTATTTACCTTTCTTATTATCTTTCATTTCTTTTAATAAGAAATACCTTTCTTATTACTCTTTTATTTCTTAATGTTTTGATAACAAAAAACTTGTTTATTTAAAATAACTTTAACAATCAGTCATTTCAAAAGCCTATATTTGCCAAATTTAAATTTATACAATTTTTGTTGTTATTGTTGTTGTTAGAAACAGGGTCTTGCCATGTTGCCCAGGCTGGTCTCAAACTCCAGGGCTCAAGTAATCTGCCCACCTTGGTCTCCCAAAGTTCTGGGATTATGGGTGTCAGCCACCACACCCAGCCTATACAATACACTTTTAAGCTCTGCTATGAAACTAATAAAAGTCTATCTAAAGTCTATGAAATTAATAAAAATCTATCTGAAGTCAAATAGGATTAAAGTATCAAATGTGAACACTTCTAAGCCAAATTCTCATCGTTCTGTGATCTTTCAGTTTCTACTTCTCTTTGCTATGTTCCTTTCTTTTTTTCCTTCTCTTTCTTTTTTTCTTCCCTTGTCCCTTTTTCTCTTTCATGTTCTTCTCTCCATCTATACTGGTTGCTCTGCCTAAGCTTTCATATGTTAGTGGCCTGCCTTACAGTCTTGGCTGATCCCTGTTGGGATATTTAATACTCAGTGGATTGGTGGCCATGGAAATAGGATTTTAGAAATTAGTTTATTGATCTCTATAACAAAATCATTATTGTAAACAAATTAAACTTACTAAATATTACAAATATAATGCTTGACCTGTTCTCTGAAATCTCAGAGATGACCACACTTTTTAAATATAAGAAAATAACTTCAAAAAAAATAATGTGACCCACATATTCCACATATTCCAAAATTCCACTGTCTTAATGAATCATTGAAAGAACTCAGAGAAATCATGTGCATTTGACATCATCCAGATAATTCTTTAAATTATACTTACCAAGAGAAGCACTGACTGTAAATTCATATTTTATCATTAATTAAAATAAAATGGATATTGACTAAGGGGGAAAATCTGATCCTAGGGAATACAACTCTCTGAAGTACATTCAGTGATGTAGTTTTGCTGAGAATGAACAATTCTACTGCCAGGAGAGTGAAACTTAAGAAATTAATCATATTTATCACCATTTTGGGGCCACCGAAAATGAGATTCAGCTTTCTTTAGCAGATTTCTCTTACAGGTGATCTTTTTCTGCATGCATTTATAGGTCGCAGTAGTAACAGAGAGTGAACAGCAGAGGGAGCTAAAGGCGCAGGCCAACCGGTGAACATCTGTAAGACCAGTATTTCACAGCAGGCTTGGATTTAGCGGCGTTCATGTGCAAAACTCGGCACCGAGAGGCTGTGCAAAGCATACTGATTGAAATAATTAGGATATTTACTTATTCTTTAAAAAATTATAAAAACATAAAGCTATCTTTAATAGAATCCATTCTTGACAAATATTATTTTGGGGGCCAATGTGATTAGGAAAAGATTTTAATAAGTCCAGGAGTACATGTGCAGATTTGTGATATAGGTAAACTTGTGCCAAGGGGGGTTTGTTGTAGAGATTATTTCATCACCCATGTATTAAGCCTTGTACCCATTGTTTATTTCTCCCGATCCTCTCTCTCCTCCCAGTCTCCACCCTCCAGTAGCCCACAGTGTCTGTTCTCCTCTATGTGTCCTAGTGTTTTCATCATTTAGCTCCCATTTGTAAGCGAGAGCATGCGATATTTGGTTTTCTATTCCTGCATTAGTTTGGTAAGAATAATGGCCTTCAGCTTCATTCATGTTTTGCATGTGGTGTAGCACATTTTCTTTATCCGGTCTACCATTGATGGGCTCCTAGGTTGATTCCATGTCTTTGCTATTGTGAATAGTGCAGCAATGAACATACACATGCATGCGTCTTTATGATAGAATGGTTTATACTCCTTTAAGTAAATATCCAATAATGGGATTGCTGGGTCTAATGATAGTTCCGTTTTTAGGTCTTTGAGGAATCCCCACACTGTTTTCCACGATGGTTGAACTAATTTACATTCTCACCAACAATTTATAAGCGTTCCTTTTTCTCTGCAACCTTGCCAGCACCTGTTATTTTTTGACTTTTTAATAATAGTCATTATGACTGGTGTGAGATGATCGATGTGGTTTTGAATTGCATTTCTCTAATAATTGGTGATATTGAGCTTTTATTCATATGCTTGTTGGACACAATTTCTTTTGAAAAGTGTTCATTCATGACCTTGGCCCACTTTTTAATGGGTCTTGTAAATTTGTTTAAGTGCCTTATAGATGCTATATATTAGACCTTTGTCAGATGCATAGTTTGCAAATATTTTCCCCCATTCTGTAGGTTGTCTGTTTATTCTGTTGATAGTTTCTTTTGCTGTGCAGAAGCTCTTTAGTTTAATTAGATCCCATTTGTCAATTTTGGCTTTTTATGCAATTGCTTTTGGTTTCTTTGTCATAAGATTTTTGCTCATTCCTACGTCCAGGTTGGTATTGCCTAGGTTATTTTCCAGAGTTTTTTATAGTTTGGTGTTTTACATTTAAGTCTATAATCCATCTTGAGTGGATTTTGTATATGGTGTAAGGAAGGGGTCCAGTTTCAATCTTCTGCATATGACCAGCCAGTTATCCCAGCACCATTTATTGAATAGGGGAGTCCTTTCCTCATTGATTGTTTTTGTCAGCTTTGTTGAACATCAGTTGGTTGTAGATGTATGTGACCTTATTTCTGAGCTCTCTATTCTGCTCCATTGGTCTATGTGTATGTTTTTGTACAAATACCATGCTGTTTTGGTTACTGTAGTCCTGTGGTACAGTGTGAGGCTCTGTGGTGTTATGCCTCCAGATTTGTTCTTTTTGCTTAGGATTGCATTGGCTATTATTGCTTGTTTATGAATTTTAAAATATTTTTTCTAGTTCTGTGAAGAATGATATTGTAGTTTGATAGGAATAGCAATGAATCTATAATTGCTTTGGGCTGAATGGCCATTTTAATTATATTGATTCTTACTATCCATGAGTATGGAATATTTTTCCAATTGTTTGTGTCATCTCTGATGTCTTTGAGCAGCGTTTTGTAATTTTTATTGTAGAGGTCTTTCACCCCCCTGGTTAGCTGTATTCACAGGTATTTAATTTTTGTGTCAATTGTGAATTGGATTGCCTTCTGATTTGGCTTTTGGCTTGACTATTTTTGGTGTATAGGAATGTGAGTGATTTTTGTATGTTGATTTTGTATCCTGAGACTTTGCTGAAATTGTTTATCCGCTTAAGGAGCTATTGGGCTGAGACTATGGGGTTTTCTAGATATAGATTTATGTCATCTCTAAACAGAGATAGTTTGACTTCTTCTCTTCCTATTTGTATGCCCTTTATTTCTCTTTCCTGATTGCTCTGACCAGGACTTCCAATAATATGGTGAATAGGAGTGGTGAGACAGGGTATCATTGTGACAGTTTTTAAGGGTAATGCTTCCAACTTTTGCCCATTCAGTATGATGTTGGCTGTGGGTTTATCATAGATGACTCAAAAAGATTTTTTAATGCATTTATCTTTAAAATATCTTGGAAATGCAATTTTCAAATATTTCAGCATCTCCAGATTCCTGTTATGAGTAATACCAATCAGTGCAAAGAGGGTAGAAGAGTAAGCCAGAACAAAATCCTCTTATTATTTTCACTAAGAAGAACTTGTTTAGGGTGACCCAGGTACAAACCTTTTGACACAGAGCATTCTTTTCATTTCTATTTGCTACTCTCTTCTGCACTGTTCCATGTTTTTTACTTCCTTTCTTCCATGTTGCCTTTCTCTTACATTTCATTTGCTTGTCATTTTTCTTTCATTTCCACAACTCCTTTTTTCCAAGAGTTTCCTATTTGTTCTTGGCTATTTCTATTTTACCATTTGTTCCAGTCACATTTTATTTGAACCCATTTATTATTGCCATTCAATTTATGTTTATTTTTAATAATTTTCCCTCTTTTTCTCATTCATCTTTTTTTCCATCCATGGGTTTTTCTTCTTTTATAGTGTAAGTTATTAACTTAAAAAAATTTCTTTTTCATCAAGCATGGTGGCTCATTCCTCTAATTCCAATAGTTTGGGAGGCCAAGGCAGAAGGATCACTTGAGCTCATGAGTTCAAAACAAACCTAGGCTACATAGCAAGACCCCTGTCTCTATAAAAAATACAAAAATTAGCTGAATGTGGTTGCACATGACTGTGGTCCCAGCTACTTGAGACACTGAGGAGGGAGGAGTGCTTGAACCAGGAGTCCAAGACTGCCGTGAACTATGATTGTGCCACTGCACTCCAGCCTGGGCAACAGAGTGAGACCCTGTCTCAAAAAGAATAATAATAATGCCCTTTTCTCTTTTTCTTTTCACATTTATTGAGAAAGCTACCTCTTCTCCACTTTTGCAAAGTGGGAACAATATCTTGGTGGTATTCATTCATTTACTTATTTCATAAATATTCAACGAATGCCTACAGTATATAAGACATACCAGGCATCATGGTTGGGAAGTAGCAATAAGGAATGAATGGGGAATATGAAAATGAAAAAAACATAATTCCTTTCCTCTGTTGCTCATAAGAAATAAACACAAGGCCGGGCTCACACACAAGGTAGTGGCTCACACCTGTAATCTCAGTGCGTTGGGAGGCCGAGGCGGGCAAATCACGAGGTCGGGAGTTCGGGACCAGTCGGGCCAACATGGTGAAACCCCATCTCTACTAAAAATACAAAACTTAGCCACACATGGGGGCACGCACCTGTATTTCCAGCTACTCAGGAGACTGAGGCAGGAGATTCGTTTGAACCCAGGAGGCGGAGGTTGCAGTGAGCCAAGATCATGCCACTGCGCTCCAGCTTGGGAGACAGAGTGAGACGTCGTCTTAAAAAAATAAATAAATAATAAGCAACACACAAAATAACTACAAGGCAGTTTAATATCAGTATCATAAGAAAAATACAATATTTTTCTCCTGGACAGGGCGTTAACATAGAAACTGTGAGGGCTCTTGAGGGACGCATAAGATATTCATAAATGTAAGTGAGGAGAGCAAGATGCCTAATAACACTGAGGCAGAAAGAAGGAATAGCTTAATTGTATTGAAGTAAGGGGTAGAAGCAGAAGAATAGCTGGAAATTTTGTATATTATGTGTCCTACAGTAAGAATGGTTTCTATGCAGTATTCATAATTGACTCTGCCTATTGGTAAACCTTTTCAATCCTTCTATAGACTTGGTGGGAAAGATTGAAAATCACAATTACTAATCAGTACCTTTTCTTGGTTTATTTCTTTCTTTTAAATGGGATTAAAATAGTACCTAATTCCTGGGGGGTTGTTGAGAACTAAATGAGTTAATAAATGTAAAGTAATTATAACTGTTCTTGCAATGTATAGGAGTGTAAAGCCGATTCTTATGTTGTTGTTATGCTGAGGGTTAATTGGGGCCAATTCAAATACTCCATATTCATTCCATGAAGATTTTCTAATCTCTTCAACCCACTCTGATCTTTAACTTTGCTGTACACCTAGTCAGTGTTACCTGGTTAATATTTAATTATTTGCTAGTTATTTTGTGTATTTTCATTTCATGTTTTTGTTAGATCATAAATTCCTCTTGGCGGGAACCACAAGTATTGTACAATTGTCAGTGTAACTAATATGACTGAGGACACCTAATAGACACTCAAAAAAATTAGCTAAACTCATCAATATATTTTGTATCTTTGAAGTGTAGGAGTAAATAGTATGAAATGTAAGCCTGCACATTCATTAATGGAAAATAAAAATTATAAATAACTTCAAAAGACATCGAAGAAGAACTGCTCAAATAGAGTATTTTAGTATTTCCGAGTTATTCAACAGTATCAGGGAATATCTATGAGACACCTACTATTATGTGTCTATTTGTCCATAATAAATTCATTATTTAAATGTGAGGTTTTGTAAATGAATGAGGCTCAGAGAGGTTCACAGTCACACTGTCATTAATAATGACAAAGCTTGCCAGGCATGGTGATTCATGCCTGTAATCCCAGTGCTTTGGGAGGTTAAGACCAGAAGATTGCTTGGCCCCAGGAGTTCAACACTCTGGCAACATAGCGAGACCCCATCTCTACATAAATACAAAAATTAGCTGGGCATAGTGGTACACACCTATAGTCCTAGCTATTCAGGAGGCTGAGGGTGCAAGATCACTTAAATCCAGGAGTTGAGGCTACTGTGAGGTATGATCACGTCATTGCACTCCAACCAGAGTGAAAAAGGGAGATCTTGTCTCAATAATAATAATAATAATAATAATAATAATAGCAAAGCTATGTCTGCCAGACTTCTAATATGTGCTCTTTCTTCTGTAATACCTTCCACTGATATAAGTAAATTGGAGAAATAATTTCCATTTGGGGACTAAATAGACGTTTTATATAATTAGCACAATTATAGAGGCATAAAGTGAGAATAAGAAAAATCAAAGTGTGTATTTCCAGAATTAGCTAAAGAAACACAGCAGGAGTTGTCAAATGTCAAAAATTGATTGATTTAAAAGGTTGAAATTTTGCACATGTATTTTGAATTCCCAAAATACATTAATATTAAAATTTTCCAATAGTGAAACAAATACGTTTTTACAGTTAGTATTGAAAATCTTGGACAAATATTTATTATCGAGAGAATCAAGTTTCATAATAGCAATAAAATACTTTTATTTTTCTTTCATGTTTTTAAGAATCAGCCTACAACTTTTCTTGAACCCCCAGGAGTGGGCCATTTCTTTGCTAACTTGTAGTAGAGTTAATGCATCATTAAATAAAGCTTGTCTTTATGCCAAGTCCTTTACTCAGCTCTGGTTATTAACTTAGCTGATAGCATTGCACAAAGATGCTCTCCTCTTATTTATTCATTTATTCATTTTTTCAATAAATATTTAATGAACACTCATAATGTGCCAAGCACACTACTTGGAATACATCCATGGAAAAAAAATGAAGATCCCTGGCCTTGTGGAAAAAAATAAAAAGAAATTGGGGGTGTATAGGGGAGAGTAATCAAGAAGGTTACAATTTTAAATAGGCTGGTCAGGACAGGTGTCATAGAAAATATGACATTTAAGCAAAATCTTAGAAGCCAGAAGGAGAGTATCTAGAGGAAACAGCATTCCAGGCAGAGGAAGCTGTTAGTGCAAAGACCCTAAGACAAAGTGCTCCCAATGTGTTTGAAGAATAAGGACTCCAATACATCTGTAAAGAAATAAGAGCATTAAGAGAAGACATATGTGATCAGTCTTCCCCCAATCCCCACAACCCAGGTGCAGAGGTTTTACCAGGAGCCAGGGTTGGGTGAAGACAAATCACATAGATGTTTGTACGCATTGAAAGGACTTTGACTTTAATTGGAGTGGAGAGATGGAGATGGAGAGCTTTGCAGAGTTTTGAGCAGAGGAGTGACATGTGCAGTTGAAAATCAATAGCACGTAGACCAATGGAACAGAATAGAGTCCTCAGAAATAATACCACACATCTACAGCCATCTGATCTTTGACAAACCTGAGAAAAACAAGAAATGGGGAAAGGATTCCCTATTTAATAAATGGTGCTGGGAAAATTGGCTAGCCATAAGTAGAAAGCTGAAACTGGATCCTTTCCTTACTCCTTATACGAAAATTAATTCAAGATGGATTAGAGAATTAAATGTTAGACCTAATACCATAAAAATCCTAGAGGAAAACCTAGGTAGTACCATTCAGGACATAGGCATGGGCAAAGACTTCATGTCTAAAACACCAAAAGCAACGGCAGCAAAAGCTAAAATTGACAAATGGGATCTAATTAAACTAAAGAGCTTCTGCACAGCAAAAGAAACTACCATCAGAGTGAACAGGCAACCTACAGAATGGGAGAAAATTTTTGCAATCTACTCATCTGACAAAGGGCTAATATCCAGAACCTACAAAGAACTCCAACAAATTTACAAGAAAAAAACAAACAACCCCATCAAAAAGTGGGCAAAGGATATGAACAGACATTTCTCAAAAGAGGACATTCATACAGCCAACAGACATATGAAAAAATGCTCATCATCACTGGCCATCAGAGAAATGCAAATCAAAACCACAATGAGATACCATCTCACACCAGTTAGAATGGCGATCATTAAAAAGTCAGGAAACAACAGGTGCTGGAGAGGATGTGGAGAAATAGGAACACTTTTACACTGTTGGTGGGATTGTAAACTAGTTCAACCATTATGGAAAACAGTATGGCGATTCCTCAAGGATCTAGAACTAGATGTACCATATGACCCAGCCATCCCATTACTGGGGATATACCCAAAGGATTATAAATTATGCTGCTATAAAGACACATGCACACGTATGTTTATTGCAGCACTATTCACAATAGCAAAGACTTGGAATCAACCCAAATGTCCATCAGTGACAGATTGGATTAAGAAAATGTGGCACATATACACCATGGAATACTATGCAGCCATAAAAAAGGATGAGTTTGCGTCCTTTGTAGGGACATGGATGCAGCTGGAAACCATCATTCTTAGCAAACTATCACAAGAACAGAAAACCAAACACCGCATGTTCTCACTCATAGGTGGGAACTGAACAACGAGATCACTTGGACTCAGGAAGGGGAACATCACACACCGGGGCCTATCATGGGGAGGGGGGAGGGGGGAGGGATTGCATTGGGAGTTATACCTGATGTAAATGACGAGTTGATGGGTGCAGCAGACTAACATGGCACAAGTATACATATGTAACAAACCTGCATGTTATGCACATGTACCCTACAACTTAAAGTATAATAATAATAAATAAATTAAAAAAAAAAAAAAAAAAGAAAATCAATAGCACGTATTGGCGATGTGAATAACTCTTGGTAAGGTTCTGAACAAAACAAAACTGAATCTTCCATTTTCTAGAAGTTGTATCCCCAGATAATTAAGTACTCTATATGATAAAATCTTAAAAAAATATGTAAATAAATAATATAAAGCCATCCAACTACTTGTTCAAGGGTAATTTAAAAGCATTAAACTAGCCAAGGGAAAATGTCATTTGATAACACTTAAAATATAAGTAGTCAATTTTTTATTCTTAGGTATCAAGTATTGCATATTCATTAAGCTTCTTATACTTAGTGACAAATTTCACAATGATTATCAAAATTTTAATATGGAGAAATCTCATTTCACCTAGGCTTAAAATAATGCCTTAATATCTCATAATTAACTTTTTTGGTTACAAAAATAAAAAATATTAATAGCCATTAAAATGTGTTCATGAGTTTATCCAGTCACTATAAATCAACAAGGTTAGTAAAAGGTTTTTATTAAAGTTGCTTTAATATCCAGAGTACTTGGACTTTTTGGTTGTCCCAAGGTTTTGGTATAGTTGAAAGTCCTCCTGTAGAGAGTACATTAGCAGTCTCAGTTGCTAAAACAATGGAAAATTATTTTCTTACTGTTCTGGAAGGTAGAAGTCCAAGATCAAAGTGTTGGCAGATCTAGTTTCTTCTAAGACTTTTCTTTCTTGGCTTGCCAATGGATTCCTTCTCCCTGTGTTCTCATATAGTTACCCCTCAGTCTGTAGGTCTGTGTATTGTCTGCATTTGAATCTCCCCTTCTTATAAGGACACCAGTAATACTAGATCAGGTCTACCTGCATGGACTCATTTTACATCAATTATATCCTTAAAGGCCCTATCTCAAAAAAACAGTCACATTCTGCGGTACTGGGGGATTCAAATGCCAACAAATAAAGCTTGAGGGGACACAATTCAGCCCATAACACATAGCATCAAGACCCAAATGATCTATCTGTTGGAAACAAGACTCAGGATCAGAGCACACAATGACCTCACTAAGCACCAAAGCAGGAGAACCAGAACATGTTTTTGTTCAATTATATTCATTGGTTTGTTGCAGATTTTTATATCTTAAAAACATTAAAATAGTCATCATAAAAAAGCAGAACTTTATTACACATTCTAATTCTTATTAGAAGAGAGTCTTGTTAACTGGTTACTATAGGTCTTAGCCAGCCTGTGGAAGATCCTGAATAAGGGCTAAGGGAGCAGCCCAGCCAAGTAGGTGGGTATTGGCAGCAGAGCTCTGCCTCTTCTATGGGAACTGGAGTGCCACCTAGTTACAGGCTAAAAAGAGTCAAATTGGAAGCCTGCCACTTTGAACAGGGGATGTCAAGCACTCACTCTGGGAACATCAAATACAAGAGACTTGGGATATCAGATTTGGTTTGGATTCTTCTAGGGTCATCATAGGGTAAATCATAAAATGATAGAGACATAGATTTCCAAGTGGAAAAGTCTGAATCAAAACACGCATGCACGCGTGCTCGCGCGCACACACACACACACATATATATCATACTGATTGTGAACCTATTAGAATGTAATCAAACCTCTCTGGGTCTCAATTTCAATAAATATCTCTAAACACCAGAACATTAGCTCCTTTTGTTTACTCTCTTCATTTTTCACAGCTGGCTAGGACTAGAAGAGATAGTTACAGATAATTACAAATTAATTCAGTGGAAAGTAAACCAGAACCAAATTGCTCCAAAAGCAATACAGAATATATCTTCAGCCACCAATGCTCCCTGAAAATCACATGTAATAAAATGTAGTTGCCTGGCTTTGCATTGTGTTATGAAAATAACAAAGAAAAAAAGGTGTCTCCTTTTATTTCTATCCAAAGGTGCAATCACTCCTGAGCACTAAATATTAGATTTTTCTCTCTGTCTCGCTTAAACATTTGCTATTGCCATAGAAGCATGATGTTGACATTTCTTGTTGCTAGGAGTGTCATAGTGTTGGATACATATACAATAGCATTCTGTTAGCTCAAACGTGGGGCTTTTTAAACAGCAGCATGCTCTTTTTATATCTTGGTACAGTAATCTAAAGTATAGATTTACCATGCAAATTATACATGAAAGTCTGAATTTACTACTCCAGAGAAATAAAACCACCAATGCTTAGCGATTTATGTTTAAGGAATATTTTTGCAGCATCTCAGAGTGGAAAAAAAATAAAAACCTTGAAACAAAGCAGACGCCCATCAGTAGCAGAATGGCTGAATCTATTGTGCTGCATACAAACCACAGAATACCATGGAACCATTAAAAGGAATAAATTATAGCTATGCTAATTGACATGGAAGAATTTCTACCATGTGTTATCAAGTGAGAAAAGCAAAATGCATAAAATTGTTTATATATACCAGTGTTGATAGCAGCATTATTCACTATCGTCAAAAGGCAGAAATAACTTGAGTCCACTGATGAACGAATAAACAAAATGTGGTATATGCATACAAATGAATATTATTTAGCTTTAAAAAAGACAGAAAATTATGACCCATGTTCACAATATGGATGAACCTTGAAGACATTGTGCTAAGTGAAATAAACCAGTCACAAAAAGACAAACACTGTATGATCCCAAATATATGAGGTAATAGAGTAGTCAAATTTACAACCACAGAAAGTAAAATGGTGGTTGCCAGGGGCTGAGGGGAAGAGGAAAAGCATAAATGTTATTTAATGGGTATGGAGTTTCAGATTTGTAAGATGAAAGGCATTCTAGAGATTGATTGCACAAGAATGTGAATGTACTTAACACTTATATTAAACTGTACACTTAAAAATTGTTAAGATGGTAAATTTTATATTATGTATATTGTACTGCAATTAAAAGTAAATTTTAAAAATTGGGAAAATGTTTTATATAAAAAATAATGCCAATAAACTCTCTCTACACATATAAATACATATATAACCTACTGTAAATAGAGAAAATTTGTAAGGATGACACCAGCTTGTCAAATGAGTTACTCTGCATGAATGCAAACTAGAGAGAATAGTACGTTGTTCAAATAAATCAAGAAAATAAATGATATAGTCCCTACATGGAGGCAATGGGAGTTCTCTACAGAGTGATACCTGGAGGTCTTTATTGACCATAGTGCTTTTCAGTACTTCTTGAAATATATCTTTAGCCACTAATGCCTACAAAGTCATATCCAATAAAACCTATGACCCCCAGCACTGAAAATTAGCTTCCCAGCTAACTGAACTCATAGTTCAATGTAGGGATCTATTTTGTCGCATCAATTTAGGAAATTTTGCCAGATTTACACTTCTGAGAACTAATCTAAGCCAATTTGATTATCCACAATGACTATTTTGGTAGCTTCAAAGAGTTAGAGCTAGGTGAAGTTGAGTTGAACACAACCTTACCACCAGAAAGAAGTTTATATTTTAAAAACATTAAAATAATCATCATAAAAAAGCAGAAATTCTGCCACACATACAAAGATGTATTAGCAAGAAGGCTTCACCCTGCTGTATAAACCTGATGAAGTACATTGCGTAGAATATGTTGCAGTATTCTAATAGTGGGATTCAGCTAACTTTCAAGAAAGTGAGGTGAAAAAATCTACTCTAAGTAGCAATATTGCCTTCATAATCTAGAGGAGGAATCTCTTTCTGGAGCCCAGCACCTTAAAGGGCCCTGAATATCATTTAACACATACAAAAAAAAAAAATAATTTATTAAGGAACAAATGATCTCTTCTATCATTTGGAATCCAGCACTCCATGTTGGCATAGCGTAACTCTAAATATCATTCTAGCAACTAAGAGCTCCAGGAAAACTCTTCTCCTATGCCCTTGAGACACAAGGTTTGCAGGTTGTACTACTTTATGCCCATGCCAGCTGCTTCAGAATGAGAAAAGAGTTTATTTTTTGAAATGCTTAATGCAATCTGATTATAGTTTCAAAATATTAAGCTTAAAATGTCAAATTTATATAAATGATTTTGTTTTTAAATTAGAAATTTATTAATTATAATTTAGTTTTTAATTTTACGACATTTCTAAATATTTTAAAACAAAATGCACAAAAACTTTAATTTTCCTATTTTTAGCAAGTATTTGAAATACGTTTTATAAAATATATTCAGATTTGGTTGTTAAATACAGCTGTACGTTGAGTACAACTACATTTTCAAATACTCTGATCCAATAGAACATAGGTTACGTGACAACCTTGATGGTGACAATCTAACTGAAATATAGGTAAGAAAAAATAATTTTATGGAATAAATATACAATGATCTACAAATTATATATCTCTATTTTATTAATCATCTAAAACATCATTCCTCCGTCAACAGAACAGCAAACAATAATTACATTTGATCTTCTTGGGTCAAAGTTAATTAAAATATTTTGCCAACCTAGTGTCTTATGAAAACTACACACACACACACACACACACACACACACACACATATATATACATGGAGAGAGAGAGAGAGAGAGTTTGTTTGTTTGTTTGTTTCTTGAGACAGGGTCTCACTCAGTTACCCAGCCTGCAGTGCAATGGTGCAATCACAGCTCATTGCAATCTTAAACTCTGGGCTCAAGCAACCCTGCCTTAGCCTCCTGGGTAGCTGGAACTACAGGCATGCAGCACCATGCTCAGCTGAAAACTATTATTTGACACATATCTTTTAATTTTATTGTTATGAAGATACATTTGTCAAGCTAGGAGACTAAAACATATTTTATTTAACTGTTTGTTAGCTTGATTTGTAATCTTTAAAATTTCTGAAATATGGCATGTAACTCTCTATTTTTACTTTTGCTTCAGGCCACCTAAATCGCCTGAACAATGGGTCTATGAGGATCCTAAGGTGAGGGCACCTTGAGAAGAGAATAGGCTACCAGTTCAAGATAATGCCATTCTCAGGTTAGTCAAAAATGGGGAAAGACAATACACTATTTTTAGTCAATACACATATCCTGAACTTCACTAATTTTACCAAGAAAGAAATCATTTCCATATCCATTATCCTAGTTAACAAAACTTTTGGTATTGATTAAAAAAATAAACATTAAGATAAAATCTTCATAGGAAAAGCATTAGATTGGTCTTTCATATGCTAACTAACCATCCCTGGAGACTGCCTTCCTAATTAGGGTTTTTCAACTGTTAAGTTGACTGTCCCTGGGGTGCAGATTACAATTAACCATCACACTATATACTCCTGTTTAAATTGTACTATTTTAAAGTAAATTATAGCAAATACAACAATTACCATATATAAAGGGCTTTATAAATCAAGAGTTCTGCCATTAATTAGCAAACCTTTTTTTTTTTTTTTTTTTTTTTGAGACAGAGTCTTGCTTTGTCGCCTAGGCTGGAGTGCAGTGGCGCAATCTCAGATCACTGCAAACTCCACCTCCTGGGTTCAAGCAAGTCTCCTGCCTCAGCCTCCCGAGTAGCTGAGAGTACAGGCGTTTGCCACCACGCCTGGCTAATTCTTTGTATTTTTAGTAGAGACGGGGTTTCACCGTGTTAGCCAGGGTGGTCTTGATCTCCTGACCTTGTGATCCGCCCGTCTTGGCCTCCCGAAAGTGTTATGATTACAGGCGTGAGCCACTGTGCCCAGCCACAAATCTTTAATACATCCTAGCAACTACTTGATTCAGACAATGGCAGACTTTTCTCTGAAAGATCAGAATTCATTCAATTCTATCCTAGGACGCCTTCTCAAGAAAGCAGCAGCTTGAGCCTCTGTTTCATCTCTACTGTACTGCACCACACTGTGAGCACAGAATAGAAAAGTCATCTCTCTTTATGGCTGGTACCTGGGTGCTGCTTATAGATGACTAAACTCTAAAGAGGTTAGAAATGTCCCAGTCGTTGCCAATTCTTCATGCACACCTCTGAAATCACGACACACAGCTGTGATAGTGACTACCTCCTCACTGAACCCAAGTTCTCCAGTTTAATATTCATGGTATGAGTATATTTCTGTATCCAATTCCTATAATTCAGCTCATTCATCTTTGAGGAGCTCAAAGGTCTTAGTTATCAAATGATTTGAATAAAATGATCACTTAAACCACATTTTCCAGAAAGATGAACTCCTAACACTTTCCATCTGTCTTGGACACCACCTCCTCTTAGAACAAGACAAGTACCAGTGAAGTAGAAACTTAAACCCTAACATGGTTTTATTCTAATGGAAATAATGGAAGACTTACATTGCAGGCCATTTCTCTAACCCACTCCATTTTTCTAATGTTTCCAGTCCTTGATGTTTTTTTAGCCTTGAATTTTCTTTCTTATCAACATCTCTCTGCGTGTGTCTGAGACTTCACCGGGACCTTGAGTTGCGCGGGTACATCAATTCCTTCTATTTATCAGCTAGCTGTTGGAGTGCCTGTGAAAGAGAGCCTCCACACTGCTTCCAGAAAGACCAAAGCTGCGTTAAGGTTTTCAGATCCCTTATCTACGTTGTTGCTATACAATATTTTGCTTTGCTTAAAGAGCCTCTTCTTCCTGTCCAACATCTATAACTGGAAGAGGCTGGAGTTAGGGTGACCAAACAATCTGGTTTGCTTGGGCCTGAGGGATTTCCTGGGACATAGGACTTTCAGTATCAAAGCTGGAAATGCATTGTGCAAACCTGAACTAGTTTGTCACCCTAGTTGGATGACTGATTGGATTCTAGCAAATCTGGCATAGATTGGAGTTTTAACGTAGAGCAGTTCCAGCCCAAGTCTGGTACAAGCAGTACTAACACATTTCCTACATAAAAAGCTCCTCTGGCCAGTGTCTTTTGCACCCAGGTTGTAGCCTTAGAAAAAGGCAGCTTCTTGAAAATTTTTAAAAATTAACTTTCACAGTCTTCTAGCTCTTCACTTACTCAAAAGCCTATTCAGGAGTCCTTAAGCATTTTGCCACTGTCATTTGTTTTGAAGACATAAGTGGCCTCAAACCTGGGCCTCTATAGCATTCTGTTAACATCTGGCATTTCCGGGATTCTAATATTTGTTCAGTTACTAACAGCTCCTCATTCGCATGCTTCTCAGTTGAGCTATCCTTAAGCTCTTCTCTTCATTTTCTTCTCTTGTAAACAAAAAGGTTTCTACTGACTGAGAATAAATTGTAAGGGGTTTCTTTATTATTAGGTAGGGCACATTTTATCCAAAGGATTTCAAAAGCTAAAATTATTCATTCAACAAATATTTATCAAGCGGCTCCTACGTTATTATTAGCACTGTGCTGAGTGCTCAGGATACAAGAGTGAACAATGCAAGCACAATTTGCTAGTCTAGTAAGGGTTGCTGAGAAGTAAATGAGCAGCAATAGTGTGGTAAAAACTGTGAAGGTCAAGTTCCAGAAGTTATAGGAGCACATGGGAGGAAAAACTAACCCCGATTTGGGGGTCATGCAAGAATAAGCGGATGGTTAGCACTTACCTGTTTATGTATTCATTTATTAATTCAACAAATATTTATTGATATTTTAACATATATCATGCACTGTGAATGTCATTGTAAATAAATGAATGCACATATGACATAGTATTTATGTTGAAGCAGTTTCATAGTCTAGAATGAAAAATACATGTAAATAAATAATTATAATATGATGTAGTAAGTGCTATAATAAATGTTACCAAGGAAGATTTCACCAAAGAACTTAGGTTTGTACAGGATTATACTTGACCTGAAAGGTTGAAGAAGAATTTAGAGAAAAATGGTGAAGAAGAAGGGCTCTGCGGGCACAGACAACAGCCTATGGAAATACATAGAGGTATAAAAGAATATGACCAGCAAGGTAACTACAATCATTTAGGTGTGGCTAAGGGAAAGGTGTTGTAAACAATGGTAGACAATAACTGAAATGGTAGGTGACATCAGATCAGAGAAGGCCTTTTATGCCCCTTCAGGGGTTTGAATTTATTCCGGAAATTATAGGAAGTCACTGAATAGTTTTAAGTCTGGAAGTGACCTTTTCAGATTAGTGTTTTAGAAAGAGATCCATAAAGATTGTGAAAGTGGACTGGAGGAAGAGACAATTTCTTTGATCTTCAAAACCACCCTGTGAAGTGAGTATAGCAGATATTTTTCACTCACATCTTATATATAAGGAGCAAGGACTGGAAAATGTTAGGTGATTTGCCTAACGTCCCCTAAGTCATTCCAAAATTGAAGAAAATCAACACTTTGTCCAGATAGCAATATAGGTGGAAACCTCTATGCAGTTCACCTTTGGATTTAATCATCCTATCCTTGAAAAAAAATCTTTAAAAGCTAATACTGGTTGCACTGTTGATTCCAATTAGTTTTGCAAAATTGATTGGATAGAATTTATGGCATCATCTGATGATCTGAAGCATCAAATTGCTCCATAATATGCTTTTCTAGTTCCTAGACAAAGGTCTGGGTCATTCATATTTTCGAATGTTATTCTAAATCTAAGTCTTACATTGTAGGCTGCAAATAAACCATGAAAATAATACAGCTTTTAAAATTGGAGTTAATAGGAGGCAACTCCTTTAAGAAAGTGACATTTTTATCTTCTTGTATTATGAACAGGTCAAAATTGCTGCCACTGGCTCAAATCTGTTTCTTCTGATATTTTAGGGATATTATAGGTGGCAAATAATTGTGAGATAAAGCTTGATTTTTGTTTTCTTCCCCTCTCAGTTTTATAAGTAAGTGCAAACAAGCCAACAAGTTATAATTTTATTTTCCCCCAAAAATGTCTTCATTCAATACTTAGTTTTTCAGAAAATGTATTAATTATAATAAATATTAACCATTAAGTTCATAGAAAAACAAAACATAGTAGTTTAAGTTATTCCTGGAACATCTGGATTTTATTAAGAGATGAAGCGTGGTCAGGTGCAGTGGCTCACACCTATAATCTTATCACTTTGGGAGGCCAAGGTGGCGGATCACTTGAGATCAGGAGTTCAAGACCAGCCCGGCCAACACGGTGAAACCCCATCTCTTCTAAGAATACAAAAATTAGCGGGGTTTCATGGTACAGCCCTGTAATCCCAGCTACTCAGGAGGTTGAGGTAGGAAAATCACTTGAACCCGGGAGGCAGAGTTTGCAGTGAGCCAAGATCACACCACTGTACTCCAGCCTGGACGACAGAGTAAGACTCTGTTAAAACAAACAAACAAACAAACAATAACAAAAAAAGAAGTGAAGCATAACAATTAATCAGTACATGTTAGTAGTAAGGGAAGGTCAGTTTACTAATTTTTCCTCTATAACAGCAGTTCTCAAAATGTGGTTCCAGGGCCGGTAGCATCTGCCTCATCTGGGACTTGTTAAAAATAAAAATTCTTAACCTGTATCCCAGACTTACTGAGTGCCATGGAAGCAGAAGCAGCAATTTGTTTTTTAAGAAGCCATACAGGTGATTCTGCGCTGAAGTTTGAGGCACACTGGTGTAAATTTAAAAAGCATGTTTCAGACTACGAAAGACCTGGTTTCAATTCCAACTTTAGCTAGATTATTTTGGATACATCATCTAATTTCCTGGTACCAAGGTTTTCTTACCTGGTTAATAACTTATCCTTGTCGCTGCCCTTATAAGTATTACAAATACTACCTGAGAACTGATATTGCTCATCTGCTTACTGGAAGGCTCCCCTCTCCAAGTGATTCAGACACATGCTTAAGTTTAAGAACCACTTGTTTCAAACGTACGATCTATAAGATGCCATACACTGGAAACAGAATCAGCTACATATTTTGCAAGGTCCATTGCAAAATGAAAATGCAGAGTCCCTTGTTCAAAAATTGAGAATTTCAAGAGGATGAGAGCAGAGCATTAAACCAAGTATGGCACCCCACTAAGCCCAGCCCTATGAATGCCCAGCCTTTGAATGTCCAAAGACAAGTTTCCACTTCTATCTAACCACACCTTATTTTTTTTAGAAGAAAATAATATAATGCCATGAAAGTAGGCCACATTTCCTCCTTAGACACTGTCAATCTTACCTCTGAGCTGTTGCCCTCCATAGACAGACATGATCATTAGCTTCCTGGTTTTTGCTTATTCTGGTATCTTCCTTTTAGCTATTCAAATATATTTGTACCTCAAGATCCAACTTAAGGTCCCTATCCTCCATGAAATCTTTCCTTATCACCTTAACCTACTAGTCTGTCTTTTTAAACTCACCTAGTACTTATTTTATACCAAACATTTAGCTCTTTTTGTATATATTAATGAGTGCTGATCACTATGGTCATGTTGTTTCTCGAGTTTGAATATAAGCATCTTGAGCTTTGAAACAGTGTCATCATTGTACAATGGAAAGGGCACATACTTTTGAGCTCAATAAAGCTTGGGTGTAAATACTCTCTCCTATTTACTTGCTGTGACTGGGGAAATTAATCAACTTTTGAGTCTCAGAATCTTCACTGGGAAAATGGGATAATAAAACCTAATTCATTGGATTGTTGTGAGGATTCAATAATATATGTAAAGCCCTTGGCATATATATAAGGGCTCATCAAATACTAGTTCCTCTATCACATGTATGCCTCCATATATCTGATTTTGCTTCAGCCAACATCCCAGTGCTGAACACAAAGGCAGCATTCAATAAATATTTGCTCATTGGAATATACTCTCTCTATATATATTTTTTTAATGTACTATTTTACATTTACCCAAGAAGTAAACCAATCCTATGTTGAATTTTTGTATAATGTGTTGGCTCTGACTTGTTTGTAAGTTTTTACCTTCACATGCTGACTTCTGTAAAAAAAAAAAAAAAAGGTCGAATTTTGTAGACCTCATATTTTCAAAGCATTTGCACAGCTATTATAGCATTAAAGACACTCTTAATGGGTAAAAAGATAGATCTTATTCCCAATCAAGAAATGGGAAAAACTGGCACTGGTGGCTAAGGAATTGCTCTAAGTGACAGTACCAGTGTACTTTAATATACAGAAAAACGTTCAAGAGGCTTTATCTAAACTCAGATCTACTGACTCCTTCTCCATTATTTTTTTTTCACTATACCAATCTCTCAGGCAAAAAACAATGTATCTGTAAAGTATACGCAGGAACAACTATTTTAATTAACTAAAATAGTATAAACAGCCTATTTCCTTTTATTCTGGGTGTAGAGTAGGCACTTGATGACTGGATTAAAAACAGCACATGATACATCAATTGCAGTTCCTGGTTTACAGTTTTAAGTAATAGAGAGTGAGTTATTTAAACTGCTCTTTTTGATAAACATATTTTAAAGAGGGCTTTTTCTCCCAATGATAATGTAAGAACAAGGTTCATTATTTTTAAGACAATTTCAATTCGGGGCCTAGCACATCATGCTTGAGAGCTGGTTTTTTCCTTCTGCGAATGATCTTCTCTAAACTGGTGCAAACCACACTTTGCCTGCCAAACTTATGACTCAAAGGCCCCGAAGGGCTTTTTGTAGCCTCCCAGCCACAGCCCAGAAACCATAAGCTGTTTCCACGTGAAACGTCCAAACACCGACGGTCTCCCAAGCCGAAGATCCGCTACCATCAAAGCTTCTATATAAAAGGCAAATGAGAAGGCAGCGCCCCCTTCTGCTCCCACCCCCTTCTGCTCCCACCCCCTTCATGTCAGCAGCAGCCAATCGCTTTTCTCCATCGTGTGGTCGGCCCCTGGGATTGGCCAGGGAAGGGACCGGCGCGGAACCACTGCGCGCACAGGCGGAGCGCGGGGACTTGTCCGTCACGTGCGGCCGCCCGGCCTCTCTGCCTTGCCGCGCGCCTGGCGGGGTTGGGGGGCGGGGACCAAGATCTGCTGCGCCTGCGTTGTGGGCGTTCTCGGGGAGCTGCTGCCTGAGCTGCTGCCGCCGCTACCACCGCGTTCGGGTCTAGAATTTGGAATCCCTGCGCCGCGTTAACAATGAAGCAGAGTTCGAACGTGCCGGCTTTCCTCAGCAAGCTGTGGACGCTTGTGGAGGAAACCCACACTAACGAGTTCATCACCTGGAGCCAGGTACGGTCAGGCCACGGCGGCCTCTGAACCCCCTGAATAACCGCGTCCTCACTCACTCTCCCGCTGGGTGGTCTCTCGCGGCCTTGCGGCTCGACGCTGCCTGCCAGGCCCGCGGTGCGGGGCCTTGGCGTTCGGCCTCGCGGGGGACCCCCTGTATTGTTCGCTAGGGGAGCCGCGGGGGCCTGGCCGGCAGCGCCGCTCGCCTCAGGCCGCGGTGGGGGAGGGGCGGCCCGCGCGGGGCGTAGCGGCCCTGGCAGCCCCTTAACGGTCTGGTCCGCGTTCGGAACCGGCCCGGCGTCGCGAGGGGAATCGGCGAGCCGAGGGCGCGGGAGCCTCTTTACTGCACACTCATCCTCTGTCCTCCCGCCCGGCTCAGGGGTTACAAATCGCGGAGGGGACGGGGAGTCCAGGGCCAGGATCATCGACCTGGGGCTTTACAGGAGGCGATCTTTACCTCAGCGACCGATCACCCCCTCCCCGTTCCCCCAACACTGCTTTGCATCTGGGATCTTTATGTGGAGAGCAGTCAAGGAAATAGACATATATTCAAACGCAGATTACTGCTTATCAGTTGGTTTTAAAAATATATAGAAATTAACACATTCTTTCGAGATTCTGTGCTATTTGTATAGTCGGATTATTAGGATTGTTTTAATAAAGTACTAATAGGTGGTCAGTAACTTAGTAGTTACTAAATTTCACTGAACTGTTACCAACAGAGGGGCATATCGATGTGTTGATTATTGGTCTGATCTCAGCTCTGCTTGTAAACAAGGATGACCTTAGTCCAGCCCCTTTTCTTGTCTGGCCTAAGTTAAATCCGTAAGATGGATGGGTTGCCTAGGTGACCCAAGACCTCTTTCAGTTCCAAATACAAGATTCTAGGCAGAATGATTATTTACATCCACACTACCTTTACATTAGAATACAATCCTAGGCTGTTGGAATCATTTTATGAAGGGAAGTGGTTAACTCTTGTTGTAGATGATCACCTATTGAGGCATATTTTCATGTGTGTAGTTCTTGAGAAAAGTAAGTGAAAACTACCTGCATAGTGCCTGGCACCTGTTAAGTGCTGAGTAAATGTTATCTCCCGTCCTCCTTTCTTTCCTGTTCTCCTCCTATTATAGGAACTCTCAGTTTTATTTACTTTTATCTTAACAGGGAGTGAGCACCATATTAAGACCCTGAAGTTTTGACTACTCTAATACCATAGTTTGCCTTGTGTTATTATTTGTTCTTTTTTCTAACTTCCTTGTAGGGTTTAATTTTTGTGTGTTCCTTATGAGCAACTGAGTTATCCTTTTAGCCCCACTCGCTGCTTGGAGTTGAGTGCGGGGAGGTGGTGGGGCGGGGGCATTGTGTGAGTGTTTGTATTAAGAATTTAATGAGTTCTGTACAATTGTACAAAGCTAGGTGAAAATAAGAAAGCCAGCCACTAGCATGTACTTAAAATAAACACATGTCTCATGCTTTTCATCAGTTAGAAGGATTAAAAGTTGACAAGAAGGGTCAGCACAGACTGTTATTCAGACATGTATTCGTGTTAGAGATCGGACTGAGATTCTCTCCCCACGAAAGCTGACCTTATCATACCTTTTTGTCTTTTACAGGCCAGAAATAGGGGCCATATATATTGGCAATTGCTTTTAATCAGAGTATCATGCCAGTCGTAGGCCTGTTAAATTCTGATTAGTAACTGTTTTAATAGCATTCTTATTTTCTGAGCAGTGTCAAATGTGGAGAGTTTTGTACTGATCCACAAATGCATCATTCTGTGAGTTCTAAGCCAAATAAACAAGCCACTTAACCATTTTTTAATCCCATTACTAACTTTAAGCTTATGTGTTAACTAATTTTCTAATATGCCTATGGGACAATCAAAATGTAAGCTCAGTAAGATCACTGTGGCGGAGACACAGATGTTTAATAATTGATGAATAAATGAGATCCCTCGAAAATGTAATGGAGTGGTAGGAATGATGAAGATAAAATTATGTTTGAAATGAATCTTAGAGATCATCTAGGTTAGCCTCATCATTGTATAGATGAGGATTTGAGGCTTGGACAGGTGAGATTATTTATCCATAATTATACAGCTCGCCAAGATTGGAGATGAGACTCTTAACATAAGCTTGTCCAACCCGAAGCCCACATGTGGCCAAGGATGGGTTTGAATGCGTTCCGACACAAATTCATAAAGTTTCTTAAAGAAATATGAGATATTTTTGCAGTTTTGCTTTTAAGCTCATCAGTTATCATTAGTGTTAGTGTATTTTATGTGTGGCCCAAAACAATTCTTCCAGTGCTGCCCAGGAAAACCCAAAGATTGGACACCCCCACCCTAATAGATTTCTGAGCTCCCAGATCAGTCTTCCACCAATAGAACTAGACAATACAAGTTGACATCATATTTAGTTTTATACCAAAATGTTGCTTGCCACAAGTCAGTGGATAATTCTGAATAAATGTTGTCTAGGGCTAAGCCTAGTTGCTTAGTTGTCTCACTCGTGCTCTCCATTAATTTTTCTAAAAGCAGTGCTAACACTGAAAAGTAAAACTTTAACAATAATGTTAGGTGGAAAAACCAAAATAAGTTACTTTCGTCTTTCTCTTTTCTTTGATGAATAAATGAAATCCCTAGAAAATGTAATGAGAGTGGTAGGAACGATGATATAATAGTCCTCAGCAGGCTTTGAATTTCTAAGTGGCAGAGATTATATCACATTCTTTTTTTTTTTTTTTTTTTTTTTTTTTTTGTAGTAGAGTATCACTCTTGTCACTCTAGAGTACAGTGGCACGATCTCAGCTCCCCGAACCTCTGCCTCCTGGGCTCAAACGATTCTTCTGCCTTAGCCTCTTAAGTAGTTGTGATTACAGATGCACACCACCATGCCTGGCTAATTTTTGTGTTTTTAGTAGAGAGGGTGTTTCACCATGTTGGCCAGGCAGTCTCAAACTGCTGACCTCAAGTGATCCGCCTGTCTTGGCCTCCCAAAGTGTTGAGATTACAGGTGTGAGCCACAGGTGCCCAGGTACTCTCATCTTTTAAAAGTGGCTATTTATGGTGGTTTCTGGTTTCCTTCAAACTTGTGTTTTACTTCTGTTGAGCTAATTTAGCATTTGTACTATGAAAATCATTGAGAACTTTTAGAAGAAGCAGTTGTTTTGGGAACCAGACAACCTTTTGTGCAATTTTTTTTCAGTGGTGGAAAATAATTTATTTCTCTACCTTGAGTGTAAGGCAAGGGGAAAAAACTCTTACCAACTGCGTTTTTCCAAAACCAACTGCGTTATCCAAATTATCTCTGGATAATATCTCTGGAGACTTATATAACTTTAATTTTCCTTGAAGTTTGCAATATGACAAAATTAAAAAGTGAAATAATACCTCTCACCATTAAATACAAGAATATAATGATCTGAACAATTGAAATTATACTTAAATGTGTTACTGACTCTAAAATAATAGAAATGCCTTAATTCCAGACTGTCTTTAAGAAAGCATAACGTGACTAGGTGCGGTGGCTCATGCCTGTAATCCCAGCACTTTGGGAGGCCAAGATGGGCAGACGGCTTGAGCTGAGGAGTTTGAGACCAGCCTGGGCAACATGGCGAAACCCTGTCTCTACAAAAAAATACAGAAAGTAGCCAGGTATGGTGGCATGCATCTTTAGTCCCAGCTACTCAGGAGGCTGAAGAGGGAAGATGGCTTGAGTCCACGAGGCAGAGGTTGCAGTGAGCTGAGATCACACCACTGCAAGCCAGCCTGAGCAACAGAACAAAATCCTGTCTCAAAACAACAACAAACAGAAAAGAAAGAGCGTTTTACATATTTCCATTTTATCCTTACTCTTCTGAAAAACAAAAATGAAAAGTTTCATTTTTTAACATTTCCTTTAAATGTAAAATTTTATATAACTGCTCTTGGCTTTGATAGTCTGTTGTCAGAATCAAGTACAGAGATTGTACTGTCAGACAACCTAAAGCTGTTTTAAATCTTAAGTGTCCTAAAGAGAGGGCACATATTAGCTTGGAAGCAACTGGTGAAACTTGATACTCAGAGACAAGGCTGTAGAGGTTGAATGAAGTTATATAGTAAAAAACAGCCTTTACAAGTTAATGAAATGTGATAACCAGTGTACGCTGAAGTGAAGCAGTGTAAAAGAAGGAAAGAACTGGAGGGTCATTCTTTTGTCAGTGTTGTTACCTTTGTCTCTGTTTTTCAGATTGTTTGAGAAAATGAAGTGATTTCCACCAAAGACTTCATACCCAGCTTTTCCCCCTTTTTGTGCCCTTTGGTATTCTCTGCTTCTCTGTCCCCCTCATGTCAGCAGAAATGAATTAGGAAATAGGTAGGAGGGAGAGAGAGCAAAAACAGAATTTTTCCATTGTTTTCTAGCTGTTTTGGATGAATTTGAGCAGTAGGCCCTTGGACTTCACAAAGTACTAGTATTGTTTTGAACATCCCAGCAACCATTGCATTATTTCAGTGTTTCAAAGTGAAAATAAGAAAGACTACAAGTGTGGGAAGATGAGGGTAAAATCCAACTTAGATAGACCTGCAGAAAAGTTGAAAGATTGATTTTCAAGTATTTTTACTTGTGTATATATAAGAGAAAGAATGAGCTTTTAAAGACTCCAAAGGATTGGCTGGTACATATTAAAAAATTATAGATTGGTAAGTCACAAATTTCTGTTCTGAAAAATGTTTTAAAGTAATGTGGCTGAAGTATTAGATTATTAGGAATATTTTGAGTGTTCTAAACCAAGAGTGCCAAATGGTTAATTTGGAGAGTAACTATCGTTTCTACTCTTTGGAATCTTGCCAACATTTTTGGGTAGGGTTTAAGGAGAAGGTGCCTGTCTTTCCCACCTCACTCAGTAGTAGTTTTCTGATCCTTGTAAAATACTTAGAGAGAGGGAGATTCTGTGTTGTATTGCTTGAACCTCACAGGTTTAAAAGGGAGGAAGGTGAATTTTTGCACTCTAAGTTATTTACTAATTTTAGAATAGAGACTGAGGGAATACAATAAGCAGAGATAGAGTGATGTGAATGAATAAGGAGGGTTTGTGAGAGAGAGTGAGCACAGGTATAAGCAAGAGATTATTGTCATCTTCCTATTTTATATAATCAAATAAAATTTGATGAAATTCTAAAAATTCAGTTTATTTGGCCAAAGATTAATTTAGTCAGTCACAGATACTTGTTATGAGTCTGTTATGACCTGATAGTGTGCTGGGTATTAGGAATTCATTCAGTAGTGAACCAAAGTGCCTACCTTTATGGAGCTTACATTTGAGTGATGGATATTAATAAATAAAAAGTAAGCAAATACAAGCTGGGTGTGGTGGTGCATGTCTGTAGTCCCAGGTACTGGAGAGGCTGAGTTGGGAGGATTGCTTGAGCCCAGGAGTTTGAGGCTAGCCTGGGCAACATACTGAGACCCCTGTCTCTTAAAAGAAAAAAAAAAAAAATTAAAAGCAAGCAAAACACAATTAATATAATTTCAGTTAGTGATAAATGCCTTTAAAAAAGCAAGATAAACTGTGTATTGATTAAGGTCCAATCATAAGTCAGAAGCCATAGATATTTTCAAGAGGGTAAGTTTAATAGAGTTACTGATTTTATCAGGGAAATTAAAGAAAATTCAGGGAATACAGGAATAGTTTTAAGAAGCAGCTACTACTGATATGGCTGAGATAGAGTGCCCAAGTAAGAACCCTTTTTGCCAAGGCTAAGATTCTTACCTTGTTGGAGAGGATATGGCCATGACTCAGTGGCAGAGAAGTCACTAGTGTTGCTCTGGTGGAACTTACTGGAAATGCATCCTTTAAAACTTGCTGGGGAATATGCCCTCTAGTTGAGGGACTGGCAAACTACAGTCCTTTTGCCAGCTGTTTTATAAATAAAGTTTAATTAGAACACAGCTATGCCCAATCTATTTACATATTGTCTATATCTCTCACTACAAAGGTAGAGTTATGATGTTATAATCTGCAAGCCTAATTTACTATTTGTCCCATTAAGATAAAAGTTTATAAATCCCTATTCTGGAGTACCCTAAAAAACTGTGTATGGGGAGATATCTTGTTAGAGATACTCTGCTTTGAAACCTCCCCAGAGAGGGAGCACCAGGGAAAGCTGATGGCCTTTGAGTGTTGCTGACTACCGTTAATATCAAGAGCTAGGCACTGGAGAACCTTCCTCCACTGCAGAAGCTTGCCAAGGATACATGAGTCAGGAACAAGAACTCCTTTTTCTTGTGATATCTCTGTAGTATCCCATGCTGACAAAACTTAACATCATGGTACCTAGAAAAATAAAGATATTTATTTAAGGGATCTAGCTCTATGCTTGTAGAGCAGACAATGAAGAATGAATTTGGAGCAATAAATTGATAACTGACCCATAAACAAACTAGGATTTGTGGATATTTTAGGTAAGGTGATGAGGAAAGCCTCTCCAAGGAGATGATGTTTGAGGAGAGATCTAAATGATTAGAAAAGATGGGCCAGACAGAGGGGAATGACAAAAGGAAAGGCCTTGAATGTGGCTGTTCAAGGAAGCAGGAAGGCCCATGTGGTTAGAGTATCTTTAGGGAATAGGAGAGTGAGGGTAGGGAGGTAGGGCGGAGCAGATGGTGTAGGGCCCTAGATCTGTAGTAAGAAGATTGGAAATGAGGGGACCAGTTAGAAAACTATCACAGTTTTCCTATATGGCATTGAAAATATTGGTGGTTGAGACTAAGGTAGCAGCAGTTGAGGTATTGAGAAGTAGTCAGCTTTGAAATATTCTTTGAAGGCAGAGCTGCAGGATTTGCTGATGAATTGATAAATTGGCTATGGTTGGAGGAACGACAATTAAAAATGATTCATAAATTTGGTTTGAACTACAGGATAAATCCATTTGCTGAGGGAAGATAAGTTAGAGATTCTTTTTGGCATATTAACTTTGAGATTAAAAACGAATCTGTAGTAGTATTTGAAACAACTTGAAAGTTGTTTAATTTTTCTTAAGTTTGACCATGCCTAGTCATATGGCCACACCTAATTTCAAAAGGGATGGGGAAGTGCAGTGCTAGGAAAAAAAAAAAAAAAAAACAGGAATTTTTTGAACAGCTTGACTGACTTCCATACTCCAAGATGTCCAAGTGGAAATGTTGAATAGGTTGTTGAGTATAAGACTTTGGCATTCATGGTGGAGTTTGGACCTTGTAACTGGTAAAGCCATGAGACTAAATGAAATCATCATCTGTGAAGATAGAAGGAACCAAAAGATTTATTATTCCAACATTTAGAGAGTCTGAAGACAAAAGTCAGCAAAGGACACTGAGAAGTGAAAAAGTGAAACAGTGAACAGTGAAAAAGAAGGAAAAATCAAGGGAGTGACCTCATAGAAATTAATGAAAGAAAATGGCTCAGGAAAGAGATCAGCTGTGTCATATGCAGTTAGGAATATTCTTGTATGTTTCTCCTGGTGTATATAAGCAAGTTTCTCTAAGGTCTGTACACTCACATCAATTGCTGGGATATAGGGTATGAAATGTTTAACCTCAGGATAGTGCAAATTATCTTCCAAAGAGACCACACCAGCTTATTCCGCTCTTAGCCATGTAGGAGATTTTCTGTTAATCTGCCTCTTCAAAACTGTGTATTAGTTATTGTTCTTAATTTTTACCAATCTAATTGAGATAAAACATTGTCTCAATGAGGTTTTGATTTATATTTTCTTGATTATTAATGAGTTCTAAAACCTTTTTACGTTTGTTGGCTATTTGTGTTTCCTGTTCTGTGAAATGTTTGTTTTGCCATTTTTCTGTTTTTTTTTTTTTTTTATTGTTTGTGAGAATTCCTATATATTCTACATACTCACTTTTCAAGTTTATGTGTTGGCCATATCTTCCAGTTTGTGGTTTTTTACCTTTTAGTTGTCTAGAACCTTTACTGAGTAGTTCCTCCTTTTCTAGTGATCTGTATTGCCACTTCTGTCTTATGTCACAAGTACATATAGATATTGTCTTAATCAGTTGGGCTGCTGTAGCAGAATAACATAGACTAGGTGGCTTCAACAACAGAGATTTATTTTTTACAGTTCTGGAGGCAGGGAAGTCCAAGATGAAGGCACTAGTCATTTCAGTTCCTGCGTTAGAGCTTTCTCTGCTTTGCAGACAGCTGCCTTCTCTCTGTGTCTTCACAATGGTGGAGAGAGAGAGAGAGAGTGTGTGTTCTGGTCTCTCTCATCTTATAAGGACACTAAACCTAACTTGGGGGTCCTATCTTCATTACCTTTTCTGAACCTAATTACCTCCCAAAGGCCCTACCTCCAAATACCATCATATCAGGGGCAAGGGTTTCAACATAGAATTTTGGGGGACACAAACATTCAGTGGTTTTGTTTCTGGAGTCTTTATGCCATTCCATTGGACAGTTTATCCTGTGCCTGTCTTCTGCTGTCTTAATTACTGTAGCTTCAGAAAAAGTCTTTTGGTAGGGTAATCTATTCTTCAGGAGTGCCTTAACTATTTTTGGTCTTTAGCTCTTCCATATACGTTTTAAAATCAAGTTCCATTAAAAAAAGAAAGCCTTTTGGATTTTTGCTGCAATTGCATCAAAACTATATAAATCAGATTCGGGAAAATCGGTATCTCTATGTTGTGTATTCTCGTGACAAGGCATATTTCTAAATTCATTTTGTTGATTTATAAATGTTTCCTATTAGGCCTTGTGGATCTTTGTTCATTTTCTTCCTGGATATCTTATATGTGTTGTAAATGGTGTTCTTGACTTAAAAATAGATTTCTAACTGTTGCTGGTAATTAGAAATACAAGTAATTTTTGTAAATTGATAATCAGTGAGCAAATCATTTTACTGATTTCAGTTTTCTGAGTACACCCATAGTATCTGTGATTGATATTTATTTTCTTCCTTTCAGACCTTTATGCCTTCAGTTTTTCTTTTTGCAGTAACTAAGAGTGAATAGTAGCAATTATCGTGGGATTCCAGCTTTGTTCTTAATTTTTAAAGGGAATGTTTTTAATGTTTCCCTCTTACTAGCTGTTAGAATTGAGAGTTTTTAACTTCATGTTTTCTTCTTGACATCAAATGTCCAGTAAGTTAGTGGGAAAGGGACTTACTAGAATGGAAGACACAAGAAAAGATTGACTTCAGGGGAAACAGGAAATGGGTTGAGAACATACTGAGTTAACATAGTGTAAAAAATGTTAACAATTTTAAATTGAAGTGTGTAATTTGAGATGATCATGGACAGGGATGTAGATGTGTTTATCATCATATAAAATAAAGTCAATAATAAGATACCCTAGTGTGGATATAAATATTCATATATATATATATTCTTTCCTTTGTCTTTCCTTTGTCTAAGGAAAGAATATCAATGCTGCCATGATTAAGGATAAAAACCTAGAAAACACAGCTACCTCTTATTTGATAGGTGGAAGAAATTGAAAGGAAATATGAGAGATAAGAGACTCAATAGTGTTTAACATCAAAGCCCAGAGAGTAGAACATTTAAGGAGGTAATTGTTAGTTGTACCAAATGAAATGCCACAGAGAGGTGTAGGAAGATCAGGACTGAAAAGAGGGCATTGAATTTGACATTTGACATTTTAGAAATCTGGTTTCAGTCAAGTGAGGGAACCAAAACCAGTTTTAGTGAGAGTAAGTGGATGGTCCTGAATTGGAGAAGGGGGGTTTAAAATACCTGCTTGTTAAATTTTGCAGTTAAGGAAAAGACAAATGGGTAGATTGAAAAAGAAGGCGTAAGAGGGAAAGTTCTTTTAAGGTAGGAAAAGATGTATGCATTTTAATTTTGATGATTACCTAGTTGCCAATCCTGGTTATTGTCAAGGGTTGTAAATTTAATCTAATAAGGGAAAATCATTATTTGTTTTGCTTTACATTCTTTAATTATGAGTCTGGGCCTCTGCTAAATTTCACAGTGTGTTTTTCATCAAAATTGTGTTTCTGTTAGGAAGAAAGTAGAGGAGAGTAGAGATAGAGTAAGAAGCTAGCAGTCTCCCTGGATAAATTTATATTTTATCTATATGTCTTCTTTGTTTATTATGTCATGTCTCCAAAAGCTTGGTTGTAAAGAGTGAGAGGGCATTGAGCTCTTATTTTTCTTCCCAAATGGAAAATTTCTTAATCCTTTTCTGTCCTGATTATCCCCTAATTTGAATGCCATCTTGACTTACTACCTGGTAAATTCTCAAATAGATTTGCTGGTTCATCTATCCTCTCTAGTCAGTCCATTAATCTATTTAATCACTTTTTCTTTTGTACTAAATTGTTGACACTATGATTTTATAATCTATATTGGGTAAGGTTAAAATACTCCCCATTGTTCTGAATATTTTCTTGTTTGTTGTTATGTAATTATTTTTACAAGCGAACTTAAGTACCTAATGTTTGGTTATAATAGCATCAATTCATCTTTACTCCACAAATCATTTTTTAATAGAGAATTTAATGTATTGGTTAATTTAGAGAGGATTGACACCTTTATGATACTGCATTTGTCTTCCTTTTATATTTCTGTAGTTTTAATATTTTTAAAGTTCCTGTATATTTTTAAATTTTATTTTTAGATACTTAACATTTTTCTATTATTATTGGGTTTTTTATTCCATTTTAGTTTCTAATTTTTTTAATTATGGTAAAATATACATAAAATTAACCATTTTAAGTTTGTTAAGTTAGATTCACATTGTTAGGCAACCATTACCACCACCCATCTCCAGAACAGTTTTTATCTTTCCACACTGAAACTTTATACACTTTTCACAATAACTTCCAACTCCTTCCTCTCCCCCCAGCCCCTGACAATCACCATTCTACTTTTTGTCTCTGAAATTGGCTATTATGAAAACTTCATATAAGGGAAATTGTACAGTGTTTGTTCTTTTGTGACTGGCTTATTTCACAGCATAAAGTTTTCAAAGTTCTTTCCATGTTGTAGCTGTGAGAATTTCCTTTTTTAGGTGAAATAATATTTCATTGCATGTATATACTATATTTTATCCATACATATTTCACAATGTATTGGTGGATACTTAAGTTACTTCTACTTTTTGCCTATTGTGAAAAATGCTACTGTGAACATGGGGTACAAGTATCTGTTCAAGTCGTTGCTTTTATGTTTTTTTTTTTTGTTATTGTTGTTTTTGTTTTTGTTTTTTGTTTTTTTTTTTTTTTTTTGAGTGTATACTTAGGAGTGGAATTGCTAGATTATATGTTCTTTGTTTAATTTTTAAAGGAACTATCATATTGTTTTCCACAGCAACCACACTATTTTAACATTCCCAACCAATATTGCACCAAGATTCCAATTTCTCCACATCCTTGCCAAAACTTTTTTTATGTGTTTTTGATAATAGCCATTCTGCTGGTTGTGAAGTAGTATATTGTTTTAGTTTTGATTTTCATTTCCCTAATGATTTGTGTTACTGACCGTCTTTTTATGTGCTTATTGGCAGTTTGTATAGATTCTTTGGAGAAATACCTACTCAGTTCCTTGCTCGTTTTTTAATCGGGTTGTTTGGGGGTTTTTTGTCTTTTGTTGTTTTTGAATTTTAAGAGTTCTTTCTATGTTCTGGATATTAACTTCTTATGAGATATATGATTTGCACTTTCTTTCCATTCTGAGGGTTGTCTTTTAAATCTGTTGGTAGTCTTCTTTTCGTAAAAGTTTTTGGATTTGATGTAGTTCTATTTGTCTGTTTTTGCTTTTGTTGCTTGTACTTTTAGTGTTACATTCAATAAATCATTGCTAAATCTAATGTCATGCTTTACTACTGTTAAAAGTTTATTTAGTGCTTGGGTTTAGGTCTTTCATTGATTTGAAGTTAGTTTTTATATATGGTATGTATCAGCTAAGGGTCTAACTTCATTTTTTTGTATGTAGATACCCAGTTTTCCCTGCACCATTTGTTGAAAAGACTGTCCTTTTTTAATTGAATGGTCTTGACACTTGCCAAAAGTCCTTTGGCAGGGTTTATTTCTGGGCTCTGTTTTATTTCGTTGATCTATATGTTTGTCTGTATGCCAGTACCGTGCTACTTTGATTACTTATTTTTGTAGTGTTTTCAGGTGTTTGTTTTTTGTAGAGAAAAACACTAGTGACGTTTAATATTAATTTATTAACCACGTATCTCACTGAATTCTTAAAAGGATTTTTTAATTGATTGTACAGCGACTAGGATTGCAACCCCTGCTTTTTTTTGTTCTCCATTTGCTTGGTAGATCTTCCTCCATCCCTTTATTTTGAGCCTATGTGTGTCTCTGCACGTGAGATGGGTCTCCTGAATACAGCACACTGATGGGTCTTGACTCTTTCTCCAGTTTTCCAGTCTGTGTCTTTTAATTGGAGCATTTAGCCCATTTACATTTAAGGTTAATATTGTTATGTGTGAACTTGATCCTGTCATTATGATGTTAGCTGGTTATTTTGCTCATTAGTTGATGCAGTTTCTTCCTAGCATCGATGCTCTTTACATTTTGGCATGTTTTTGCAGTGGCTGTTACCAGTTGTTCCTTTCCATGCTTAGTGATTCCTTGAGGAGCTCTTGTAGGGCAGGCCTGGTGGTGACAAAATCTCTCAGCATTTGCTCGTCTGTAAAGGATTTTATTTCTCCTTCACTTATGAAACTTAGTTTGGCTGGATATGAAATTCTGGGTTGAAATTTCTTTTCTTTAAGAATGTTGCATATTGGCCCCCACTCTCTTCTGGCTTGTAGAGTTTCTGACGAGAGATCTGCTGTTAGTCTAATGGGCTTCCCTTTGTGGGTAACCCGACCTTTCTCTCTGGCTGCCCTTAAGATTTTTTCCTTCATTTCAACTTTGGTAAGTCTGACAATTAAACCAACAAAGATCAAAAGAGACAAAGAAGGCCATTACATAATGGTAAAAGGATCAATTCGACCAGAAGAGCTAACTGTCTTAAATATACATGCATCCAATACAGGAGCACCCAGATTCATAAAGCAAGTTCTTAGAGACTTACAGAGAGACTTAGACTCCCACACAATAATAATGGGAGACTTTAACACCTCACCGTCAACATTAGACAGATCAATGAGACAGAAAGTTAACAAGGATATCCAGGAATTGAACTCAGCTCTGCACCAAGCGGACCTAATAGACATCTACAGAACTCTCCACCCCAATCAACAGAATATACATTCTTCTCAGCACCACATCACACTTATTCCAAAATTGACCACATAGTTGGAAGTAAAGCACTCCACAGCAAATGTAAAAGAACAGAAATTTTAACAAACTGTCTCTCAGACCACAGTATAATCAAACTAGAACTCAGGACTAAGACACTCAATCAAAACTGCTCAACTACGTGGAAACTGAACAACCTGCTCCTGAATGACTACTGGGTACACAACAAAATGAAGGCAGAAATGAAGATGTTCTTTGAAACCAATGAGAACAAAGATACAACATACCAGAATCTCTTGGACGCATTTAAAGCAGTGTGTAGAGGGAAATTTATAGCATTAAATGCCCACAAGAGAAAACCGGAAAGATCTAAAATTGACACCCTAACATCACAATTAAAAGAACCAGAGAAACAAGAGCGTTTACGTTCAAAAGCTAGCAGAAGGCAAGAAATAACTAAGATCAGATCAGAAGTGAAGGAGATAGAGACATAAAAAACCTTTCAAAAAATCAATGAATCCAGGAGCTGGTTTTTTGAAAAGATCAACAAAAATTGATAGACCGCTAGCAAGACTAATAAGTAAGAAAAGAGAGAGGAATCAAATAGACACATTAAAAAATGATACAGGAGATATCACCACCGACCCCCCAGAAATACAAACTACCATCAGAGAATACTGTAAACACCTCTAAGCAAATAAACTAGAAAACCTAGAAGAAATGGACACATACACTCTCCCAAGACTAAACCAGGAAGTAGTTGAATCCCTGAATAGACCAGTAACAGGCTCTGAAATTGAAGCAATAATTAATAGCCTACCAACCAAAAAAAGTCCAGGACCAGACGGATTCACAGCCGAATTCTACCAGAGGTACAAGGAGGAGCTGATACCATTCCTTCTGAAACTGTTCCAATCAATAGAAAAAGACAGACTCCTTCTGACTCATTTTATGAGGCCAACATCATCCTGATATCTAAGTCTGGCAGAGACACAACAAAAAAAGATAATTTTAAACTAATATCCCTGATGAACATGGATGTAAAAATCCTCAATAAAATACTGGCAAACCGAATCCAGCAGCACATCAGAAAGAAAGCTTATCCACCATGATCAAGTGGACTTCATCCCTGGGATGCAAGGCTGGTTCAACATACGCAAATCAATAAACATAATCCAGTATATTAACTTAGACCAAAGACAAAAACCACATAGTTATCTCAATAGATGCAGAAAGGCTGGCACGACAAAAATTCAGCAGCCCTTCATGCACAAAGCTCTCAATAGAGTGCATTGATGGGCATTATCTCAAAATAATGCAGAGCTGGTGGCCCACTTGACAGATTACCCATAGCCCACGTATGGCAATAATGTGCTGCATGGGCAAAACTGGGAAGCATTCCCTTTGGCACAAGACAGGGATGCCCTCTCTCTCACCACTCTATTCAACATGAGTGTTGGAAGTTCTGGCTAGGGCAATCAGAGCCCGAAGAAATCAAGGGTATTCAGTTAGGAAAAGAAGAAGTCAAATTGTCCCTGTTTGCGGATGACATGATTGTATATTTCGAAAACCCCATCATCTCAGCCCAAAATCTCCTTAAGCTGATAACTTCACCAAAGTCTCAGGATACAAAATCAATGTGCAAAAATCACAAGCATTCTTATATACCAATAACAGACAAACAGAGAGCCAAATCATGAGTGAACTCCCATTCACAATAGCTTCAAAGAGAATAAAATACATAGGAATCCAACTTACAAGGGATGTGAAGGCACTCTTCAAGGAGAACTACAAACCACTGCTCAGTGAAATAAAAGAAGACACAGACAAATGGAAGAACATTCCATGCTCATGGATAGGAAGAATCATCATGAAAATGGCCATACTGCCCAAGGTAATTTATAGATTCAGTGCCATCCCCATTAAGCTACCAATGACTTTCTTCACAGAATTGGGAAAAACTACTTTAACGTTCATATGGAACCAAAAAAGAGCCCGCATTGCCAAGACAATCCTAAGCCAAAAGAACAAAGCTGGAGGTATCACGCTACCTGACTTCAAACTATACTACAAGGCTACAGTAACCAAAACAGCATGGTACTGGTACCAAAACAGAGATATAGACCAATGGAACAGAGCAGAGCCCTCAGAAATAATACCACACATCTACAGCCATCTGATCTTTGACAAACCTGAAAAAATCAAGAAATGGGGAAAGGATTCCCTATTTAATAATAGGCTAGCCATATGTAGAAAGCTGAAACTGGATTCCTTCCTTACACCTTATACGAAAGTTAATTCAAGATGGATTAGAAACTTAAATGTTAGACCTAAAACCATAAAAACCCTAGAAGTAAACCTAGGCAATACCATTCAGGACATAGGCGTGGGCAAGGACTTCATGACTAAAATGCCAAAAGCAATGGGAACAAAAGCCAAAATTGACAAATGGGATCTAATTAAACTAAAGAGTTTCTGCACAGCAAAAGAAACTACCATCATAGTGAACAGGCAACCTACAGAATGGGAGATAATTTTTTCAATCTACTCATCTGACAAAGTAGAACCTACAAAGAACTCAAAACAAATTTACAAGAAAAAAACAACCCCATCAAAAAGTGGGTGAAGGATATGAACAGACACTTTTCAAAAGAAGACATTCATGCAGGCAACAGACACATGAAAAAATGCTCGTCATCACTCGCCATCAGAGAAATGGAAATCAAAACCACAATGAGATACCATCTCACACCAGTTAGAATGGCAATCATTAAAAAGTCAGGAAACAATGTGCTGGAGAGGATGTGGAGAAATAGGAACTCTTTTACACTGTTGGTGGGACTGTAAACTAGTTCAACCATTGTGGAAGACTGTGGTGATTCCTCAAGGATCTACAACTAGAAATACCATTTGACCCAGCCATCCCATTACTGTGGATATACCCAAAGGATTATAAATCATGCTACTATAAAGACACATGCACACGTATGTTTATTGTGGCACTATTCACAATAGCAAAGTCTTGGAACCAACCCAGATGTCCATCAGTGACAGACTGGATTAAGAAAATGTGGCACATGCACACCATGTAATACTATGCAACCATAAAAAAGGATGAGTTCATGTCCTTTGTAGGGACATGGATGCAGATGGAAACCATCATTCTCAGCAAACTCTCGCAAGAACAGAAAACCAAACACCACATGTTCCCACTCATAGGTGGGAATTGAATAATGAGAACACTTGGACACAGGAAGGGGAACATCACGTACTTGGGCCTGTTGTGGGGTGGGGTGGCGGGGGAGGGATAGCATTAGGAGATATACCTAATATAAATGACGAGTTAACGGGTATAGCACACCAATATGGCACATATGTAACAAGCCGGCACATTGTGCACGTGCACCCTAGAACTTAAAGTATAATAAAAAATAATAAATAAATAGATTGTACAAAGATACAATTATGTCTACTGCAAGTAATTATAAAATGGTACTTCCTCTCAAAATCTTTTTTTCTTTTTTTTTTTTTTTTTTTTTGGTCTTTATTGCACTAGTTTTAAAACAATGTTAATTCTGCTGGCTACATAATTGTATTTCATTTTCTCATTTCTGGTTTAGTGGAAATTCTTCTAATATTTCACCATAGCGTGTGATGTGGCATTTGGTTTGAAATATATTCCTAAACTTTTGAGGTTGACATCAAAAAGCTTAGTTGCAGTTTGGTACTTAATTGCAATTCGTTTGTTGTTCCTGTTATCAAGAATAGAATGTTAGTCTGAAGACATCTAGGAAGGACTACTCAAGACAGTTCTGGGATGTATAAATATATCACCATGTGTCATAGGAACTTAATTAATTGACTTTTTCTTCTTTTTTTTCCCCTTGTAGAATGGCCAGAGTTTTCTGGTCTTGGATGAGCAACGATTTGCAAAAGAAATTCTTCCCAAATATTTCAAGCACAATAACATGGCAAGCTTTGTGAGGCAACTGAATATGTGTGAGTATGGACAGCAGTTTATTTGGAGTAGTATTATCAGCTACTGATGAAGCCATTTTTTCCCCCATTAGGGTGGTAAAGGAAAATTATTCCATACCAGCACCACCAAATTTTGACTCGTTTATTTTAGTCATTTGAATTTTGAATCTTTTTCAGATGGTTTCCGTAAAGTAGTACATATCGACTCTGGAATTGTAAAGCAAGAAAGAGATGGTCCTGTAGAATTTCAGCATCCTTACTTCAAACAAGGACAGGATGACTTGTTGGAGAACATTAAAAGGAAGGTGAGCTGTTGTGAACATGAGCTGATTCGGGTATTGACTTGGAGTGTGCTTGACCAAGATTTTTATTTCAGCTGTTGAAAGTACAGAAATACACAACGGTTCCTTGTTGGGATGAATTAGGAAAGTAAAGTTTTACTTGTTTCCCTGTATTTTTTTCCTAAGTTAGCTTAAAAATAAAATAAAGTAAAATAAGTTCCTGCTAGAATGTGAGCTCCCTGGAAGGCTTTTTCTATAGTTTGCTATTGTATATCCAGTGCCTACAATAAGTCTCTTCTAATACTATAAATATGCCCACATAGTAGGCTTTCAGAAATACATTCAGTAATACATTTTTAATGCATAATATCTTTTGGTAAAACAAGATATTTTACTAAATCTATAAAAGGAGTGGACCATGGAAGAAAATGGCCTAGCATGAACCTCTTACTGCATAAATTTAATTAAATGTGGAATGTGGCAATAAAGAGGCTTGGGGGAAACTGCAAGGAGTTTGGCATAAGGGGAGAATAAAAGACCCTAAGATATTCCTGCTTGTGGAAACTTTTTCACATTAAAAAACATTTTTTTAAGTACATTATTTCTTACATTCCCTCCCGTTGAGCTCTGAAGTTTATTCTTTCTCTAGCATTTCATCCCGGGCTTTTGGAACCAGATCTCACTTCCTGAACAGGCCACGAAAACCTCTTCTGATAGGGAAGCTTTGAGTTACAATCATGAGTGTTTACTGTTTCTTTGATTTTCTAAATTTACTTTTTCAAAGGTTTCATCTTCAAAACCAGAAGAAAATAAAATTCGTCAGGAAGATTTAACAAAAATTATAAGTAGTGCTCAGAAGGTTCAAATAAAACAGGAAACTATTGAGTCCAGGCTTTCTGAATTAAAAAGGTAAAGTTTTATTTCCAAATATAATTTTAATGTGGGAATTGAGTATTTGTCTGTGTGTGTTGGGTTTGGAGGTTGTCTGATGTTTTATTGTAAGTACTCAGATCACTTTGTTGAAGCCAAGATCAAAGGTCATTTTTCTGTAAGTATTGGTTCCCTTTACTTTGATTTGTGGCCATAGACTTTACCCTAATATTGTTTTAATTATGGTAGTCAGAAGAAGTTATAAACCTAAGCATATCAAAACAATTTGATGTATAAGTCTTAGCGATAAACATTAGGTCTTTAAGATGATGTAGGAAATAGCATTCTACTTAGGTTAGCTCATATTGTGTTCATAGACAATGAGGGCATATGACATAAAAACACTGTATGTTACCCATCCTTTGTTTAGTGGCTGTTGCTTAAGACTTCTCTGGGTGGGCTCTTAGGAAAAAGTAGGACACAAAAAAAATCGGAAAACAATAATACAAGAGAGTTGCCCTGCTTAATACTTATTTCATATAGACTTGGAAAAGTGTTATTCAGACCTTTTATCTACAGAAAGATGCTTCATTGTATTTTACTACATTTCTTGGTACCATTATTCTAACTTGCCATACTAATAACTTGTATATAGAGTAAATGGTGTATTACTCTTCTTAGTAAGTAGCTGGAATTTTTCTGTGTCCTAATAGGTGCCAAGGGCTTAAGAGTAGTTTACGTATTCTCTCTTCCATATCAAATGTGGGACATTACTTTAGTTAATCATAACTCAAATATCTTCATTAAAAGAGGAACTTATGACTTTGATTTCTTTTTTAAATAAGCTTTAGGCTTTCCCTTTTTGTGTACTTTATTTAACAACTTGTTTACTGTATGTATCTTGTGTATACTAGCTGCTCTTTGACCCAGTTCCTTGGACCACAGTTTTACCCCTTAAAGAAAGTGATCCCCAAATCATCTTTTGTGTCTTAGAAGAAACTTTCTTCTCCTTATTTTTGTTTGTTTGTTTGTTTTTGTTTTTGTTTTGAGACACAGTCTCACTCTGTTACCCAATCTGGAGTGCAGTGACTTGATCTCACCTTACTGCAACCTCCGCCTCCTGGTTCAAGCGATTCTTGTGCCTCAGCCTCCCTAGTAGCTGGGATTACAGGCATGTGCCAGCTAATTTTTGTAGTTTTAGTTGAGACAGGGTTTCACCATGTTGGCCAGGCTGTTCTCAAACTCCTGACCTCAAGTGATCCGCCCACATCTGCCTTTCAAAGTGCTGGGATTACAGGCATGAGCCACCGCACCTTTGTTTAGTAAGCAGGTAACAGCATTTTAAAATTTGAATCAGAAAAATACAGTAGTTATTCAGTAAATATTAAAATTTCCTTTGGTCTACCTTTATATGTAAATCTGCAGTTCCTTTTATATTAGTTTGGATTAAAGAAGATGATTTGTGGAGATTAACAAAAGATGGAAAATTAAAGCATTTAATAGGTAGAGTGTCTGTCACGTCTTTTCAGCATTATCCATGCTGCTAACATTTAACAGCATAATGCAGTTTCAATTAAAAAAGGTGAACAAAGAAGAAGCTATTCATATTTGGCAAGTTATTGTGCAAGTTAATATCCATATTATTGGATATGCTTTTTCAGAATAACATTTTAGTGGTTTACATATGCTTTTGTTTGAGATAGATCTTAAGATAGTTTTAGAATCTGACAGACTTTAGTTTGACTTCAACACTTACCAAATTATTTGTATGATCTTGAGCAATTCCCTTCAATTATCTATACCTCAGTGTCCTCATCTATAAAATAGAGATAATGACTTATTTCTTGGTGGTTTTTAGAGAAGTTTTAAATAAGTAATACACATAAAATGTCTAACATAGTGCTTGGAGTATAGTAAGTACTGGGTATATATCACTACCCTTTGTTTTGCAAGGTTAGATTAGGAAGGCCGGAATTCACTTGGTAGCTACAGTCGAAAGACTGGCTTATTTTTTTTTAAGCAAAAAGTAATGAGCCAGATTGTCAAAAGTCGTAAATTGCCAACTACTGTATGGATGTAGGCATATGTCTTTAAGTTTCTGTGTATATATTGCCATGAGTAGCAGATAATACACTTAAGAAGGAATGATTCTGGTGCTAGGCGTGGTGGCTCACACCTGTAATCCCAGCACTTTGGGAGGCCAAGGTGGGTAGATCACCTGAGGGTCAGGAGTTTGAGATCAGCCTGGCCAACATGGTGAAACCCTGTTTCTACTAAAAATACAAAAAAATTAGCCGGTTGTGACACATGCCTGTAATCCCAACTACTTAGGAAGCTGAGGCACGAGAATTGCTTGAACCTTGGAGGCGAAGATTGCTATGAGTGGAGATCGTACCACTGCACTTCAGCCTGGGTGACAGAGCAAAGCTCTGCCTTTTTTTTTAAAAAAAAGGAATGATTCAGGAGTTGTGTCAAGGTAGCTGTCATTCCTGTGTAATTGAACCAAAGTTTTCTTAGTCTCATAAATATATATAGAGTAAAAATAAGTGTAGTTAAGTTGTCTGGTATTCTTAATTAAAGATATTGTGGTCTGGTTTTCTGACTGATTTTTTTGTTTTGTTTTGTTGCTTAATAAATTATAACATAGTGAGAATGAGTCCCTTTGGAAGGAGGTGTCAGAATTACGAGCAAAGCATGCACAACAGCAACAGGTTATTCGAAAGGTAAGAAGCTCTTTTCCCCAGGACCGTAATTTGCATTTGTTTAATGGATACAGTTTGCCACCCAAAAAGGTCAGTATTGAGTATCTGTGATTGATCTTAGTTTCTTACATATTGGATGCACAGATCGAAGTAAAAAATGAAATGAAATTAAGCCAAGTGTTACATATTTTTAATAAAAAATTTCTCACTAGCTAAAGATGGTTATTCCATACTTGCAGATAATGTCTCAGTAGCTTTTAGTAAATAATCTTTTGCCTAATATAACAACTTTGAAATACTTTATTTTTATGGGCTTAATTAATACACTACCAATTTCTTTTAAAATTAGAAAACATAGCCTTACTGGGTTTTTTTGTTGTTGTTGTTTTTTGTTATAAAAGGCATAGTTAAGGTCTCAGAAGATAAATGACAAATATTTTCAAATCAGTTGACCAAATTATGACTTCAAAAAATTTCTCAATGTATGCAGTTATTAGTCTGTGCAGAAAAGCAGTTAACATAGTAAAATGAATTTTAGATTTTAGTATGTGAGCTAAAAATTTAATATAGGAGTTGGAATCCCTCTATTTCATTGTGTCCTTGTCATTTAATCTTTGCATATCAGCTTTCATTTGCTAATAAGAGATGAAACATAGTAATTAAGGCAGCTATTTTTTGCTCATGAGTAAACTAGACTCTGAGTTAAAGCAACAGGTTTTTTGAGGGGGAGCTTCTGATTGCTCCTGCTTAGAAGGCCCTTGAACTAAAAATAGGGTGGTGACTGACAGGATCAGAGTCTAATGGAGAAGGCTTAAAGCAGAGATGAATAGTAGTTGCAGCTTGTGGCCTATAGTCAGCATAGATTTACTTTTTTTTTTTTTTTTTAAATTAGTGTTCAAGTGAAGGTTGAATGTAGTAGAATTCAGTTCTAAGTGTTTAGTCCAAGTACACATATTTTTAAAACTTTCATAGGCAACTCTAATGTGCAGCCTGGTTAAGAATAGTTGATTTAAAACAATAGATGTACCTTAACCTGTACTTTATGGAAACAGTCTGTTAATAGTTTTCAGAAACAGTGTTTTGGTAATATATTAACTTACAACACTCTATAATGTGTAGATTTTTTTTTTCCTGAAAGCAAGAATAGTTGATAAAATAGCTATATGACATTTCAGTTTTTCATGAATGCTAACATTCTGTCTTCTAAAATTTGAGTTTGAATCTCTGTGCTTTGTTGAGTGGTGTTTATATAATGCATAACAACAACCAATAATTTTTACTCTGCTCCTGGAATTTACTGTCAGCCATGGATTAATTGAGAATAATATGTGTGATGGTCCAGTTACAGGACTTAACAGGTATAGAAGTTACATGCTGTGTTAGATGCCTTATCTTCTTCAAATAAAAATCCCTGTATAATGTGATCCAAAAGTGTCAAAAGAGAATTGAGATATAGAATAAATTTAATTTAGCCACTGATTGATGTTGTTATAAATTCAACCTGAAGTTTTTAGAATTTTCCCATAACATTTATTAATTAAAAAAACTGAAGTCGAGTTGTATCATAAACATCTTTAAGCTTACATATTGTCTTTTCATTAACTGTTAGCATTTTCTCTTGCATAAGCATTTTGGCGGCTACCCTCCTTTTCATAGACTCTAATACTATCAAACTCTTCAGTTAAAATGTCTATATTTTTGTCCATTGAAAAATTGATATTGATTATAAGGCAGACCTCTTAGTAGCCTTTTTTTGTGAGGAAATGCTCACTGTTAAAAGCTATACAATAGATATGTTTAATTGATAATACTCTATTTAATTCATGTAATTTCACAAAGCTTATAAGCACACTTTCTGCACAGAGTCTAAATAGTGCTCCAATCAATTTTGGCTTTTATTCATAGCTTCTCAGTGATACACTACTTTTTATAGTTTACCATATGATCCTCACCTTTTATAGCACCTTTAGGAAGTTGGCAATGTAATTTCAAGACATACTCTTAAGCCAGTGGTTCTTATACTCATATCAGTATCCAGTCACACTTAAAGGGCTTTCTAAACACACGCATTACTGGATCCCATGATCCAAATTTCAGATTCAGCAATTCTGTAGTAGGATTGAGAATTTAACATATCCATAGTTCCTAAGCTAATGTTGTTGGTTTATGGGCCACACTTTAAGAAACACTACTATGAAATATGAAAGCTTGTTTGTGTGTCTTGACAGTTTTCTCTCTAAATTTAATCAAATATTAAAGATTAGCTTCCCTTGTCAGCAGGAAGTTTTGACAGGTAGGTCTCAACATTAATCTTTATAGAATCAGGCAATAAACGTTTTTCTTTTTCTTTTTTTTTCTTTGGTTGCAAGCAGAGTTTGTTTGTTTGTTTGTTTAGAAATGGAGCATCACGATGTTGCCCAGGCTGGTCTTGGACTCCTGGGCTGAAGCAGTCCTCCTACTTAGGCTTCCTAAAGTGTTGAGATTACAGGCATGAGCCACCATGCCTGGCCCATCAACTGTTTCTAACTTGAAAATTTTATGATTATTCTGAAGGAACTGACAGTTTCTTTTGCCTCTGTTACCTGATATAAGTAAAATGTTGCCTATCAAACACCAGTTTTCTCTTTTGCACCATAATGAAATCTTCTTTAAAGTATTTGAAGTAAAAAAGTTGGGGTCTACACCCAGGCAAGTTTGGTACTTATCACCAAAACAAATAAACTGCCTGGAAGCTGGTACGTTTCTTTAGACAGCAGTTGTAAGGTGCACCTGGATTTCAAGTGTTAATATGTGAGAAATTATGAGACTTAGAATAGAGGACAAATTATTATATGAATTTGTTTTATAAGACTTGGTAATAGAGACGGAAGAATTAACAGTATAATGAAAGAATTTTTGTTTATATTTTTTTCAGATTGTCCAGTTTATTGTTACATTGGTTCAGAATAACCAACTTGTGAGTTTAAAACGTAAAAGGTAAGTTTTTATGATATAGCATTATGGCCTGTATATAGACAGTCAGACTTGTTAGTGTTTAACTATGAGTAGCCTACGTTAGCTGAGTATATGCTTGTTGTCCCAAAAGAACAATTCTCCTTAGTTAAATTACACTCTTAAAATCTCTAGAGTGATATTAGTTTTTAGTTTTATCATTCTACTGATGTTTTTGAGAGATAAGGATAGCCTAAATGGTCACTTTATAGACATACGTACAGTTAATAAAGAATATTCACTTTTCATTCACATTATTAAAGTAGCATTAGAAGGCCTGAGTGAGGGAAATTTAAAAAGAGGCCATATGTTCAAAAGAAAACATCAACGTTTGTTTTACTTGACCTCTCTTAGTTTAATCCGCTCATAGTCTTTTTAAATCTGTATTTCAACCATGGGTTGTGATACCTGTGTCAGTAGCTACTATCGTCACAGTTAAAACATTAGAAGAATAATGGACAAAAGGAATAGTTGAAAGGAAAAAATGATTTGTAACACTAAGATTTGGGGAAAACTTGATTATGATCAGAGCTTTATGACCTTAACTACTTCCACTAATTAGTTCTTAATGATATTATCTGTTTTTTTTCTATATAAATACAGTTCATAGAGTTGTGTAGTTCAGTAAGCAATGAAGTATAACTGGAGAGAATAGTTTATTATAACAAAAAGAGTGTAGAAAAATGGAGAATTGAAAGTCGTAGATATTCTCATCCAGCAGTTTCTGTTCCTAAGATGTAATCATTTTTAAGTTTATTTATTGTTACTGAACCTTTTTATGCATTATTAAAGTGAGTGTGCATGTGTGTGTGTTTGGGTAAGTTAATAGAGGGAGTTTAAATTCCTTGTATGTTTGTCACTGAACTGCATATTCTTCTGGTTTTCAGGCCTCTACTTCTAAACACTAATGGAGCCCAAAAGAAGAACCTGTTTCAGCACATAGTCAAAGAACCAACTGATAATCACCATCATAAAGTAATTTTTTAGTTAGAGTCTATTTTATATTTATTGTGTCAGACTAAATTTTATTATGGCAGTGTTTCATGCATTCAAATAAGTGTGGTGAATAACAATTCAAGTGTTCATCCCACAGCTTTTAACAAACTGTGACATTTTTTATTATTTACTTTAGATTATTGTAAGAAATAAATCATCACAAATCTAGTTGTTCCAGTTGCCTGTTTCCAAGTTTTTCTCTCTCCCCCTCTCTTGTCTCACCTCTTTACTGTCCCTGCTTACCTTAGAGGTAGTCACTATCTTGAATTAGTATCTATCATTCTCATGGCCATTTTGTATGTGTGAATCCAGGAGCAGTACTTGGTATTATTTTGCATATATCTAAACTTCATATAAATAATATAATTTTGTGCATATCATTTTACAGTGTGGCTTTTTTTTAACTTGGTGTTGCTTTTGAGATTTATTAAACATAGAGATTTAGTTTATTCATTTCTTTTTTTTTTGTCTTTTTTTTTGTTTGTTTTGTTTTATTTTTTTGAAACAGGGTTTCACTCTGTCACCCAGCCTGGAGGTAGTGGTACGATCTTGACTCACTGCAACCTCCACCTCCTGGGCCCAAGCAATTCTCTTGCTTCAGTCTCCTGAGTAGCTGGGACTACAGGTGTGTGCCACCACACCTGGCTAATTTTTGTATTTTTTGTAGAGATGGATTTTCATCATGTCACCTAGACTGGTCTCGAACTCCCAGACTCAAGCCATCTGCCTGCCTCAGCCTCCCAAAGTTTTGGGATTGCAGGCATGAGCCACTGCACCTGGCTTATTCATTTTAATATAATAATTGAATATTTTGAAAATATAATAATTTAATGTGATTATATATTCTTACATTGGTTATTTTATTTTCAACTTTTTTTTAAATTAATGTGCACCAACTAGACTGCTTTTTACTCCAGCAATTTAAATTTTTACCTTCATTTTGTCACAGGCTTTCCGGATAATTTGTCAGATTTCTATCCAGTGGCAAATTAGTCCAGTCCAAAGTCCAGATCGTTTTTATTATCTTTTTGTTACTACTTTCAAACTTCAGAATTCAAAATAGTTCTTCAGATTTATTATTAAAGTAACAAGATTTTTGTTCTTGGACAATCAAACTTAACCTCACGTCTGATTTCTTTTCCCACTACTGTTAGAAAATAATCAAGCATACTTATTTTGTTTTTAGAATTGAAGGCTCATGTAAGTGGATGAAGAGTTTTACATTTTTGGCTGGGTTTATATATTTTAAAGTACTTCACATCCTTTGCCTCTTTATTATCTAGTATTGGAATTTATAGATTTTTGCATTTTAATAATGACTTTAGTTTGCTTTACAGGATTGAACTTACTTTGCTTATACAGCTATAGCCTGAATATATCTGTAGATTAAGTTTAAAAAAAATCATTGCTAAAAAGCCAAGCTAACCTGTAACTGAGATAGGTGAAGTGTATTTTTTTTCTCTTAGTGAAGCTATTTAATGAATAAGAATAAAACATATTTCAAAACAGAGCAGCTTGAGCTGAAACAATATCCCTGTCAGCACGGTGGCTGTCTGGTTGTGCTTGAAATTTCTGGTGAAGTGAAGTCCTAAGACTTTTGTACTCTTTAGGCATAAAAAATACTGTAAAATTTGAAGATCTTTCCATAGAAACATTTTTAGGGATGTCATCTTCAGGGTCCCTTACAGTAAAAGAAGTAGTTAAGTGTAGAATGCAGTTAATATACCTCATACCTCTGTGAATTGGTGCTACTAGTACCAATTAGTATGTAAATTCCATAAGAGCAGAGAACATACTTGTTTTGCATACCCCGAGATTCAGTAAGTAGTAGTTGCCCAGTTATTTTGTAAATGATATCTTGTTTGGTAGTCAATGATTTTGATTTTTAGATATATTTTTCTCTCTGAATTTTTAGGTTCCACACAGTAGGACTGAAGGTTTAAAGCCAAGGGAGAGGATTTCAGATGACATCATTATTTATGATGTTACTGATGATAATGCAGATGAAGAAAATATCCCAGTTATTCCAGAAACTAATGAGGATGTTATATCTGATCCCTCCAAGTAAGGAGTTTGTGAGATAAAATGTATGAAAATATTGATTACTTTTCTTATTACAGAGCAAAATTCAAAACTACTTTGTTCTTTGAAAGACTAACAATCTTTCTCACATTTGGATTATTAAACTGAATAATTAAGCTAAATTATTCAACCAGATAAAGCCTCACCTCCTCTTCCTCTCAAAGGAGGTAATACTGAAAATTAATTGATTTTTAATTTTTATTTTGTAGTTAAACACTTCTCATTGAATCGTTGTGGTCTTCTATACTATGAAGTACCAATATTGTGATTAAGCTGCTCGCTTAAGAAATTTAAGCCTTTCAGTATGTGGTATGGGAGAGAGTTTCCATTTAGAATGAATGGATAGTATGAACTTATTAAATTTGAAAGTGTAATAGGTTCTTTCTTTTATTGCTGATCTAGCTGTAGCCAGTACCCTGATATTGTCATCGTTGAAGATGACAATGAAGATGAGTATGCACCTGTCATTCAGAGTGGAGAGCAGAGTGAACCAGCCAGAGAATCCCTAAGTTCAGGCAGTGATGGCAGCAGCCCTCTCATGTCTAGTGCTGTCCAGCTAAATGGCTCATCCAGTCTGACCTCAGAAGATCCAGTGACCATGATGGATTCCATTTTGAATGATAACATCAATCTTTTGGGAAAGTGAGTACTTATCTAGATGTTGTCTAAAATTATTTGCTTTCTTTGTTCACTTCACATATTCTATTTCTCTTTTGAGTGATCTTCCTTTCAGATGATGAACCCACATAATCCACCTTTCTCTGTTTTGGTTAGTGTTGAGTTCTGTAATGAATGGGATTTAATCATCCCAAGAGTAGTCTTGGTATTTTCCTGCTAGTTTCTCAGATTCCTTTGATGATACACTTACTTTGAGTGTACATACAGTGTTTGTGATTATATATATTTGTGTATCCGAACTGCAGAATAATGTAATTTCTAGTAAGGGACTTATAACAAAGAAAACTTAATAATTAGTAATAATCAGCAATGAGATTAAACATTTTATAATATATAGAGGAAAAAGGTAAATCAGACTGTTCCTGCAGGGTGTTTTTTTCTGTAAATACTAAAGTTTTCTGTAAAGGCTGTGAATTTTCAGTTAACCAAATTTGCAGGGATTCCTATTCTTGAATATTATCTCTTAAGATTAAGAACCAGTAAAGATGCAGCAGCTGCTAGAAATATCTTGCCTAGCCAAGTTGTAATGGTGATTTTTAAACATAAAAACAAGGATATCTAATATTTGATTTAAAATTTTTTTTCCCCTTAGGGTTGAGCTGTTGGATTATCTTGACAGTATTGATTGCAGTTTAGAGGACTTCCAGGCCATGCTATCAGGAAGACAATTTAGCATAGACCCAGATCTCCTGGTTGATGTAGGTACTTTGGGTAATCTTTGCTTTACTGGTAGTTTGTGTATTTATGTATATTATTTAAAAATCAGTACGCCATTTTGTTTTGTATTCTACAGGTTGTTTTTGCATTTTCTTTTTTTAAATTAATTATTTTGTTTATCAGAAAGATAGGTTTGGGACATTGAAGGAGAGTGATTACCACCTGCCTTGGAGTAGCAGTTGAGCTAATCTCCCTGTGGGAACATATCATATCTTTTCAGCAGTACTGTTAAGTTCAGGTCTTGTCTGGACTTGTTGCTGTTTTATGTTTTGCTCTAGAATGATTGTCAGTAAATAGGAATTTGTGGAAATTAGTAATAGAGGTACATAGCCGGGAAATAGCATGGAGACACCTTTTAATACTTTGGGGATTAACGTTTTTTACTCAAATATATTTTAATATATTTGCCTTATTTTTTACATTTTTATATTTTGAGTCACAAGATTCCCCTGCTCCAATCCACCATCCCTATGAAGTTGACCTCAATATTGACTGGACTGAGAATTCTTTTATCTACGGTTTCTGCCACTAACCACCTCTCTTACTCTGTTCTCTCTTGTCCCTGCTATTCCTTCTTTATCTAAAGCTTCCTACATGGCCTGGTCCCACTCAGATGAATCTTGTTCTGTCTCCTATTTCCATTTTCTGATGTGAACAGTTTTCTCTCTTTATCCTGGAAAATTATGTTGTCTTTTTTCTGTGTTTCTTGCCTTACATTGCAGCTTCTCTTACCCTTTTAGAAGCCTCTCAGGCTAAACAAGAATTAGTTCTTTCTGCTGTTCAGTCTTATTTCAAGTTCATTAGTTTACTGCATTACTCCTCTGCTTCTCACCAGTCCTTGTCAATGTCCCAAGGACTTATTCTTACTAAATCGTTAGCGCCTCGCAGAGTGAATTTTACTTTCTTTGAAGATTTCTTTTCCATTTTGACCTGTGTTTCTATCTTATGAATATGTGTTAATTTGAATTTTACATCCATGTTGATGACCTACTTCAGCTTAGCAGTAACACGACAGTGTTTGTTGATCCTATCAGCCCTTCCCTCTTTAGATCCAGAGATCTTTCAAAATAGTTTTCCTTTAGATCACCAAGAACGAAATAAAATTCCATAATCCTGGCCATGTTCAAACCCTTATAGTCTTCAGCTAGGTCATTTTAATTCAACTTTAAAACATTTACCACATTTATTTGCCGTAAAGACCTTATCCAGTCAACAATCCCTTATTCACAGATGATAGTTAACTATACTCTCGTTCTTTCATAAGTAATGACTGTTTCCAATCTTGTATCCTTTCTTAGAAGTAATTCCTTAAACCAATTTGTACCCCTGTCCTTTGCCTCTGTATTTGTCTCCTCTATCCTTCATCTTTCCCATCTGCCTTCAGTAGTTAGAGATCTGCCCCATCTTAAAAAAACAACCATTTTGACATCTGGCTTTGTTCATTTACCATTCTGCTTCTCTAACTCCTTTACTACAAAACTTTAGAAATAAGCAGCTATATTTACCTCTTTTTTACTCTATTTTGTCTGAAGCTTGGGTATTGTGTTGCGTATTAACTCTAACTCTGCACTGCCTGTGTTGTTTTGTTTTTTTCCCTTGTAAGTACGCTGTGTGTGATTTTTCTTTTCTTTTTGCTGTATTAGTCCATTGGGCTAGTGGAAAGTTTGTTTTGAATCAGACAAGTTTGGGTTCTGTTATTGGCTCATGTTACTTACTAGCTATGTTACTAATCTTGGAAAAGTTACTCTCTCTTGCCTAGTTTCTCCATCTGTTAAATGTTGTTAATGTCTAACATGAAGGGCTGTTGGCAAGAATTAGAAATAATTAACACTGTTATTAACATTATTGGGCATTCTGTACAATAGATCTTTTATTGTTGATTTTGGAGGTGCTGTACTTTTTTGTTCTCTCCCTGTCTCCCTAATCTTCTGTGTTTTATCTAAGAGCTTTTCTTTTTTCTACTGTCTTCTACTTAAGGGCATCCCCTAATGCACCCAATCTTTCAGTCTCTTTTATTTTGTCTATCTCTCTTCTTTTTCCATTCTTCCTCTGTGAAGAGATTTTGGCTTGTAAGATTGCTTTTAAATGTGTATATCCAGCTCTTAACATTTTTCTAAAGTAAACTTGACTTGAATTCTAATTCCATGACTTTGTGATCATCAGTTAGCTCTTACCTCAGATTATTTGATTTAACAACAAACTTCTTTATTCTCTGCATTAGCTACATTTTACAACTTTCTCATTTTCTGTAATGGTATTAGACTTCTATTTACTTACGAGGATAGTTATTCACAGAATCCCCTTGAATTCTCTTTCTCTCATCATTCACTAAGTCCTGTTTTCTAAAATAGCATTCACAAGCCATCCCTATATTCTGTTTTCACTGTTGCTTTTCTCATCCAAGACCCTCTTTATTTTATCCTTGAATTATGCTGTATTGTTATAAATAAAAAGTTCACCTATGCTGCTTTGTTCTCTGAGACGACAAAGATGGTAAGAATGTGAATAAGTATGCTGAAAAGTTTACAGCTTCTCTCTGAGGAGTTCAGTACTGGTAACCCAGAGTGGGGTCACAGCAGGAGAGGCCAGACCTTAGAATTCAACCAGCTGTGTCAGCTTATATATGATCTACCTTTCCTACCATTCGTCTCCTGGGAATACATGTAGGATATCCTTGAGTTAGTGAGTAGGGGTTGTTGGGCAAAGAGGAGAATAGAGGAGCTTACAGTGCTGGTCCTCCTCAGATGCCACTCTCTGTAGGGACAAAATGTGAGTTAGGCTTTTTAGGCAGTGATAAGCTAAACTGGTAGAGATTGATTATCATGAGTAACTACTCTCAAGGATCTGAGCTTTCTTCCTTTTCTGAGGTTAGTAGTTGGTAAGAAAGGAGAAGGAAATGAAAAGGCAAAGCCAGGGATTTTTGTAGGACTACCGTGAGTGTGGAACTTTAAAGAGAGGAATCAGTGTCTAGAGAGAATGGGGGAAGGATCTGCCTGTGACTTTTTTTGCATCTCATTCTATCCTGTGAACCATTTGGTGTGTTCATTCTCATAAAAGGCCAACTTAGTGACTGCATTTCATCATTCAGGCCATTCCCAAGGCTCTTATTGCTGACAGGATATGGCCTCTACTTTTCGAACCTGTGTATATAACTTATTCAACTTAGAACTTCTGTGTTATTACTATTTCTGGAACATATCCTACCTTCTTTTTTGATGCCACTAGTGTTATACACATACGTTCTTCCCCCCGTCTTCTCCTTTCCAAGTTCTAACCTAATATTCTCTAGGTACTGACCTATATCACATAGTTTTATCAGCCCATTTTGTTTCATTATATATGTTTCTGTGTGCGCTTTCCTCCCTTCCCATTCTCTTAACTCCTTAGTGCTTTTGAGCACCACCATCTTCTGTTAAAATATTGTATTGTATCTGAACATGTGTTGCTATTTGATGTTGGTCTTACCTTGTCCTTTTAGATTGTAAGCTCCTAGAGAGCAGGAATGATGTCTTTATGATGTCATTTATTTCTTAAAGATACTCAGTAAATTTCTATGGAATGAATGACTTTAAAGCTTATGACTTACAGTTACATCTATAAACTGGCTAGACTGAGGAGTACAGTAAGCAGTGATCTTAGCACTTACAATTTTCCTTGCGAGATGTGGTGAAAAGAACCAACAAGTAGATATGCCATTTGTCAGAGGGCTTCAATTGAGGCATAGTTTAGGAGCCACTGTCATAGAGCATATTCTGTAAATTTTTTACCTAACCAGGTATTCAGTGAAGGCTCAGTGTCAGGGCAGAGGTCTCACAACCCTGCGCACCACTTAAGGCCAAAGACATTTAGAGAGAAAAAATAAAGGAAATGAAATTGAATGATAAATAATGAAGAAGGGAGGAGGTGAAAACCACTATTTGTCTCAAGTGATTTACTCCAGTGTTTTTTAGAGAAATTCTTACAACATGAAATTTCATCTAATGCATGGGCTAGCTTGTTCTGCTTTTGTTTGTTTTTCTTTCTGCTTTTCTCTTTCAAACTTGTTTAACTGTATAGAAGCTTCCTAGTGTAGGGGCTACATCTCTTCACCCAACATGGCTGTGTAACAATTTTGAACACACAATTATTTTAAATTATTTTTTAAACTTATCATCTTTCTTGTTTGGTCTTTCAGCTTTTCACTAGTTCTGTGCAGATGAATCCCACAGATTACATCAATAATACAAAAGTAAGTTTTAATTCATGTTGCTCAGGACCCATAGCTATAAAAATCTACAAAAAACGTCCTAATAAGGAGAGAGCAGTATCACTCCCAGCTACAAAAAACATTTTATATTCTTACTCAGTATGTGTGATCAGGATAATAAAATTCTAGTTGAAAAATTAGCTTTTGGTTATGTGGTGAACCATTACCCACTTTTGGCACTTGTGGGATTAACTACCAGTATGAAATGAGCTTCTTTTGGTGCTGGGAGATCACCTGACTAAACTTGGTATATTGAAATAAGTAACTAAAATATAATTTCTTCATGTTTTGTGGGCAGCATTTTACATTCTTATTTTTTCTATTCTCAACTTTTTTATTAAAAATTTATGGTACCCATATTTTTTATGAGTTCTATCATTAGCATATAGTAAAAACTCAGGAATTCTTATTTATTGCAGAAAAGGGAAGTTGAAACGTGTATGGATTTTCGACTTTTTTTAAAGTAATAAGGATTTTTTTTTTTTTTTTTTGGTAACATATGGGAACTGCACTTGGGCTTAGCAAGTGTTGAAAAGAGATTCTGTGGAACTGGTTTTTAATGAGTGGTAAGGACAGTTTGAAGTTATTAGAGCAGATGTTTATATATCATTGTATTTTGTATAACTTATTGTCATGAATGGGTATTCACTCCCTTTATATTTTATTTGTACCAAATTGTTTAGTAAGCCTGGTTAAAGGTAAATCAAGTCCAAATTCCAGATTAGTGAAGCCAGAATTTTGATTCTTTTGAGTCCAAAAATGAGCACATCTCAAATAAACATGAGTGATTAGGGTGAGGAGTGGAATTTATATGATAATTGTCATATGTAAGCCTGACCAGACTTTCTATATTTTCAGAGTTACATTGTGGATAACTTAGAGCTTAAAAAATTTATGAATTTGTGAACTAGGAAGTTGATTATACATTCAGTATTCAGATAATTTATATTGGAGGTTGGGATACTTTCTCCATAAAGGGGCAGCTAGTAAATACTTTATCTTTCAGGCCATGTGTTCTCTGTCATAACTGTGCAGTTCTGCAATTGTAGTGCAAAAGCAGATACAGACAATATGTAAAAGAATGTGTGGCTGTGTTGCAAGAAAACTTCATTTAGACAGGCAGCATGCTAAATTTGGCATGTGGACTATAGTTTACCTGGATTTATATTATAAGATTTTGTGTAACATGCTCTGTGTTTCAGTAAATATATTACTGAATGTTATTCTCATGGACCGTTTAAGTTGAATGGACCCATATCATTTGTTCATTTAGTGAATGTGCTTTATTGTTTATTTGTGACTAGACATTGAGTCATTTTTTATTTGTGGACCATCTTCTTATTCCAGAAACCAAGAACTTGATTATAGTTTTCAAAAACTGTAAGCAGTTAAGCAACAAATTGCATTTTGCTCTACAATGCTGTAGAAAAATTACATTTGAGAATGACTTTTCATTATAGTTCTGAATCTAGATTTTAATGTTTTCAAATAATTGCCACATCAGCTGTCCTTCCCTTGCTCATGACAGGTGTTACATAACATGGATTACAACACTTTCCTAATAAATCAGATGCCTTATACTCCTCAGTACAGCAATCTTAATTGGCCGCTATGAATGAATAAGAATTTGCATGGGAAATGAAATCTCATTCAGTATGATATTGGCTGTGGGTTTGTCATAAATAGCTCTTACAATTTTGAGATATGTTCCATCAATACTTAGTTTATTGGGTGTTTTTAGCATGAAGGGGTGTTGAATTTTATTAAAGGCCTTTTCTGCATCTGTTGAGATAATCATGTGGTTTTTGTCATTTGTTCTGTTTATGTGATGGATTACATTTATTGATACGTGTATGTTGAACTAGCCTTGCATCTCAGGGATGAAGCCAACTTAATCGTGATGGATAAGCTTTATGATGTGCTGCTGGATTCAGTTTGCCGGTATTTTATTGAGGATTTTCGCATTGATGTTTATCAGGGATATTGGCCTGAAATTTTCTTTTTTTGTTGTGTCTCTGCCAGGTTTTGGTATCAGGATGACGCTGGCCTCATAAAATGAGTTAGGGAGGAATCCCTCTTTTTCTATTGTTTGGAATAGTTTCAGAAGGAATGGTACCGCTCCTCTTTGTACCTCTGGTAGAATTCGGCTGTGAATCCGTCTGGTCCTGGCTTTTTTTGGTTGGTAGGCTATTAATTACTGCCTCAATTTCAGAACTTGTTATTGGTCTATTCAGAGATTCAACTTCTTCCTGGTTTAGTCTTGGGAGGGTGTGTGTGTCTAGGAATTTATCCAATTCTTCTAGATTTTCTAGTTTATTCGTGTAGAGGTGTTCATAGTATTCTCTGATGGTAGTTTATATTTCTGTGGGATCAGTGGTGATACCCCTTTATCATTTTTTATTGTGTCTATTTGAAATCCATTTGTCGTCGGGTTCTCATGTTTTAGAATAACAGTGATATCTTTGGAAAATACCTATTTTAGGAAGCCTAAAAATAAAGTTGGTATTATTTCATTAATGTTTATATATTTATTGTGAATGCTAAGTGATGAAATATTTTTATGTACAGTTTTGGAAAGATTTCGTAGTTTTTATTATATCTTGGAGCCCTTATCTTCTCTAAATCCTAAAACTTATACAGCTTCATTTTATGTTAAATATCAGGGGAATTACTGTAATTAGTTTACAGTTGGTTACACCATATATATTTAGCCAGCATGTAGATATCTGGGACTTGCAGATGTCTGGGACTTACAGGAAAAATTAAGAACCTCTGCACCTCAGAGTGTGAACATCATTGAAAAGAGCACTGAAGAAATTAACAAGGTAAAGATATAATTTCCCTACCACAATCAGATGTGAGGAGAGAAGAAAGTGGTTCAAAGAAGCAATTTAAATGACAGAAAAGAACTGACAGAGCTACAAAAAGGACAAGAAGAAACACCACCTCAACTTTGAGGCTTCTAAATAGTGATAAATAGTTTTAAGGATGTCATTATGTCATCCTGAGCTACTCTGTGTTCACTTATGCTAAATATTCTGTTTATGAGTGAAATGTATAATACATTTTTAAAATCAAAACTACTTAAAATGAATTTAATTGCATAATTATCTCTCAGTTAACATTTTGAAACCAGTCATCTTTGATTCGTTCTGATCTTTTACTCTTGACAAATTCTATCTGTTCTGCTGTTGAAATCCCCCTTCATTTCATCCTTAATATAGAATATCCTAATTCAGGTTCTTTGTTTTATCCCCTCAGTGATAGCAATAGTTCCTTAACCAGTCTTGTTATCTCTACTGAAATCTCTCTCTGTAGCCCGTTTTTCCTATGTTTCCCCATCTCATATATTTCAGATAATATACCAGTATTTACATATTGTATCAATTTTTCATTTTTTTCAGAAACTACAATATAAACAAGTACTTATATATATATATTTTTTTCTTTTAGTCTGAGAATAAAGGATTAGAAACTACTAAGAACAATGTAGTTCAGCCAGTTTCAGAAGAGGGAAGAAAATCTAAATCCAAACCAGGTAGGTATAAATATAGTATTCAGTCTATGTAGGTTTTTTTAATCCTATGTAGAAACAAGTGCAAGCCAAGGGTAGTCTTAACAATTGAATATGCTGGCTTTAGTTCTGTGAATAGTGTGTCAAGGTATAGAGCAAGTTGAATTGGTGAGGTAACAATTCTTAAAGTTTTTTTTTTTTTCTTTCTTTCCTATTTAACTTTAGGAAACTCATTTCTTAATTGTTGAATGAGAACTACTGACTTGCACATTTTAAAATTTATTGGCATAGTGCATCATGTCATTTCTTGTTTGGCTATCTGAGAGTAGTAATTGCCTATGTGTACATTTGTTTTCATTTTTTCCCCTCAGCTTGAACTCAATATAAGCTGGTGATTAGAGTGTTTTTCTGATCTTTATAGATAAGCAGCTTATCCAGTATACTGCCTTTCCACTTCTTGCATTCCTCGATGGGAACCCTGCTTCTTCTGTTGAACAGGCGAGTACAACAGCATCATCAGAAGTTTTGTCCTCTGTAGATAAACCCATAGAAGTTGATGAGCTTCTGGATAGCAGCCTAGACCCAGAACCAACCCAAAGTAAGCTTGTTCGCCTGGAGCCATTGACTGAAGCTGAAGCTAGTGAAGCTACCCTGTTTTATTTATGTGAACTTGCTCCTGCACCTCTGGATAGTGATATGCCACTTTTAGATAGCTAAATCCCCAAGAAGAGGACTTTACATGTATATATTCATCAAAATGATGAACTATTTATTTTGAAGTATCATTTGGTACTTTTTTTGTAAATTGCTTTGTTTTGTTTAATCAGATACTGTGGAATAAAAGCACCTTTTGCTTTTCTCACTAACCACACACTCTTGCAAAGCTTTCAGATGTTACTCAGCTGCATAGTTACACAGATTTAATGCACATTATTGGCATATCTTTAAGTTGGATTCAAATGGCCATTTTTTTCCAATTTTGGTAAATTGGATTTCTTTTTATTACAAATATGACCATTAACCTCAGTTAAATTTTTGTTTGTTTTCCTGTTTGATGCTGTCTGTTTGCATTGAGTGTAAGTCATTTGAACTAATGGTATAACTCTTAAAGCTTTCTCTGCTCCAGTTATTTTTATTAAATATTTTTCACTTGGCTTATTTTTAAAACTGGGAACATAAAGTGCCTGTATCTTGTAAAACTTCATTTGTTTCTTTTGGTTCAGAGAAGTTCATTTATGTTCGAAGAAGTTTATTCATGTTCAACAGGAAAGACAAAGTATATATGAATGTTCACGGTCTGATAGGGTTCCAGCTCCATATATATAGAAAGATCGGGGGTGGGATGGGATGGAGTCAGCCCCATCCACTTAGTTGGACTAGTTTTAAATAAAGGTTTTCCGGTTTGTGTTTTTTTGAACCATACTGTTTAGTAAAATAAACACAATGAATGTTGAGTACTAGTGTCTGTTATGTGTCTTCTTTAGAGGTGACACTCACATGAAACAATTTTTTCTTCTCATAGGAAGCAGTGGCTTTAAACTGTCTATGGTTCATTACTCTCAATATGAGTCACACCAAGATCTTTGTACCACATCTCGAAAATATATTGTATATTGCAACGAGGGAGATATATCTCTAAATTTAATGTATTTTGAAGTTCTTTGTTTAAAAATTATACTGGGTTGCTTTCTATGTTTCTAATAAAAAAGTGGGAGAAGTATGCCCCTCATTGTCCCAAATAGGGTAAGAGTATTATCAGTGGATGTCTGGAGAGAAGATAAGAGAAATAGTAAAATCAGCTCTTTCCTTTGAAACAGTCGCCCAAGAGAATTATAGAGACTTAATGCAAGGCCAGGGCACTTTTATCATGTGAAGAATTTCACCTTTGGGCAAAGGACTGAAAGCAGTACAGTTAATATTGTATAGGGCTATTTAATGAGGAGTTTCAAGGCAGGTTTTCCTATTGGCCATATTCTGTCCGTGTCTTAGAATTTCTTTTATTATGATGTAATGATTCAAAGTAAAGGCTAGCACAGAAGAATAGGAAACTTCCCTTAGGGGAATTTTAGTTAGATCCTAAAATACTTGGCTCTGACAGTGGGATCTTGGTGAATTAATTCAAGACCCTACAACAATGCTCTGCGTGAGCTGAAGAGGTTACGTTTCTAAGGGTGATAAGAAGAGTTTAGAAACTGAGAGGAGAAAACCTTAAAAGATTTTTTCTTCATTCCTTTCTCATTGTGAAATACAATCAAGTTTCTTCTTGGGGGCATTTTGGAGCTCTAGAAGCTCTTCAAAAATAATTTTGGAAAACTTGATTACGACCCTGGTACTTTTAAAGTTGACATTTAAGATTTTTCATCTTAAGTTTAAATAGTTGGAAGGAAATTAGGATATAGTTGATATTGCTGTTCTAAAACATAATTGTTATATGTTTCTCTAACATTTACCTAAAGGAACTTGAATGCCATAATGATTTGATCTCTCATCCAATCTACTTCCTCCAAACAATTTTTTTTTTTTTTTTTAAAGACAGAGTTTCACTCTGTCGCCCAGGCTAGAGAGCAGTGGTATGATCTCGGCTCACTGCAAACCTCCATCTCCCACATTCAAGCGATTCTCCTGCCTCAGCCTCCTGAGGAGCTGGGACTACAGTCATGTGCCAACACACCCGGCTAATTTTTTATTTTTAGTAGAGACAGGGTTTCACCATGTTGGCCAGGCTGGTCTTGAACTGGCCTCAGGTGATCCGCCTGCCTCGGCCTCCCAAAGTGCTGGGATTACAGGCGTGAGCCACCGTGCCCGGCTTCCTCCAAAGAATTTTATCCTGCTTTTTTATGTGTGAAAGTTAGACATCGATGGTCTTTCGTGACACTTCTTTACATCTAAATTTGAGATTGTTTCCTGTAAGATTCTAGGCATTTAAAAACTTTCTTTCCAATTTTATACTGTATAACTACACAGTGGTTTAAAACCGTATAAATATATAGAGACTTAACTGATTGCCAAACCATTTCCTTTTCCTATTATGTGGCTAGATTATTTCCACCACTGCAGATGGGGTAGCCGTGTAACTGAGTTTTAATCAGTAAAACAGGAGAAGTGATGTGTAGCACGTGCAGTTCTGGTGTAACTTCCCCCATGCCTTTCTCCCAAGCCATTTACCGCTCCACTGGCTTGATGCAGAGTTGTATATAGCTTTCAAATATACAATCAAGAAGGAAAATAATGGCTTTTTGAATTACTCCTTAGAGGAGGGCAACCCATCAGTCCTGGATAACCATTTTACACTTCAGGTGAAGGGAAACAAACCTTTTTTCTGCCTGAGTTTTTGGGGGTTGATCTGTTATAGCTTTTAATGTTTACTATCATTATAGTTTAATTTTGATGATCTGTTAAACAAAAAGTTTTACCAAAAATATCTTTTAGTGGGATAAACAGGTCTTCCTGAGTTTTCATAATAAAAGTTAATACCAATTTTATTCCTATTTTTGTTTTCATTGATGTTAAAATCCTGAGAATCTGTTTATAGTACAAAATGACAAGTAGATGAAAAAGCAATTTTGTATAGTACTGTTAATTTTTTTAACGCCTTTAGAATTACGTACCAGAATTCTATCAGTTGATGACTCAGTTGGATCATCTTTCAATTTTGTTGAAAGCAAAATACTAGAAACCAGCTAAATCACAAAAAAAGTTTTTTAACTCAGTGTCATCTCTTTCTCACCAATATTTTTTAATGTCCCTTTACCAATTGTCTAGAGGCTTTTTCCAAAGTGCAGTGGTAAGATTCAAAATGGATAAGAGGTATATCTTTGTTTTGTCAAGTATGAAAAGAATAATTTTTGTTTTGCTTTTGTTTTTGTTTTTTTGAGACTGAGTTTTGCGCTGTTGCCCAGATGGGATTACAATGGCCCATTCTTGGCTCATTGCAACCTCTGCCTCCCAGGTTCAAGTGATTCTCCTGCCTCAGCCTCCGGAGAAGCTGGGATTACATGTGTGCACCACTACACTCGGCTAATTTTTTTGTATTTTTAGTAGAGATGGGGTTTCACCACATTGGCCAGGCTGGTCTCAAACTCCCGACCTCAGGTGATCTGCCCTCCTCGGCCTCCCAAAGTGCGGGGATTACAAGCGTGAGCCACCGCGCCCGGCCGGAATAATTGTTAAAAAGGATGATGCCGGCTGGGCGCCGTGGCTCACGCCTGTAATCCCAGAACTTGGGGAGGCTGAGGCGGGCAGATCACAAGGTCAGGAGATCAAGACCATCCTGGCTAACACGGTGAAACCCCTTCTCTACTAAAAAATACAAAAAATTAGCCGGGCATGGTGGTGGGCCCCTGTAGTCCCAGCTACTTGGGAGGCCGAGTCAGGAGAATGGCATGAACCCGGGAGGCAGAGCTTGCAGTGAGCTGAGATCGCACCAGTATACTTCCAGCCTGGGCAACAGAGCCAGACACCGTCTTAAAAAAAAAAAAGTAAAAAAGCATGATGCCTTGTCCTGAGGCCTATGGTACTGTTTCAGCCAGATCAGTTTTAGGAAAGAGCACACACAGGAATTAAAGATGTGGTTTCTTTAAAAAACAATCTAGCTTGTGTGTACCAGAGGGAAGTCTGCCTGTACTGTCTGGGAAACTAGTACCACAGTGTGAAGACAATATAGGGGGTAGGTACCCTCATCCCACTTCCAGCTTTTTTTTGTCTTAGGGAGATACAACTAGGACCATAAAAGCTTGTGAATTACAGACAGCTAAACGTTCTTTTAGGTTGTGTCAGTATGTTTGATTACAGATGGCATACTCGGGAATCTGGAGCTTGAGATGTGAGAAAAATGGTCTGCAGACTGGAAGAATACCGAAATGACATTCACTATGACTTAACGTATATAAAATGTCACGTTCAAGACTTAGAGCCTAAACCTTCATTTCAAGCATACATGAAGTATTTTCTGAGAATCAATATAGCATAATAGGTCATAAAGTAAGTCAACAAACTTCTAAGAATTGGTATCAAATAGACTAACCACAATGCAAATAAGCTAGAAACCAGTGGAACCATTTTGAGATTCTTTAACATTTCTGGAAATTGGAAAAGAACTGCTAAACTTGTGGGCCAAACAAAAAATGCTGGAAATACTGATGTTAATGATTTAAAAAAAAAAAAAAAAAGTACATGCCAAGATTTTTGAGATGCAGTTTAAGTGGTATCTAGAGGGGAAATCTATTCTTAAGTGCTTTTCAAGATAGGAATAAAAACAATGAGCTGGACAAAAGCCAAGTAAAATAAGCCAGAACTTGTTTATTGAAAAAGCACTAAAACAAAATCTTTTGGTAAGATTGAGCAAGAAAACACAAATAGAGAATGGAAAAATAAAAATGTTATAAATGCAGTTGAAATTTGAAAATGTGAGGATATTATGAACAATTCATTTGAAAACTGACAATAATAGACAAATTACTACAAGTCTTTTACTCAAACTAATTGAAGATAGACATGCAATCCCACAGCTCCTAGTTTCAGTAATTAAAAATTTTCCCCCAAAGCATTTTATAGTAAATTCCACTAACCTGTTCCATATGTTACCAGTTCTTAATCTAACAGTTAACAGTTCATTCAAAATAATAGCAACAATGTATTTGATTATATACATATATATTTGTGTGTGTGTATAGTCTTCATACTTAGGGGTGCTTATATATAAGTGGAATGACAGCAATGATACATGGGATAGGAAAGAGAAATTAGGATTATTTTGTTACTATAAGGTAAACTGCTCATGAAGTAGTATATTATTATTTGAAAGAGGGGTTGCATTATTTGTAAATGTATACTGCAAACAGAAGGGCAACCATAAAAAAAACCACACTAGAAGACAGAGAATAACAAAATGCCAAATTAACACCATCAAAGGCACAAGAAGAATGGAAGTCAAAAATAGGAATAACGAACAAGGTTAACAAATAGAAAACAGTAACATGGTAGATGTTTATCCAAATATATAAATAGTTTGAATGTCAAGGGTGTAAATGTACCAATTAAAAGATAGATTATTCTATGGGAAAATTGGGCCAGTTTAAAAAAGAAAAAAAAATATTGTCAAAGCAGATCAAAGAACAAAACCCAATTATATGTTGGTTACAAGCAACCCACTTGAAATGTAGAGACATACAAATTAAAGGGAGAAAAATATGCCAGGCTAACACTAACCAAAATGAAGAAATAGGTATATTATAGAATAGCAGACTATACAGCAAGAATTATCAGGGATAATGATGTAGTACAAAATGATAAAGGGGTCCATTCTCCAAGAAGACATAACTATCCTTAACATGTATGCACCCAAGAACAGAGGATCAGGATACATGAGGCAAAAACTGATAGAACTGCAGGGAAAATGAAGCAGTTTGGAAGTTTACCCCTCTAATCCTCACATTGAATTGTAATCTCCAGTGTTGGACGTGGAACCTGGTAGGAGGTGACTGCATCATTGGTGCAGATTTCTCATGAATGGTTTAGCCCCATCCACTTGATGCTGCCCTTGTGATGTGCATGCTCATGAGGTTTGGCTGTTTACAAGTATATGGCTTCTTCCCTCACTGTCTCTTACTCTTGACTCTCACTCTGTGAGACTTCGGGTCCCTTTGCCTTCCACCATGATTGTAAGCTTTCTGAGGCCTCACCAGAAGCTGAGCAGATGCCTAGGACTGTGCTGCTTGTACAGCCTACAGAACCATAAGCCAATTAAGTCTCTTTTTATATTACTCAGCCTCAGGTAGTTATAGCAATATAAGAATGGCCTGCCACAGAAAATTGGTACTGAGGAGCTATATAGACATTTGAAAAACCAGAGTCTCTTACTTCAGACAACCACCCTAGTGCCCCAGCAAGGGTTCTTAACCAGGCTGAAATGGCTGAAATGACAGAAGTAGAATTCAGAATATGGATAGGAACAAAAATCATCGAGATTCAGAAGAAAAGTCAAAACCCAATTCAAGGAATCTAAGGATTACAATAAAATGATACAGGAGCTGATAGATAAAATGGGCATTATAAGAAAGAAACAGACTGATCTGATAGAGCTGAAAAAGATGCTACAAGAATTTCATAATGCAATCATGAGTATTACCAGCAGAATAGACCAAGCTGAGAAAAGAATCTCAGAGCTCAAAGACTGACTCACTGAACTAACTCAAACAAAAACAAAGAATGAAAAACACCTCCAAGAAATAGGGGGTTATGTAAAGGAAACCAAAGGGGAAGAAAGCAAGCAACGTGGAAAACATATTTCAGGATATTGTTCATGAAATTTCCCCAACCTCACTAGAATGGCCAACATTCAATCTGAGGAAATGCTCTGGGAGATACTACCCAAGACCATACCTGAGGCACATAGGCATAAGCTTCTCTAAGGTTGAAATGAAAGAAAAAATGTAAAAGCACCCATAGAGATGGGGCTGCTTGTGCAGGGCACAAGCCATAAGCCTTGGTGGCTAACAGGTGTTGTTAAGCCTGCAGGTGTGGAGGGTGCAAGAGTGAAGGAGGCATGGCAGCCTCCACGTAGATTTCAGAGGATGTATGAGAAAGCCTGAGTAACCAGGCAGAAGCCTGCTGCAGGGATGGAGCCCTCACAGAGAACCTCTACTAAGCCAGTATGGAGGGGAAATGTGGGGTTGGAGGCCCCAGAGAGTCCCCACTGGGGTACTGCTCAGTGGAGCTGTGGGAAGGGGGCCACTGTCCTCCAGACCCCAAAATGGTTGATCCTCCAGCAGCTTCCACCCTGTGCCTGGAAAAGCCACAAGCACTAAACTCCAACCCTTTACCCTGCAAAGTCACAAGGGCAGAGCTTCCCATGGCTTTAGGAGCCCACCCTTTATACCAATGTGCTCTTGTGAGGCACAATGTTAAGACATGGAGTCAAAGAAGGTTATTTGGGATATTTAAAACTAAAAGACTGTGCTGCTGTATTTCAGACTTGGATAGGGCCTGCAGCCTTTCTTTTGGCTAATTTCTCTTTTTTGGAATGGTAATACTTATCCAATATCTGCACCCCCGTTGTATCTTGGGAGTAAATACTTTGAATTTTAGAAGCTTATAGGTGGAAGAGACCTGCCTTGTCTCAGAAGGGCTTTGTACTTTTGAATGATGCTGGTATTAGTTAAGATTTTTTGGGAGAATATTGGCAGAGGATGATTGTATTTTGAAATGTGAGAACATAAGATTTCAGGTTCCGGGGCAGAATGATACAGTTTGCATGTGGTCTCCTCTAAAACTCATGTTAAATTATAATCCCCAGTGTTGGAGGTAGGACATGGTGGGAGATAACTGGATCACTGGGGCAGATTTCTCATGAATGTTAGTGCCATCCACTTGGTGCTGTCCTTGTGATAGTGAGTTCATAACAATATCTGGATGCTTAAGTGTAGCATGTTCCCCCTCATTCTCATCTGCTCTTGCTATGTAAGATGCCAGGTCCCCCACTGGCTTCTGCCATCATTGTAAGTTACCTGAGGCCTCACCAGAAGCTGAGCAGATGCCTTGCACCATGCTTCTTGTACAACTTGCAGAATTGTGAACCAATTAAACCTTTTTACTTTATAAATTACTCAGTCGCAGGTATTTCTTTACAGCAAATTAGACAATAGGTTAACACAGAAATAGTTGAATTCACTATTACAGTTGGAGACTTCAACACTCCTCTATCAGAAATGAGATCCATCAAGCAGAAAATCAGGGAGTCAACAGAGAAAACTGATGAAACCAGAAGCTGGTTTTTGAAAGATGAAATCAGTAAACCTCTGACAAGCCAGACTAAGAGAGACAAAAATTAATATCAGAGATGAAAGAGGGGATATCACTGCAGATCCCATGAACATTTACGAGGGTAGTAAAGGAATATCACAAACAATTGTATGCCTACAAATTTGATAACCTACATGACAAAGTCCTTGAAACACACAACCTGCCAAAACTCACACCAGAAGAAATAGATACTCCAAATACACCTGTATCTATTTTAAAAATTGAATCTATTGCCTTCACAAACAAAATGCTAGACTGAGATGGGTTCACTGGTGAATTCTAAAAATGATACTAATTCTGTAGAAACTCTTTCAGAAGGTAGAAGCAGAGGGAATGCTTCCTAACTCATTCTATGAGGCCTAAAACCAAAACCAGACAAAAATATCACAGGAAAACTACCAAATAGTATCTTTAATTAACATAGATGTAAAAATCCTCAATAAAGTATTAGCAAATCCAATTCAACAATGTATAAGAATTACACACCATGATCAAGAGGGATTCATCCCAGATATGCAAGGCTGGTTCAAATATTGAAAATGAACTAATAGAATCTATCACACAAAGAAACTCAAGAAAAATCATATAATCACATCAATAGATCCAGAAAAAATATGACAAAATCCAAAACCCATTCATGATAAAAATTTTCCATAAACTAGGCTGGGCGCAGTGGCTCACACCTGTATTCCTAGCACTTTGGGAGGCTGAAGCAAGCAGATCACTTGAGGTCAGGAGTTCAAGACCAGCCTGGCCAACACGGTGAAACCATGTCTGTAATAAAAATACAAAAAATTAGCTGGGTGTGGTGGTGGGCACCTGTAATCCCAGCTACTTGGGGGGCTGTGGCAGAATTGCTTGAACCCAGGAGGTGGAGGTTGCAGTGAGCCGAGATCGTGCCACTGCACTCCAGCCTGGGTGACAGAGAGGCTCTATCTCCAAAAAAAAAAAAAATTCTCCAATTCTCTGTAAACTAGGAATGGAGGGGAACTTTCTCAACCTAATAAAGAATATTTACCAAAGATCCCCACCAGTAACATCATATTTAATGGTGAGAAATTTAGCAGTTTTCCTACTAAGGAGGAAGGCAAAGATGTTTCTTTTCACTATTTTCAACATTATAATGGAAGTCCTGGTTAATGCAATAAAACAAAAAAAGGAAATAAAAAGTATACTACTTCGGAAAGGAGATATAACATTAACATTGTCTCTGCTAGCCGATGACATGATGAAAATCCAAAAGAATCGATCGCAAATCTCCTAGAACCTAAATGCAATTCAAGGTTGCGGGATACAAGGTTATTATATGAAAGTAAACTGCTTTCTTATATAACAGTAATAACTCAAATTTGAAGTTAAAACCCAATGCCATTTCTATTAGCACCCCAAAATGAAGTATTTAGGTAAAAATTAAGAAAATATACATAAGATCTACATGAGAAGAACTACAAACCTGATTAAAGAAATCAAAGACCCAAATAAATGGAGAGAGATTTCATATTCATGGATAGGAAGACTCAATATTGTCAAGATGTCAGTTCTTCCCAACCTGATCTATAGACTCAATGTAATCCCAGTTAAAATCCCAGCAATATTTTGTGGATATTTGATAAACTGATTTTAAAGCTTATATGCAGAGGCAAACAACCTGCAATAGCAAACACAATATTGAAGGAGAAAATCAACATTGGAGGAGGAATGATTGATAGTACTCATCCTCAAGATTTAATATAAAGGTATAATAATCAAGATAGTGTGGTATTGACAAAAAAATAGACAAATGATCAATGAAACAGAACAGAGTTCAGAAACAGACTCTAATCAACTGATACCTAGCAAAAGGACAAAGGCAATATGATGTAGTAAAAACAGTCTTTTTGACAAATGATGCGGGAACAACTGGACATCTACATGCAAAAAAATGAATCTAGACACAGACTTTCCACCCTTCACAAAAATTAACTCAAATGGATCACAGAACTAAATGTAGAAGTATACAACTCCTAAAAGAAAACAGAAGAAAATTTAGATGGTCTTGTGTTTGACAGTGGCATTTTAGATACAACACGAAAGGCATAATCCATGATCCACAAAGCTCTCTCCCCTCCCATCCCTGACCCCAAACAACCATTAATCTGTTCTTCGTTTCTATAACTGTATCATTACATGGATGCTATATAAATGGAATTATATCATATGTGATCTTTAGGGATTGGATTTTTTTAAAACCCAGCATTCATGTTGTTGCATGTACTAATGGTTCATTCCTTTTTCAAGTAGTATTCTATGGTACAGGTTTACCAGTATGTTTATTCATTCATCCATTGAAGGGCATCTGGGTTGTTTCCAGTTTTGTTTGTTACAAATAAAACTGCTATGAACATTTATGTACAGGTTTTTATGTGAACATAAGATTTTATCTGGGATAAATGCTCAAGACAGTTACGGGCATTGTACTGCTCATAATGTTGGAGAAAGACCACTTGACAAGAATTATGGAATAAAATATACTAAAGCTTGGTAACTAATATGGGTTGGAGTATTTTATCAGTAAAAGTACAGTCTACTTTAGTAAGGAAGGGAAATTTTTATACTATCTGAAGTATCTGCGAAAGAAGATAAGCCTCAAAACTGGCAACCAGAAAAAAATAGCTGGAAGACACACTAGATGTAGAATATCCACTGAACATATTCATATTCTCCAAACTAAACTGGTCCATATACCGAAGACTCTTCAGGGGAAGACTGCCTCTTTACCCCTGAGATCCTACTTCTGGGGTCACTTATAGACAACCAAAGGGTAACAACCTCCTTCTAGACAATTTAATTATCATTACAGAAAACAGGCAGTTACTTTCTAGTGCCAGCTCCTTTTTCACATAGGAAGAAAGATCTAAATGTTAGTATGGCCACGTAAAGTTAAGCTGCTAAATAATCAGTACACTATCCACTTTCTCTGAATTCATTTATTTAGAGGTAAAACACAGCCATTCAAAATTGTGGAATACAATGTCTACACACAGAATAAGGTTGGGGAATTAAGCTGAATTGTTATATTCCATTCACATTAATAAATATTTTTAAAGAAGAAAATGTAGATTTTAAAAGCTTCATTAGACACTAGTGACACATACAAATAACTAAACTGTCATACTGCTTGATTTTCAGGGTGAAAGGTTACAATAATCTATATATTTCAATTACATGGCAGTAAATACAAAGCATTTTAAACATCTTTTGAACTGTGTAGTATACTATAAGCAGGAGTTTATTCTAAAACATTCGATCATTCTTCTGACCTGTTTATGGGTCATGCTGGACACCAGCAATGCATATCACATAAATTATCCACCAGTAATGAGGTGTAAAATCAATTATGCAAGTATTTTGAATAGAAATTATTTTTAAATGTCAGAGAGAATGCTATTACTGGCCAACTTGAAACTTCCTAATTAGCTATCTGAGCTATTTAAGTCTGTACACTTCAGTGTCTTCATTTTTTAAAATGAGAAAACTGGACTAGATTTTAGATAAGTACCTACTAAAGCCTAGTGTTTTGCAGTTACTTCCTTCCCTGTCAAAATTTTGCCTCCTTTGATTTTCAATCCTTTTTTTTTTTTTTTGTCTCACTTTGTTGCCCAGGCTGGAGTACAGTGGCGTGACCTTGGCTCACTGCAACCTCTGCCTCCTGGGCTCAAGCAATCCTCCCACTTCAGCCTCCTCAGTAGCTGGGACCACAGGCACATGCTACAAAGCCCAGCTTATTTTTTGTAGAAATGGGGTTTCACCATATTATCCAGGCTGGTCTCGAATTCCTGGGCTCAAGTAATCCACCCACCTCAGCCTCCCAAAGTGCTGGGATTACAAGGGTGAGCTACCATGCTGGCCCAAAGCTAACTTTCAAAGCGAATTTCAAACACTTCCTTCTAACCCATGATTATCCTTTTCAAAACCTTGTCTAAATCCTTCAGAGTTCCAAACATCTCCACTGAACCCATACCTCATGAGTTTAAAACAACCAACAGTTCACTTTGTTGGCAAAGGCCATCTCTACCCACGTAAGATTATTTACTCATTATTCAATTAAGTACCCAAACCTCCATCCATAACCTACACTATTGTCCACTGAACACTCCCTACCTGTGTAAGTCCCATATCAAGGGTAAAATCTCCTAAGATTTTTCAGACAATTGGCATTTAAGTGACTTGTGTATAAAGTTTAAAATAAGCCATGTTCTTTGCAGTATCCTACCAGGCAACACATCAAATATTTCAAAAGGCAGCCATACATTTGCTTTAATGCTTCCTAAAACAGCTTAAGGTCTAACATAATTTTAAAATAGTCAAGCAATTTTGTTTTTACTCTTCATTTCACAAGTATAGAGCAGAGAATAAGCCCAATAATGTCCACTTTTACTAACTCATCACCATATTCATAAAACTTTCCCTCGGCAATTCATTCTACTTCACATATCAATGCACTTGGCAAGAAAATAACAAATAAAATGACAAGCAGTAAAATCTAATTCATGCCAGAACACTGGAGAAGTTACATGGGAAGCACAAACATACACAACTTTACAAAAGTTGGGAATACTGTTTTCAAATAAGCATAATCAAAATGGGACTTTCATGCTAGAAGTCCCACTCAGTCAAAATCACGATTTGTAAGAACAAGTGGTGCCACGAGTGTCCAAACATACAGCACGATGCCAATCCAACTGGAAGAGATTTTCACCCAGACAGCTGTCCACTGACTTTTCATCTCACGAGAGGGTTCATACCTAAAATTTCAGGGAAAATTATTAAAAAGGGGCAAGTGGGTTGAATTATCAGCCATCAAGCTACGAAGCTTCATTAATTCAGAAGTGTTCTTTGTATACAGTTTGTGATTTCAGATATATCATTGCTGCATCTAATCTGCTCCCTTTCTTACCACACTGCTAGTGTGAAGGTAAAAATCTGTTATTTCCTTTAATGGAGTAAAGTACACAGGCCTCTGAAATAGTTATTTTGCATAATCTCTGAAGCACTTTATGCATGTCTGCCATGTTATTAGAAGAGAAACTGAATGTGACCTCTGGATAAATGAGATGTCACTATTACATAAGATTGTTCAAAGTGTATATGGAACTCCTCACCTGATTTCCACCCCGCCCCCCGCCCCTGCCTTCTCAGAATTAAGAGACTGGTATGACTCAGAGACATCTCCTTAAAAAAAGAAAGAATTAAGAGACTGGAAAGGAAGTATATCTCAAGTTTAACTGATTTTTGAGTTAATGAAATACACCAGAATCCTTCTAGTATAAAGCCTTAATATCTACCGTTATCTGACAGCCAAGGATCTGAATTAAGAACCAGCTGGATCCTTATAGCTGAATACGCAACAGTGTAGGAATTTTAAAAAACATCTATTATTTTCAATAATAAAAATCAGTAAAGGCTGTACTCAAAGAAATACAACAGGCCGGGCGCGGTGGCTCAAGCCTGTGGTCCCAGCACTTTGGGAGGCCGAGACGGGCGGATCACGAGGTCAGGAGATCGAGACCATCCTGGCTAACATGGTGAAACCCCGTCTCTACTAAAAAAGACAGAAAACTAGCCGGGCGAGGTGGCGGGCGCCTGTAGTCCCAGCTGCTCGGGAGGCTGAGGCAGGAGAATGGCGTGAACCCGGGAGGCGGAGCTTGCAGTGAGCTGAGATCCGGCCACTGCACTCCAGCCTGGGCGGCAGAGCGAGACTCCGCCTCAAAAAAAAAAAAAAAAAAAGAAATACAACAAAGAATAATCTTTTTCCTCCATCTTTTGCTGATACTGAAGGCCTTCTTACAAATTGTTTATGAATATTATGCATTAAAAAGTTATTAAAAACAAAACTTCCCCAACCACATAGTTCAATCTGAATCTTTGACCAAATCGTTCAGTAGTCATTTGGACAAAACCAGAACTTTCAAAAATGAAAACACTACAAATCACTACCTTCCTCTTAAAAGAAAAAGATTTATGGATTAAGTTTGAAGTGATAAAAAAGAAAAAGCATAAATTGTAGCTTGTAAGAATTCTAAGAATCTATCTATGTTAATGAATTCATACTTAAATTTAAAAATTTTCAGAGCTTTTAATAACAGTTCAAACAAAACAGAAAAAAGGATGTATCCTTTACTTCACTATGTTTACAGGATTGAAAAAAATAAACGTTATGTTAGATCCCCATCAACATGGATTTTGTAAAAAAAAAAAAAAAAGTATTAGTTTCATGAAAATTTTTATTTTAACCTCTCCAAGATTTGGAACTATTTCAATGTTTCAGTTACTGTTAAAGCAAGGAAGTAAAGATTGCATTTCTCATGCTAATCTCACTATTCATTTAGCTGTACATTTTGAAATATTATCAGAGGATAAAAAGTACTTCATATCACACCATGGTTTCACAAGAGAATCATAAAAATGCCATCAGAATTCACACATCCAGAGTTTTCATGAAATATAAATACCTGTACCAGTTGGTAAGGGTCATCATGATATAAAGTGAAGCCAGGAAAAGCATGAAGTGAAAGAAGGAATAACTGTAAGTGACACCATCCCTTTCATTATCTACAGCTCGGTGAACATCGTCACCATCCTCCAGTGATCCATCACTTCTAGCTCCACCATCTTCTATTAATGTAGATTCATCGCTTGTTAAAGTCAGTTTATTAACCTGACTATTGTTTGAAGTACGGATGCTGTATGAAAGAGAGTTTAGGAGGAGAGAGAGAAAAGAATATTTTTAAAAGAAATGATTCATAAATAAACAGCTAGACTTCTTGTTTAAAGAAAAAAATTCCATAGTTTTTCCTACCTGGAATAAAATACACACAACAAAAAGAGGATTAGTCCTATAATTCCTTGAGCATGCCACCACTGGACTGATTGCCCTTCCTTTGGGACAGTGCTTGTTGTATTGTAGCCAATTATGCTTAGTAGACTTGGGTTGCAATTTGTTTCTGTAACATAAAGTCAAATTAAAATGTTAGAATATATTAAAAAAATGTGTTTCAGAGCAAACAAAAGTTATGTTTAACTCTCTATACCCCTGCAAACTGAAAAACAATTGCTGGAAAAGGCATCAGTATAACAAAAATAACTGAAGACACCTTGCACTTATGAATAAGACCTCTGAAGTGTTATAATTCTGATTTTATAGAAGTACCTGGAAAAGTTAAATCATTTAATTTTCAACAACATGTGAGAGCTGAGAGAGAATTACCTCTACAATCAGGAATATAGATGACCTTTCCAAGGTTAGTATAATTCTAGTAGATTTAGAAAGAAAATTCAGAGATTATAAACCACAATGCACTGGCTTTTCTATCATATGTTGAGATTATGAAATGGACTTTATGAAGCTTATCCATTTGATGCAGCACATTGTTAAAAAAGCAAGATGGCTTACACAAAAACCAGTTATAAGGACTCCAGCAAATGCCTCGGGGGAATTACCCAATAAGGTGTAACAACCTACTGCTTGCTTACTCCGTTTTATTCTTTTATAAAGAAGAAAGTAGGCCAGGCGCAGTGGCTCATGCCTGTAATCCCAGCACTTTGGGAGGCCGAGGCGGGCGGATCACAAGGTCAAGAGATCGAGATCATCCTGGCCAACATGGTGAAACCTCTTTTCTACTAAAAATACAAAAATTATCTGAGCGTAGTGGCGTGCACCTGTAGTCCCAGCTACTCGGGAGGCTGGGGCAGAATGACTCGAACCCGGGAGGCGGAGGTTGCAGTGAGCCGAGATCACGCCACTGCATTCCAGCCTCCTGACGACAGAGCAAGACTCTGTCATAAAATAAAATAAAATAAAATAAAATAAAATAAAATAAAATATAAAAGAAAGTATGATTGGTGAAATATTCACTACAGTATATAAAATACGTATTTTTCTCCCACAAAGCCAGATTTGTCAAACTCCATCTTACTAATGAAAATGACTCTTATCTTAAAGCCAATTAAGTAAGGCTATTTCCTTCTCTAAAGCAAATTACTAGTAATTTTTTTCTAACCACTTACCTGGAAAAAAAAAATAGAAATCTTTCTGTAATACATCAAAACAAAAAACAAAAAAAAAATCTTGGTCTCCAAGTTATAAAGTACCCATGATAAAATACCTTCAGTTTGTAAACTCAGTGAGATTCATGTAACATCAGATAAATTTTTTAGAAAAAGAGATCATTTTCTTTCTTTTAATAGGTAATAATTTTTGTCTATTCTAATTTGTCTCCTTTCAACATATTCTATTCTCATGGTATGCAATATAACTAGTCTATAATAAGATGCATTACAAAGCCCAAGTTTCAAATTCAATTGTAAGGTAGTCACAGGCTAGAAGAGTAATTTAATAATGTGAAAAAATTACACTGTTTACAATTGAACAAGAGGAATTTGAAGAGCTTATCTTTCTATATACAACGATCATACGCTCTATGCAAATTAGATACCTTCCTTATAATTTCAACCAGTTTCTTACAGACATACCTTGTTTTATTGTGCTTTGCTTTTTTTTTTTTTTTTTTTTTTTTTTTTTAGTATTTCACAGATACTGTTCTTTTTACAAATTGAAGGTCTGTGGCAACTCTGCATTAAACAAGTCTATTGGTTCCATTTTTTCTAACAGTATGTACTCACTTTGTGTCTGTTTCACATTTTGCTAATTCTCGTAATATTTCACAATTTTTCATTATTATTAATTAATCTGTTATGGTGATCTCTCTACAGTGACCTATTATGTTACTGTTGTAATTTCTTTGGGGCACCACAAATCACACTCATATAAGATGGTGAAATAACAAACATTCTGTGTGTTCTGACTGTTCCACCAACCAGCCATTTCCTTGTCTCTATCCCTCTCCTCCGGCCTATTTCAAGACACAACCATATGGAAATTAGGCCAATTAACAACCCTGCAATGGCCTCTAACTGTTCAAGTGAAAGAGTCTTCCCTTTCTCACTTAAAATCAAAAGCTAGAAATGATTAAGCTTAGTAAGGAAATCATGCCAAAAGCTGAGATAGGTCAAAAGCTAGGCCTTCTCTGCCAGTTAGCTGAGTTGCAAATGCAAAGAAAAGAAAGAGTTCTTGAAGGATATTAAAAGTGCCACTCCAGTGAACATGAACACACAAATGATAGATAAGAAAGCAAAGCAGTCTTATTGCTGATATGGAGGAGAAAGTTTTAGTGACCTGGATAGAAGATCAAACTAGCAGAGCATTCCCTTAACCCAAAGCCTAATGCAGAGCAAGGCCCTATCTCTCGCTTCAAGTTTATTAAGGCTGAGAGAGATAATGAAGCAGAAGAAAAGTTTCAAACTAGATGGGGTAGGTTCTTGAGGTTTAAGGAAAGAAACTGTCTCCATAACATAAAAGTATAAGGTGAACCTAAGTGCTGATGCAGAAGCTACAGCAAGTCATCCTGAAAATCTAGCCAACAAAATTAATCAAAGTAGCTACACTGGCCAGGCGTGGTGGCTCACGCCTGTAATCTCAGCACTTTGGGAGGCTGAGGCGGGTGGATCAACTGAGGTCAGGAGTTCGAGACCAGCCTGGCTAACATGGTGAAACCCATCTCTACTAAAAATACAAAATTAGCTGGGTGTGGTGGCGCAGTCTGTAATCCCAGCTACTCAGGAGGCTGAGGCAGGAGAATGGCTTAACCAGGAGGCAGAAGTTGCAGCAAGTGGGGATCTCACCATTGTACTCCAGCCTGGGCAACAAGAGTGAAATTCCATCTCAAAAAAATAAAAATAAGAAAAGAGAAAGCAGCTACACCAAACAACAGATTTTCAAAAAAGACAAAACAGATTTCTACTAGAAGAAGATATAATCTAGGACTTTCATAGCTATAGAGAAGTCAGTCAATGCCTGGCTTCAAAGCTTAAAAGGATAGGCTGACTCTCTTGTTGGGGGCTAATGCAGAGAGTGATTTTAAGAGAAAGCCAATGTTTATTTACCATTCCAAAAGTCCTAGGGCCCTTAAGAATTCTACTAAGTCTATTCAGCCTCTCTATGAATAGAAAAAAGGCTAGATGACAGCACATCTGTTGAAAATATGGTTTATGGAATATTTTAAGCTCACTGTTGGGACTTACTGCTAAAAGAAAGATCCTTTCAAAACATTACTACTCACTGACAATGCACCTGGGTCACCCAAAAGCTCTGACAGAGATGTACAGGGAGATTAATATTTTCATGTCTGCTAACACAGCATTTATTCTGCAGCCCATGGAAAAAAGGAGTAATTTGAACATTTAAATCTTATTATTTAAGAAATGTAATTTTGTAAGGCAATAGCTGCCATAGAGTAATTCCTCTGATGGATCTGGGTGGGCAAAGTAAACTGAAAACTTTCTGGAAAAGATTCACCATTCTAGATGCTATTAAGAACATTCATGATTCATGGGAAAATGTCAAAATATCAACATTAACAGGAGTTTGAAAGAAGCTGATTCTAACCCTCATGGATGACTTGAGGATTTCAAGACTTCAGTGGAGGAAGTAGCTACAGATATGGTAGAGAGAGCAAGAGAACTAATAAGTGGAATTGAAGATGTGACTGAATTGCTGCAGTTTCATTATCAAACCTGAATGATGAGGAGTTGCTTCTTATGGATGAACAAAGTAGTTTTTTGAGATGGAATCTACTCCTGATGAAGATGCTATGAGTATTATTGAAATGACAATAAAGGAGTTAGAATTTACATACACTTAGTTAATAAAGCAGCAGCAGGTTTAAGAGGATTGACTCCAATTTGGAAGGAAACTCTACTCTGGGTCAAATGCCATCAAACAGCATTATATGCTACAGAGAAATATTTTGTGAAAGGAAAAGTCCATCAATGGGCAAACTTCATTGTTGTCTTAGTTTAAAGATACAAAAACAGCCACCCCAACCTGCAGCAACCAACACCCTGTTCGGTCAGCAGCCATCAACATTGAGGCAAGACCTCCTACCAGCAAAAAGATTACAACTCGATGAAGGCTCAGATGACTGTCAGCATTTTTTGGAAATAAAGTACTTTCAAATTAAGGAATGTACATTGTTTTTCTAGATATAATGCTATGGCACACTTAACAAACTACAGTGTAAAATAAACAAAAGTTTTATATGCATTGGGAAACCAAAAAATTCTTGACTTGCTTTACTGTGATGTTTGTTGTATTGTGGTGCTCTGAAAATGAACTCACAATTTCTCTTAGGTATACATGTAACCTTCTTATAATTTTGTTAGTGATGGAAGAAACTAAGGGAAGAAATAGTAATACATCAAAGATGAAAACTTTTTATACTTTATTCCTCTGGGAGCCTAATTTTTAAGTAATTTAATCTCACCAAAAGACAATTTCTGGAAAAACAACAACAACAACTGCAGAACCTTTAGAAACACATAATATAAACAAAACACACCTGGTTCATTGGTCATAGCCGACCATGTCAAATACATTGTGTAGACTGTAATCACTGAAGACTGTAATAAACCAGATCTTGGTTGTGATTCCTACCAAAAAAAAATAATAATACATACATGTATATATTAAGCAACACAGGTAAATATTCTAGACATCATTCTAGATTTTTGAAAACTTAAAAAGGTACAAGCTTCATAAAAGCTAATGCTTTAAAGGGCATACTTGGATTTTTGGCAGTATAGACATTACAGAAGCACCAACGCAGAGGAGCATGTTGACACTGATGAACGCCTTGTTTTCTGAACAACTGGCTGGATGAGTGTAGTAGACAAAGAACAGGACGATAGCAACTAAAGACAGCAGATAATTCAGAGCTGTAGCTGATAACAAGGCTGTGAAAGAAATATAATTGGATAATTAGCTTTTTATCAGAAATATTAGCAATTAGAAATGGGACCTGTTTTATAAACAATCTGTCATTTTGTCAAAAAATGTATTTTAAGCAACTAACATTGTCAGCATTATAAAGGCTTATAAAAGCAGGAAAGAAAATTAATTCTGACCTTTATTGCTTAAGAATTCTAGTTTTTACACATATCTCACTATTACACATTTGCAAGGATGGCAAGTTAGTAAGAAACTAATATGATTTATTAGTAATATCTATATTAGAGTTTATAAACTATGTTTACATGTTAGCCATTATTTTCAAAATAAAGAAAAATAACTATAAGAGGAATATTACTTAAGATTCTTAAAGAACCATTATCACTCAGTTGTAAACAAGGGCATTAAGAAAATTATTTTCATTCTTAATGTTAAGCCCTCATAACAATGATGCTTTTCCTCACGAACTAAAATCTTAAAAGATACATATTATGCAAAGGTAAGTCATTATTATTTAATAAGTCAACCTATGCTTTTTCTATGTAAATTTCAACATACACAAGTTGTTTAGCCTTTATGCTAATATGTGCTTAATATACAAGTATTTATGTAGATTTGCCTCACTGACAGGGGATCCATCCAACAAATATTTATTGAATGCCTGCGTTCCAGGCCCTGGGGATACAGCAGGGAACAAAAGAGACAGAAACCCTTGCATTAGATTTTGCATTTAGAGAACAAGGTATTCAATGTAAGTGAAATTTCCAAATGACTAAAGTTTGTTTCTTGGAGCACCAAATTATTTTAACTTGAACCACTGAGATCAACCACCACAAATTAGTTGTGTGAGAAGAATATTAGGCCAGCAGAAACGGATTTGGTTTGCACTCCAATTTAAAATTTTTTTTAGCTGAAACTCAGGTCATTTAGAATGAAAATCCAGATTTATGACTTCTTTTGAAAAACATTAGAAAAATCAAGCAATACTGAGTTCACATTCCCACAAGGCAACTAATAAATGGAGCTGAGCAGTAGCAATGCACTTTAGATGGGGCATTCATACTCTCGAACTCATTGTAGTCCCTACTATTTGGACAAAGCTTATGCACTTAAACTTTGTCTTCCTGTTCCCTCATTTTTGTTACCTGGTTTGGTCCTGTAAGCATCTGAATTGTGATATCTGTTTTCAAGTATAACCCCAAAGAACTCGACCTCATCATTAAAAATAGCCATTAATTACATCACTATAGGAATTCCTTTAGTTGTTATTGATGCACATAAAAGCATCCTTTGTACTTATATAAAACGTCCAAGTTGCTTTTTATATTTTTATTTGCTGCTGTTTATGAATTGTATCACTGTGTGTTTATCTATTCCTAGCAATCCTCTTCCCTTTAATATTTTACCTTTAACCCATTGTAGGCTAGAAAATTAGAATATAAAGTGCACATGCTTTGTATTCAGGTTCTTTTGGATTCTTTCCCGGTTCTTGGGTTATGTTCCCAGTTAACCTGCTAAAAGATCTAATCACCAAGTTGCTGATACAATGTGATATTTTGAGTTTAAATTAAAAACCTCTTCATAGGAAATTAGACCATAAAAATCCTAAGTGATTTACCTGGTCTACATATCTATTCTTGACTTCAAAGTTCAACTATACTGAAGTTGTTTTGCGACAAAAGCTTACCTGCATACCAACATCTCGAGTTCCCTTCTTCCATTTTTTCAACCCATGATTCATTCCATGAATGTGCAAAATCAATAAGTAAGACTAATTGTATGAGGATGAAACAAAAGGCACCTGCCATGCCTACATAAAACCACACTGAAAGGGAAAAAAAAGCATACATAAGTGATTGGTTAGTTTGATTTTTATCAATTCTTTAAAAATCACAGTACACAAAAAGGAAAATAAAATGTTATATGAACATCTTGATTTTGCCAACTGGGAAAACACACACACACACACACATACACCCAAAAAGACGAACAATTAGAGTTATAGTTCCAGGTAACAATTATTTCAGATTCCTTTATAAAATATCAACGTCAAACAACTTAAAAAGGATTTCTTACCGGTTGTAAAAGTTCCTTCTGGAATGAAGAATGCCCCAATAATAATTGCAATTGCTGCAGCAAATTTAAAGAACCAAAATCTAAAACAAAAAGAAACATAATTTTTATTAATAAACATTCATTCATCAAATAATTTCATATATGAAATCATTAAACTGCATCTTAACAAACAGCTACTCTTTATGTGAATGGTCTACTTCTTTCTGAGGATATTATGATGATCTGGAGTGTAGCCATATTTGTAACTACAAAACAAGGTAATCATCATATTTAGATAACTTAGTTTGGAGAGAGAGTGAAATTAACCATTACCATGAACCCAAGCTTATATTATAGATCTTTCCAATTGGAAAGAACAAAGCAAAAAAAAAAAATCTGATAAGAAAGGCAAGTCAAAATGTGAAAGGAATGGATTAAAGCCCAGACCGCGCTAGAGGAAGCATCAGAGCAAATGGCTGGAAAAGACAGGGAAATGATAAGACATTTCAGGGACTACTGGACACTGGTTCTGAGTTGACATTGATTTCAGGGTACCCAAAACATCATTGTGGTCCCCCAGTTAAAGCAGGCGTTTATGGAGATCACTGGGTCACTCCACCAGGAAAAAAACACCTGCTGAGTTGCTTGCTGAAGGCAAAGGGAATAAAGAATGGGTAGCAGAAGGCAATCATCAATACCAGCTACGACTACATGTCCAGCTGCAGAAATGAGGGCTGTAATTGTCATGAGTACTTCCTCGTTTTGTCAAAAACATGTTCATGCATGCATATACTCATACTAAGAAAATATTTTCATTTCCTTTCTCCTTTATCATGTGACATAAGATTTACTGACTTCACATCAGCATTTAAGTATTGTTAACTCTATGTAATAGTATTTGGGTTGGGGACTGGTGTGTTTTCAGTTGCAAGGTTAGTTGTATGACCTTATTTTTGTCTTTATTTGCAGATTATGTATGGTCTCAGGAGGTGTATTCGGGTTCAAGTTGACAATGGGTAGACTTCTGATAGTTAATATTGAGTGTCAACTTGAATTCAAGGATGCAAAGTACTGACTTGTGATGGTTAATACTGAGTGTCAACTTTATTGGATTGAAGGATGCAAAGTACTGATGCTGGATGTGTCTGTGAGGGTGTTGCCAAAGGAGATTAACATTTGAGTCAGTGGGCTGGGGAAGGCAGACCCACCCTTAATCTGGGTGGGCACCATCTAATCAGCTGCCAGCAGGGCTAGAATATAAAGCAGGCAAAAAAAAAGTGAGGACTAGACTGGCCTAGCCTCCCAGCCTACATCTTTCTCCCATGCTGGATGCTCCCTGTCTTTGAACATCAGGCTCCAAGTTCTTCAGTTTTGGGACTCAGACTGGCTCTCCTTGCTCCTCAGCTTGCAGACGGCCTATGGTGGGACCTTGAGATCATGTAAATTAATACTTAATAAACTCCGCTTTGTATATATATCTATCTATCCTATTAGTTCTGTCCCTCTAGAGAAACCTAATACACTTGATTATCAGAAAAGACAACAATTATATAAACTTCTTTTAAGACCATTTTGAGAAAGATGTATTTCTCACTAATTCATTATGAAAAAACGAGAATGTTAGTTCCATTTCACAGGCTTATTCACATAAGTGGGATAATATATCAAAGTATAAGGTGAACTGTATAAATGAATAGTTTTTATAAACACATGATAAATGCCTCCATCTAAAACTCTAATAATTTAACAAAATAATCAATGACTAAAGGAACACAATAAAAGATAATCAACCTGTCACATATTTTCTCATTAATATTTATATTCTACTTGTTTATTCCTTTTGTCTTTGGTAGCACATGTTACTAGATAAGCAACAGCAGATATTAAAACAGTCAAATAAGGGTACCAGAGGTAGTGCTCTATATGAAGGAAGATTGATAAATAAACCCTGAAGTTTCTTTCTGGGTTGTCTAATACAACCAACCTAGAATTATCTGCTCTCTGGGTCTAGGGAACTGAGAGTTCCATGCAAGTGGACTGGTCCACCAAAAGTTAAGAGGAGGAGGAGAAATAGCTATTCCCTTAGTAGTCACAAATATAACATAGTCTCTTTTTTAGGATGAAAATATAAAACACTGTGGATCAGAGGTTATTATAGCTATTATTTAATATCCAAAGTCTGACATTCTCCAGTAAAAACAAGATTTTCTCACCCTGTCATTCACGAATAAAGTAATTCTGCAAATTGTATAAGTTTATTTTACCTTAAGGTTTCCTTAGATAAACTGGCAATTACCAATAAGAAGCTACCCAGGCTTTTATATTGAAGCTTATTTGAAAACTTACCCATTGTGCACTGCAGCTCTAGGATCACTGCTACTCTTCACTTTGATCATTAGTAAAGAGAGAAGAAGATAGAACATAGCCAAACCAAAGCACAAACGATATACAGCTTTATAGCCAACCAAAATATTACAAGGGACAACACCCTTCTCATTCTCACAAAATCCAGGAATCTAGAAAAACAAAAGGGTTTGATCCATCATTTTTTCATTAAGTAAAAGTAAAAATTATATGTAATCAAATATTTAAGTAAACGTTTAGAAAACTGGAATTTGCTTTACAATTTATGATGAATATGTACTCAAGATGAGTCTGATACATTTTAATCACATCTAGTGGGGAAAAAAGTGTTAAATCCCCATCTGAGCAAATCATAAACTATAATACCAATTCTATGCTGGATGCTTATTTTGAGTTATAGATTTATCCTACATTTTAAAAACTTGCATTCTACTTGAATAGCATGATATACTTGTTTTGGTAGTGTAAGTGCTATTTCTGAGACTACTGTTCAAAACTATTAATACATCTATTATTCATATATGTAAGAATAAATTATTTCCTCCCACTCCTTCCAGTCCCAGCACTCTAAAAAGAACTGCTTTTTCAGCACACTAGTCATGTACTAGTTTTCAAATCCAAATGCTACTGCTTAATCACATTCCTTAATCCCATTTTTATATAGACACTATCCCTGTCATTCTTAAAACTTTCTTCCTAGAACCTGTACATTTTTTTTTCTTTTCTGTTATCCCTTCCCTCCCAGTTTTTTAGGATCAGAACCAGGTTTTCCTTTCTCCACTAACTCCCTTAAGTAAGAGATTTTGGCAAAGTTCTAGCTCTGCTCACTCTGAATGATCTTCAGCATATGATGCCATGGTTTCAACATTCAATTTCTATCCTCAAGGCAGTCTCTAGCTGTGATTTCTTTTAAATTCCTTCATGTTTTCTACTTGCTGCTGTATATTATTATGGACTTCATGTTTGTGTTTACCCAAAATTAAATGCTAAAAGCCTAACCCTCAATGGGAGGGTAGTGGGAGATGGGGTCTTTAGGTGGTAATTAAATCATGAGGGTAGAGCCCTCAGGACGGGATTAATGCCCTTATAAAAACAGATAGAAGAGAGCTGCTGCTTTCTCTCAACAACGTAAGATGACCATGTGTAAACCAGGAATAAGACCCTCACCAGAACTTGACCATAGTGGCCACTTGATCTCGGACTTTCAGCCTCCAAAACTGATAAATAAATTTTTGTTGTCTTAAGCCACTCGGCCTATGATATTCTTGTTATAGCAGCCTGAACTAAGACATATATATATATATAAATATACACATGTACATGATACAATACCACCAAGTCAACATGTTAGAAGCTAAATTTATTACATGTTCCCCATCTCCTTCCACAACCTGACTCTCTCTAAAAATTTTTGTTTCTGGGTTAATAGCAACACTTTCCTCCCAGTTTTCTAGGATCAGAACCTGGTTGTTATTTATGATTCCCTCACTGCCAATATTTCAATGCCAGGTTCAGTCAATTTTACATCCAGAAAATCTTACTTCAGGTCCTCTATTCTCTTCTTGATTATACCACTGCAACAGCCTCCATATTTAACTGCTTGACTTTTATACTTTATTAATTGTAAGATTAATCTTCCTAAAGTACAGATACTTTGCTCAAAAAGCTCTTTTATACTCATTATGCTTTCTATTTTTCAATCTCTGTATATGAAAGTTCTAACCATTCTTAGAATATCCTTTTTTCCATGACCCACTGAGATTCTGACACCTGATTAAAATTATACTTCTGTGTATTACCACAGTACATGTCCTGTACCACCATCAAAGAACTTAACAAGCTAACGTATATTATCTTTGTTTTTCCTAAAAGATTATGAACTACAACTAGGATTACATACTGTCATATTCTATATTATTCTGTTTACAACATCCCTGAATCAGTTTTATTCATATATATATATACTCTATAGCCTCAGTTAATCAATAAATAAGAAATGAGACTAACCTTATTCAGTTGTTCTTCCATTCCTGGTATCAACATTACACAAGCTACACATACTCCAACAAGTAAGAAAAGTGCATAGATCAGTCTAGTTACAGTGGAGTTGTTTCCACTAGGACAGCATCGGCATAGCAAACACGGGGCACTTCCACACAAACATGGTATCTGGGAAAAAGAATATTATTAAAAATATTATTAAAAGCCAGTAAATCAGTAGATCTTAAAATGATACAATGAAAATTGACATTCTATCCAAAAAAGAAAAAAGACTAAAAGTAATTACATCAAGGGACATAAGGTATTTGGTTCATATAAATTATATACCACAAAACTTAGCAACTTCTAAGAAGGAGTAAAGACAAAAAAGCCCTTGGACTCTATGACAAGTAAAATGAACAAATCAGCTAAAACAAAAAGGGGGAAAAAATCATCAGTAGTAACCAAAGTTTAAATAAGAAAAGAAATGGAATATACATGAGTAGCACAGCTGCTAAACCCACCACCTCCAGTGCCTGCCCTTTAGCCCCCAGATACTAGACTGAAGAATACACAAAATTCTGAGGATTCTCAAATACATCCAGGGAGGAAAAAAAAAGTGAATTGATATGTTTTCCTTCTTTTGACCTGGTGATAGTGATAATAATGAAAACTACAACTAGAGTGAGCCAAAAAGGATAATAATACAACTGGGGCTAGCTAACTTTCTCCAGTGACCACCACACTAATCTAGCAGCATGCTCCCAAGGGAACAGAATATCTTCCTGTCCAGGAGAGAGGAACACTGGTACAGAGTATTTGCCAGTATCTAAGAAAGCCACAGAGTAAATATTCTCATAATACCATAACCTGGGCTGAGATGTCAGACTTCTAGAAGGTGGATGAACCAGATCTTCCAGGCCTAGAATTACAACTCTAGGGGAAAACAGTCTTAGATACCACAGTAAGGGAAGTTGTAGAAGCTAGAGCACTACACCAACCAATATAAGGTAAGAATAAAGCTGCTTTATATTAAACGTCCACAAGACAGAAATAAATGTCATGGCAACTATGTAAATATACTTTAGCAAAAATTAAACATAAACATCTCCCCTCAGAAAAAGGAATGAAGAAAATATAAGGCATATGGAGAATTCAGTCTGAAATAAATATAATCCAGTAAGGAAATTCTCTACCAGTATTTCATTTGAGCTATAAGAAAATAACACAATTTTTTTTTTTTAAAAAAAGGAGACCTTAAAAATGAAATAAGAACAGAACACAATGGAAAGTGGGAATCAAAGGGCTAAAGAAATGAGAAGGGGAAAAACAGACTTAACTAATAACTATCAAGAAACAAAACAGACATAGGTAAAAATAAAAATTACTGATGAAAAAAGGCTTGGGATAATCACTATAAATTCAGGTCAAGATGGAGAAACCATGACCAGACTCATCCTCTTGACTTAAACAATGGAAAAAACAAGTTTTTCAGACAATGAACCGGAACGGGCAATGTCAAGCAGTAATTTCTAAGAGGAGACAATGTGAGCCCTATGACTGGCCCTTATTTTACCAATTGATCGATTGACAGAGTCTCCTTCTGTCGCCTAGGCTGGAGTGCAGTAGTGCGATCGCCGGTCACTGCAACCTTCCCCGCCTCACCCCGGGTTCGTGGGATTCTCCTGCCTCAGCCTCCTGAGTAGCTGGGATTGCAGGCGTACATCACCACACCCAGCTAATTTTTGTATTTTTAGTAGAGACAGGGTTTCACCATGTTGGCCAGGCTGGTCTCAAACTTCTGACCTCAGGTGATCGCCTACCTTGGCCTCCCAAAGTGCTGAGATTGCAGGCGTGGCCCACCTTGCCCGGTCAACTGGCCCTTATTTCTGCCTGGGGAGAACGTCCACTGCAGGTAGGGTCTGGGAATTTTACCACCCAGAGGTGAAAAACTTTGTAATCCATGAGGCATTGGGTAGAGATATCAGAAGGCAATTAATACTGGAGAAAAATCAGCCATCAAACTGAAGGCTGCACTAGTTGCACTTAACGAAACCTAAAGGCAAATAAAAAGATCACACTGTCTCTAAGTAAAATCACCCAAGTCAAAGATAAAAGCCCAATAATATATATATATATTTTTTTAATAAAAGTATATCCAGCACTGATCAAGGAAAAATTTACACTGGACAGCTAACAAAAAATTAGCAGGCAGGCAAAAAACAGAAAAATACAACCTATAATGAGGATCAATCAGTCAATATCAACCTGGAAATGATACAGATAACTGAGATCATTTATAAATAGGGCACTGTAGTATTATTGTAAGTGTATTATTTCACATGCTCAAGGAGGTAGAGGAAAACTTGATCATGTTACGGACAGACATGCAAGATAATTTAAAATTAAGACCCATATCGTACTTCTCCAGATGACAAAATAAGCCCCCTAAATATCGACAAGACAGAAGAAAAGATTAATAATGAACCTAAAGACATAAGAAACTAAATGATCCAAAATGAAAAAGAAATAAAAATAAGAAGATCGGAATATCGTGAGACAACTTTAAATCGCCTAATATAAGTGAAATTAGAGATGAACTTCAATTGGAGAGAAGTGAACTGGAGGGAACAGATACAAGGGTGCTTTTGAGGAAGTAACTGCCAAAATTTTTCCAATTTTATGAAAACTATTAATTCACAGATCCAGGAAACTCAACAAAGCCCTAGCAAAATAAACATGAAAACCACACCAAGTCACATCATAATCAAATTACTTTAAAAAAGTAATAATCAGAAAAATCTTAAAAGTAGGCAGAAAAATAAAATGTACATTATAAACTGAGGAACAAAGAAATAAATCACACTTCTAGTAAGAAACGGTTCAAGCCTAAAATTAGTACTGAAAGAAAAAATATATAAACAGAATTTTGTACTCAGTGAAAATATCTTCCAAAAATTAAGGTGAAATAAAGACCATTTTCAGGAATAGAAAAGACAAAATAATCCAAACAAGCAGACTTAAACTGCCAGAGATGTTGAAGGAAATCCTCCAAGAAAGAAAATTATACCAGACAGAAATTTGGATTTGCATACAAAAGAAGAAAAGAAACAGTAAATAGATACATTCTTCTTATTTAAAAAAATGGGCCAGAATTACTGAGACTAAATCCAAAGACATCATAAGAAAATAATAGACAAATATCCCTCATAAACATAAACAAAAACTTCTTAATGATATTTTAGCAAGTCAAAAACAACAATATGAAAGTATATAAAAAGGGTAACATATTGTGACCAGGTAGAGTTTAGCCTGGAAAAGCAAGGTTGGTTGCACTTTTAAAAATCAACCAATGAACTCGACGGTAAAAACAGACTAAAGAAAAAACATGGTCATCTCAAAAAACCATTTGACAAAATTAAATACTGATTCATGATATAAACTGTTAACAAGGAACAGAAGATAACATCCTTAATTTGATAAATGGCATTTACAAATATCTATAGCTCTCATCCATAATTGATGATGGAAGTCTGAATGCTTTCCCCGTAAGATATCAAACAAGGCAAAATACCTCTCCATTTGAATTCAACTTCACACTGGAGGTTCCAGCCAATATAACGAGGTAAGAAAAAAACTAAATATAAAAATTGGAATGGAAGACGCGAAACTGCCCCCTTCACATGTAGCACAACTGTCTACATAGAAAATCCCAAAGAGGGCCATGAACCATGGCTCACACCCATAATCCCAGCAATTTGGGAAGCTGAGGCAGGAGGACCATTTAAGCCTAGGAGTTCAAGGACATAGTAAGCTATGATAGTGCCACTGCACTTGAGTCTGGATGATAACAAAATAAAACAAACAAACAAACAACAACAACAACAAAAATACCCCACAAAGAACCTACAAAAATGCAACTACAACTAACTCTTCAAGGTCACATGATAAAAAGTCAATATATGGGCTGGGCGCGGTGGCTCAAGCCTGTAATCCCAGCACTTTGGGAGGCCGAGACGGGCGGATCACGAGGTCAGGAGATCAAGACCATCCTGGCTAACACGGTGAAACCCCGTCTCTATTAAGAAATACAAAAAACTAGCCGGGCGAGGTGGCGGGCGCCTGTAGTCCCAGCTACTTGGGAGGCTGAGGCAGGAGAATGGCGTGAACCCGGGAGGCGGAGCTTGCAGTGAGCTGAGATCCGGCCACTGCACTCCAGCCTGGGCCACAGAGTGAGACTCCGTCTCAAAAAAAAAAAAAAAAAAAAGTCAATATACACAAATCAATCATGTTTCTACATATTAGTAACAACTGAAAACAAAAAGAAAATAGTTATAAATCTAACAAAACAGAAAACATCTCAAATAATGAAAACCACAAAACATTGGTGAAAGAAATCAAAGACCTAAATGAATGGCAAAATATACAGAGTTCATGGATTGGAAGACAATTATTTTCAAGATATCAGGTCTTTCCAAACTTATCTATAGATTCAGTCTAATTCCAATCACAATCCCAATATCAGATTTACAGAAATAAACTAGCTGAAAAGGCAAAAACACTAGAATAGCTCAAACAAGTCTGAAAAAAGAGCAAAGTTAAAAGACACACTACCTGATTTCAAGACTAGCATTAAAGTGACAGTAATTAGAGTGATACAGGGAAAAGGGTGGACACAGTAAGCAGAACACAATGAAGTTCAGAAATAGACTGATGCAAATATGACCAAGGATTTTTCACAAAGATACCAAAGCAATTCACTATGGAAAGGATAATCTTTTTAATAAATGGTACCGAAATAACTGGATATTCATATATTTTTTAAAAAGTTAACCTTAAGCCATAATCAAACCATATACGAAAATTAAGATTTCCTGGATACCATATAAAAAAAAGGACTCACAATAGAAAAACAAATGAATTGGGCTTCATTAAAATTAAGAACTTTTGCTCTTTAAAACACACTGCTGAGAATGAAAAAGCAAGCCATAAATTTGAAAATATTTGCAAGTGAGGTATGTGATAAACCATTGGCATCCAGAATATAAAAGGAACTCTAAAAACTCAGTAATAAGAAAACATACAACTCAATTAAAAAATGGGCAAAATATTTAAACAGATACTTTAATCAAAGGCATATAGACAGCAAATAAGCAAAGAAAAAGTGCTCAATATCATTATTAGGGAAACGTACATTAAAATCAGAGATACTACTACATGCATATTAGAACGGCTAAAAGGAAATAAACTGATGATACCAACTACTGACAAGAATGCAGAGTAACTAGAACTCTCTTACTTTGGTGGTGAGAATGAAAAATGGTACAACCATTATGGAAACCAGTTTGTTTCTTATTTTTAAGTCAAACATGCACTTACTGTATGAATAAGCAAATCCACACTCAGATATTTATTCAAGTGAAATAAGACCTTATAATCACACACAAAAAAACCTTTATGGGAATGCTTATAGCTACTTTATTTGTAATCATCAAAACCTAGAAAGGCTCCTCAAACGGTGAATGAATAAATTGTGGTATATCCAAACAAAAACAATACTAACAATAAAAACATATGGAGAATGAAACTCAGATGAATTATGTGCTAAGTAATAAGAAGCCAGACTCAAAAACTATATATTGTAGGATTCCATTAATATGACACTCTAGAAAGGCAAAATCCTAAAGACAGAAAATAGGGGTTGCCAAGGACAGGACAGTGCAATTTTTTAGGATGATCAATGTTCCAAAATGGTTACATGACTAGAAGCACTTGTCAAAACTCATGGAACTGTATATTACAAAGAGTAAATTCTACTGTATAAAAATTATACTTTTAACTAAAAAAAGTCCTTAAAATAGAGAATACCCTAAATAAATGAATTAAAGGATATTCACAGATCTAATATAAGAAAAATTCCTTAGATGGAAAAATAATCTGTGAATCAAAAGAGCACACTACTTTTTGAGAAGAGGAAAAAAAGTGATAAAAGATTTAAACTCAGACTTATCTGGTTATTTAATTTCTAAAATAAAGAAAAACTCTTCAGTTACTCAGGCAGAAGAAACAAATCACCTATGCATGTGCAGAGTTGTTTTGGGAGGGTGTGGAAACCAGGCTGATATGAGACAGAATACAATACAGAAATAACTACAAAGTTCTGACGGAAATTCGTATACTATATGTCTCTCAAGAATTTAGCAGACACTTTCAAAAACCAAAGATACCGGCACCCATAAATCCTTTTTGAAAAATCTACTGATGACAAAATGTGGTCAATTAGGAGATGACATTAAAATAAAAAATTAGAGCAAAGCAATGGTAAGCCAAGGACTGGTAGAGAGCTTTGCATCCACTTAAGTTTAGAGCACTGGTTCTCAAACTGTAACAACTACCAGAATTACCTGGACGGCTTATTAAAACATAGAATGTCCCCAGTCAACGTTTCTATGGTACAACATAATAGCGACATAAAAATGATAGTACAAAGTGTTTCTGGTTAAAGATGGCAGACTGAATATATTAATTTACCTATGTTCCCTGTAGAAATCCCAATCAAATAAAAAATAAAAGTTCGGGTTTTTTTTTTTCTTTAAAAAATAAGTAATAAAATATAAAAGTCAAAAAGAACTAGGAGAACAAATCTGGAAAGTAGAAAGTACAAGGTAGTAACAGCCTTAACAGAGAAAGCTGAATTCTAAGTTATCAAAGGAAAAAGTTAACAAGCAACACAATTCATTCGGCGGAATACCCAAATAGTTCAGGAACTGGTGGCACCAGGAGTCTCTGTAAGCGGTACTAACGGTAGAGTAAAAATAGATGATTGGTTGAATGTCTTTTCAAAGAGTAGTTAAGACTCCCAGATTTCATTCCATTTCTTGCACTAACCAACTGAAAAGGATAAAACATGAGGTTTGACAGGGGAACACCAAGAGGAGTTGACAAAAGGGGTTCCATAATAAAAATATAAAATTAAATCAAATTTTATGTACTGAATGTGAAGAACCTCATCATTCTTTCCCTCACTTGCCTTCCACAATGCAAGTATATTCCTCAGGTTAGAGACTGGAAGTGTACCCTGGATCTATCAATAGCCCTAGATAAATATCTGCATCAGGCTTCCACAATAAACTGGTTCAGCCAGATCACTTCGCTGTAGTCACAACTGACAAGTCCTACACCAAGCTCTTGAGTGTCCCACTCCTAAATATGAACAAATAGCTACTGACCACTGAATACTGAGGAAAACACTAAGATCAATGAAAGTGGGTGGAGTGGATAGGAGAAACTTGAAAAGAAATTATATTCAAACATAAAAGCATAAAAAAATCTAATATTTCTAATATACTTACAAAGTATATTAATTATATAGTATAGCGTACATCGTAAAGATAAAAATAAAGATTTTTTTAAAAAGGGAGAAAGATTGCTTCCATGAAACAAACACAGGATGCTATAAAAATGGAACAGAGGCCAGGAATGGTGGCTCACATCTGTAATCCCAGCACTTTGGGAGGCTGAGCCTGACAGATCACTTGAGGTCAGGAGTTCAAGATCAGCCTGGCCAACGTGGTGAAACAGTCTCTACTAAAAATACAAAAATTACCCAGGCATGGTGGTGCGTGCCTGTAGTCCCAGTTACTCAGAAGGCTGAGGCTTAAGAATTGTTTGGATTTGGGAGGTAGAAGTTTCAGTGAGCCAAGATCACGCCACTACGCTCCAACCTGGGCGACAAAGCAAGACTTCGTGAAACAGAGAACAAAACAAACCTCTGGTAATTAAAAATGTTATAGCAGAGGTTTTTGTTGTTGTTTTTTGAGACAGTCTCACTCTGTTGCCCAGGCTGGAGGGCAGCCTTTACTAAAGTGCAGTGACATGATTACAGCTCACTGCAGCCTCAATCTCCCTGGGTTTAGGTGATTCCCCCACCTCAGCCTCCACAGAAGCTGGGATCACAGATGTGCTGGGTGTAGCTGGGACCACAAGCACACACCCCCACGCCTGGCTAATTTTTTTGTATTTTTTGTAGAGACAGGGTTTTGCCATGTTGCCAAGGCTGGTCTCCAACTCCTGAGCTCAACTGATCTGCCTACCTTGGCCTCCCAAAGTGCTAAGATTATAGGCGTGAGCACACCGCCCCTATAGCAGAGGTTTAAAAATTCAACAGAAGTCCAGTCAGTCAATAAAAAAACCTAAAAAACAAAATTCAATGAAGTTCTGAAAACAATCAAGGAAATTTCTCAGAAAGCAGTGCAAAAAGCCAATGAGATGGAAAGTAGAAAGGAAGAAACATCGAGTTTCAGTCCAGGAAGCACATTATCTGAATAACAGAAAAACAATGTAGAAAATACAGGTGAGAAAATTAAATAACTCAAGAAATGTAATTAACTGGTGGAGAAGAGAAGGATGGAGAGGTCATACAGAAAAAGTTTCTAAAATGACTTCAGAATACCCAGCAACAACACTGCAAGTCTACAAAGGAGCATCAAAATTCTGAGGGAAAATGACTTCCAATATAGAATTCTATGACCAAAGTGTACCTCCTATGTGCTTCTGTCAAGGAGCACTACACCAAAACATGGTCGTCAACCACAAGAAAACAAGCAATGAAGAAAAAAAGGGTTTCAACCTAAGAGAGAGGAAATGTACATCCTCATTTGAGGATAAAGTGAGATCCAGGATGAAAACAGTGACTATAGACTAGAGCAGGTCAGATGATTCTGGGAGAGATAACCTCCAAGGTTCGATCAATCATGACATGTATCTAAGAGATGCATACAGCTGGGGAAAAGTCTGAGGTCAAATAATTTAAACACACTGAAAATAGGCTGGGCACAGTGGTTCACACCTATAATCCCAGCACTTTGGGAGGCCAAGGCAGGTGGATCACTTGAGGCCAGGAGTTATGAGACCAGCCTGGCCAATATGGCAAAATCTCATCTCTACTAAAATACAAAAATTAGCTGGGTGTGGTGGCATATGCCTGTAATCCCAGCTACTCAGGAGGCTAAGGCAAGCGAATCCCTTGAACCCGGAAGGCCAAAGTCGCAGTGAGCTTGCACCACTGCACTCCAGCCTGGGCAACGGAGCAAGATTCTGTCAAAAAAAGAAAAGAAAAGAAAGTAAACCAATGAACACAAAATTTTGTGCATGAAAGGAAAAGTCTTTGTATATTTGTTACAAGGCTGACCTATGAAGAGCATTACACAAATAAAGAACTAATATTTAAGTGCTTACTATAGCTTTACAGATATAAACTTATATAAATAGTCACAATAATGTTCATTTACCATAATTATTTAGTATTATGGAAAGCTATGGGGACATTAATGAGTGTATGTGATTTTGGTGGGGGTAGGGATGAGGGCCAGCTGAAATCAAGGGATGATTGCTAAATCTTCATCTTCCATAGTTAGAAGACAGTGTCTAAAACAAACAAATAAAATCAAGAATACACTATATGTATGTTAATTAGAAATGTGGCAATAAATACCAAAAGAAATACTGTCTCCAAAGGGTGGAAATGGGACTGGTAGTATTTTTCTTAAGCACACAGAGAAATATGTACATACAGAATTATGAATTAAAAAATTTGAAAATCATACAATTAATTAACCCTGGGAACTAGGGGAATGGGTGAATATTGATTTATTCCACTTTTCAGAGAAGTGAATCTAAAATTAAAATGTCCTTAAAAATTTACTCCAACTTCAATGTTTTATACAATGTTTTTCTTAAACTTAAAACAGGCTTTCTTAACCATGGTATTATTGATATTATGGGCTGAATAATTATTTGTTGTTGGGGGCTATCCTATACATTGTAGATTTAGCAGCATCCCTGTCCTCTACCAACTAACTAGATGCTAGTGGCACCCCTCACCCCAGGTTGTGACAATGAAAAATGTCTGCAGATATTGCCAAATGCCCACTGGGGAGCCAAACTGTGTCCAGTTGAGAATCACTGCTATAGAAACATCTCCTTAGAAGAATCTTTTTAGGAAACTCTTCTGACAAATGTTAACATTCAAGAATTACTTTTTTTCTTTTGTTAAATTCAAGAAAAATTAATTTCAATGCTTTGCTTAAAAATGTCTAAAATGTTGCCATTCCTAAGAATGTACTTTTGTCTATTCATCCACCCACGTGTATACAAATACACAATGCACCCATGCATTGTGAGAGAAGGAAGATTTTGAGGGGACATTTTTATTTAACTTCTACTCTGCATTGCTTGACCATTCATAGCAACTATAAATTATTTCTATAAAACAAGTCACTGTATTAACAAAAATTTAGGAGAGGTTGGCAAAAAATACGCACTTAGTAATCACTAGTTCTTAACGACTTAACTACATTAAATATCTTGATAGGTATTGTATATAAGGTTCAGTCATTCAAAAAAAAAATCAATTCTGTCTACTCACTAATATCAATGTTGAGACTGGGATGGGGAAAAGCATGTAAGTAGGTATTAGTGATTGGTAATGTTGTAGTTATAGGATTAGTTGGTATGATGTTTATAATGTTTGAAGTAATTATCAATCGAAAAAAGAAACCACCATGCATGAATAAAAAATTATACTGCCATGAACCAAGGATTATAATCAATCTAATTCTAGGCCTCTTAGCTGCAAACAAAAAGTGAACAGTTTAACACTCCAATTTCTGCTCAGTGCTATTACACATAATTTATCTCTTTTTAGTTTAGCCATTTTCTACAATTATTTTACAAATAAGGAAAAATCTTACTAAATTTGATTAAGCCTGCAGATGCTTGTACTAACAACGAATGAGGCTGGTTTGTTTTTAATTCTGGCTTACCTGATCTAATTTAATGATTTGAATCTTACTTTTTTTTTTTGGTCTGTTTTTTGTTTTGTTTCGTTTTGGACACAGTGTCTCACTCTGCCGCCCAGGCTGCAGAGAAGTGGCGCCATCTTGGCTCACTGCAGCCTGTGCCTCCTGGGCTTAAGCGATTCTCCTGCCTCAGCCACCGGAGTAGCTGGGATTACAGTTGTGCGCCACCACAACCGGCTAATTTTTGGTTTTTTTGGTTTTGTTTTGTTTTGTTTTTTGTTTTCTGAGACGGAGTCTTGCTCTCTTGCCCAGGCTAGAGTGCAGTGGCATGATCTCGGCTCACTGCAACCTCTGTCTCCCGGTGCAAGCAATTCTCCTGCCTCAGACTCCCGAGTAGCTGGGACTACAGGCATGTGCCACCACGCCCAGCTAATTTTTTTGTATTTTTAGTAGAGATGGGGTTTCACCATATTGACCAGACTAGTTTCCAACTCCGGACATCAAGTGATCCATCCACCTCATCCTCCCAAAGTGCTGGGATTTCAGACGTGAGCCACCGCGGCAGGCCCTGAATGTTACTTTGGAAAAGTTGAATAAATTTTAATTTCATCAAAACCTCTAAGTAAATCAGCACATTAACTGTTCAGAATGTGGAAGGGATGGTTCCCTTCAATGACTATCGGCCTGCACTAAAATCAAACAATTAATGAATAGAGACAGAGGCACAAGAAGAAAAGGGAAAAAGATTACTGAAACTGCAAACAATAAAATAAATTCCAAACCGGGCACAGTAGCACCTGCCTGTAGTCCCAGCTACCTGGGAGGCTGAGGTACTAAGACTTGAGCCCAGGAGTTCCAAGCTGCAGTTCACTACGACTATCCCCTGCACTTCAGCCCGGCCAACACACTGAGACCCTCGTCTCTAAAAAACTGCCTCACTGCTGCTACGTTTTTAATTTACTTCGCTATTAACACAGAAACTAAAAGGTAGTGTCAATTTTATCACGGACATTCTTCTAATCAATAAAGGTGGCGATCTATATTGTAAAACGGAAAACATGTATCTCATCTTTTAACTCTCTATTATATACAAAAAAAACTACAGCATGCCTACTTCAGAAGTGGGCAAGATACGACATCACAAATTAAACTGCGTAACATCTTCCAATAAAAACCGATGAAAACAATCTTACATGATAATCAATTATCAGCTTTCAAAACTGTTTATTACACTAAATATGCCTTTGTATGAAAGTCAATAATTAAACTCTCTAATATCTTGAGAGAAAATATTCCAGGTTTCCGTGCAAGAAGAAATATCATGTAATCAAGAGAACAGACTGGCTGGAGTAATAATCTCCACATCATTATTTCATTAAAATTCAACATTTTTAGTTCAAGACATATGAAAACCTTTTTGAAAAGAGTATATATAACGGAATTATTTGGGAAGTCAGAAAAGCAATTGTTAGAAACAGAATTAAGAAATTCCAGACTAAAGAAAAGTGATTTGAATCCAAATACCTCGCCTAAAATTACAAATATCTTTTATTAACTGCACTGCCAATGTGTTGCCTACTATTTTGGAGGGGGCAGAGATTATTTTAAATAAACTGAAATAAATTTATGCCACAGGGACCAAAGTCTTGCCACTATACTGAAAATAGTTTTACTCTAACAATCCTTTAATGAAAATGTAATGTACAGCGAATTAAGCATGAAATTTCAGATGACACACGCATGCCTTGTGCCTAATGACAATTTGGTCTTTAGGCACAAAACATGTGCGTGTCATCTGAAATTTCAATTTTAAGCTGAAATTTGAAATTGACACTTCAAACAGTCATGGCAGAGCTATGACTACTTGTTTCAAAAACAATATTACTACATTAACATTACCGCCAGGCGGTCCCAAATGACGACAAGCACTTTTTAATCATAATCTGCGCCACAGAACAAAGAGGGCGACATGAATCCATGAACGACAGTGCGGCAGTCTGAGGTCGCCGGGAAAGAAATGACAACAGAGTGGGTACCCCACAGAAGGAAAGGAGCAAAGACCTTTGTAGAGATGGCTTAGGCAGATACAAACAAAACCATGAAAAGGGGCCTGAAAGAATGGGAGACAGCGCTCACCAAGCAGGGGTGGGGGAGGGGTACTATTCTACTTCTCTTCCTCAATTTGGGTCATCTTCCCATCGCCACTACACCTTACGGCCAGTGATCAGTTCTTCGCAAGACTCAAAGCTCTGAAGCGAACTCTGAGTGACGAGAGGAGACGAGAAGAAAACGGGGACAGAGAGGGCACTCCCTGTTGGGTGGGGCACCACATTCCCGCCGGGCTCACCCAACCCCGGCTCGGGTCGCCTTCTCTTTAGTCTCTCCCACTACCACCCAGAGGCCGCAAAAAGCACCTTACCCAGCTCGCCATGGAGCACAGGCCCAGGACGCTCCCCATCTCCACAACGTCACAAGAGCAGCGGATACAGACAAGATGGAGACAGCGCCTTTCTCGCCTTTCCGAGATTATTTACTATTTGCGAGACACTTCCGGCACAGAGCTCAACCCGCCCCTCAGCCTCACGTCACTTCCTTCCAGGCCAGGGTGGGATAAGACACGGAGCGGGCAGCGCTGAGATTGCGCGTGCGCGTCACTAGATGGCCCGGCTGTCCTCCTTCCTGGAAAATTTCCCAAGGACTGCTGGCTGGAAACTTAAGGCTAGTGTGGATCTGACGGTAGTTTGCCAAATTAAGAAAACGGTGTGAGCAAAACCAACCTTTACCTACCATTAACTTGAATTTGGGCATTAGTACACAACAGAGCTGAGGTGGTGGTTGACGTTTTGCCCTCCTTCATCTGAGGAGCCTCTCTGCTTTTTAGGGGATTGCTTCCTCTTTCTTAGTGTTTGTCCGTCCTAACTCCACTTATTTTCTATTTTTCCCACTTTTGCATCCTGTTTTGCGCTTATGTTCACAACGTATTCCTGCAGCCCGCTGCCTGGAACAAGTTTTATTGGGATATTTATCATTCATCTATGTGCTTCAGTTTCTCTGTATCATTTCTGTTTGCTATTGACTTATATTTTAATTTCTTGTGCTGTTAAGATGTTACAAAAAATTTGCACATTAAAATTATTTTTAATTAGATAAGACATACTAATTATCAAACTCATACATTGGTTTCGAATGTCATGAGCTGTTGAGGCATGTGGAACCCTTGCGTATTAGGTGATGATGCACATCTGCAGGGAATGCATTCCTATAAAAGTTCCAGGTTTTTTTAGAGTTATTGGTTTTTGAAAATATTTTGGGAAACAGCTCAAACTTGAAATAGTCATTCCTATAACTAATAATAAGAAAGTGATGTAAAATCTACAAAAATGGCATGGGTCGAGGTGGGGTAAACACCTAAGAATCTGGAATAATGTCAGAATCCCTACTCCTAATTATTGTAACCACTAAGGGACAATCTTGCCTTATTCTTCTTTGCCTTATCAGTGGTTTTGTAGACCACTCTTAAAGTATTATAATAGAGCATCCATAAGGTTTAAAGAATTGTGGAAATGCCTGTAATCCCAGAACTTTGGGAGGCCAAGGTGGGCGGGTCACAAGGTCAGGAGTTCAAGACCAGCCTGGCCAGCATGGTGAAACCCCATCTCTACTAAAACTACAAAAAATTAGCCGGGCATGGTGGCACGCGCGTGTGATCCCATCTACTCAGGAGGCGAGGCAGGACAATTGCTTGAACCCGGGAGGCAGAGGTTGAGTTGCAGTGAGCCGAGATTGGTCCACTGCCCTCCAGCCTGGGCCACAGAGTGAGACTCTGTCTCAAAAAAAAAAAAAAAAAAAAAAATTGTGGAAATGGATATTACAAACCTAACAATATTTTTAATTATGCTAAACTTAAAGTAATATGTTATTTATGGGAGAAAAGAATCCTATTATCTCAAGTCCTTAAACTTTTCAAAGTATCAGAGAAGGAGACAAAAAAGACTTATATGCAAGTAACTTTAAGGTTGAATGTGTTGATTAGACAAATGGAGAATGGGTCTTTTAAAATTTAAATTAGTGCAGGTTCTTGTCTCTTGCTACGTTCAAGAGAGTTTCTGAGATATTCGTAAGTTCTTGCACTATTCAATAGAGTTTTTTCACCTGAGATATCTAGAGTTAAATACAAAAGTCCTTGTTAATCTTTCTGGAATGTAACACTTGGCCTTGAAATACATTAAAAAAAAAATTACTTTTATTTAACCTGTAGGCTATGTGGAGTGGAATTTGCTCACTTAAGTTGTTATATATACAACATTAATTACACGACAGTATATAAATTATAAACTGTTTTATTCATTAGAAAAGTCTTCGACATCAGTCTTGTTTTACTCTTTGCCAACTATGAAAGAAAATTGAAATGATGACTTTTTCAAATATCAACCCAAACACAGCTCAAAGCAGTTTTCTCAATGTATACCAGCTATTAGTAGGAGCACCCATTTCTCCAGGCGACTTCCTGTAGCACACATATAACATACAATGCCAAAATACAAATTAGTCTAAGTAAGTACATTAGTAAAAAACATTCTATCTAGCCAAGCATGGTGGCTCACACCTGTAATCTCAGCACGTTGGGAGGCCGAGGCAGGCAGATCACCTGAGGTCAGGAGTTCCAGACCAGCCTGGCCAACGTGGCGAAAACCTGTTCCTACTAAAAATACAAAATTAGCAAGGCACGGTGGCACACCTCTGTAATCCCAACTACTTGGGAGACTGAGGCTGGAGAATCGCTTGAACCCAGGAGGCAGAGGTTGCAGTGAGCTGAGATCGTGCCACTGCATTCCGGCCTAGGCGACAAGAGCAAAACTCTGTCTCAAAACAAACAAACAAACAAAAAAAGCCATGCTATCTAATAACTCAGTTCTCTGACTTGATTAAGGGCTAGTATGCCAAAAAAAAAAACAAAAAAAATTGGAATGCTGATTTTTTTTGAGAATGTTACTAAGTAGACATGCTGGAAAAAGTTTTCAGATAAACTTGGATAGTACTGCCTGTTATATTCTCTTGTGACTGATGTTGCATATTAGCATGTTGAATTCCTTCACTCCTAATGTTTTCTAAACTTGACCTTAAAAAATCTTTTTTTTTTCTGATGAAACATGTATTAATATGCATTGTAGTTATTCTGTGAAATATAGTTTAAGAAATACTGATGGAGGGAAGGATGGACTTCATAGCCTTCTGGTAGCCTTCCTAGAATATCTTTTCTCATAATTAAACCTTTGTTCCATATGTGGCATCAGAGAGCTGAAGGTTATGTTCTCTGTCAAGAATCAGAGCATGAATGCTCTGTGTTATCAATTAAGGACAAGACATAAACTTTAACATTCAAATAAATGGTATGTAAAATTAATAGTCTCTTAAGGAAATTCAAGAGAAAGACCAAAATACTTGTCAGAATAGACATGCACAGAAATGGGCTGGGAGAACTATGGAGTACTATAGTCAGGCTTAAGGTTTTCCTTAGAAGATAGTCCAGGTTCATTCTCACATATGGGTAAATAAAGAATCTCCCAGATAAACTATAGTTGTGATTATTGTACCCTGAGAAAAATGTAAAGCAGGATTACCAGGCTTATCCTAGTCATAGTAAAAATTTCAATAATGGATTCACAAAAATCAATATTAACCAATGTAATTTCAGAATGATTTAGGTACAAGATTTAGGTTTATGTAAGTTACTCTCAAATATAGATTTGTCAATTATCAGTCATTTCGGTTTGTTGTTATTGTTTTGAGACGTAGGCTTGCTCTATTGCCCAGGCTTGAGTTCAGTGGCCTGATCTCAGCTCACTGCAACCTCCACCTCCCAAGTTCAAGTGATTATCCTGCAACCTCTCTCTGGAGTGCAGTGGCCTGATCTTAGCTCACTGCAGCCTCAGCCTCCTGACTAGCTGGGATTTCAGGCATGTGCCAAAATGCCTGGCACATTCAATTTTTGAGAGAATACTAAAAATAATAATTTTATTTTCAGAATTCACCAGCATGGTAATAAAACCACATCTTCAGCATAAAGGAAAATAAATGTCTATAACCTTTCACCACCTCTTGTAATTCCTGTTGAAATCCATAAGGTTATGCTGGGTGCAGTGACTCACATCTTAATTCCAACACTCCGGAGACTGAAGTAGGAGGATAGCTTGATCACAGGAGTTAGAGACCAACCTAGGCAACATAGTGAGACTTCATCTCTATAAAAGTTAAAATAGGCCAGGCGTCGTGGCTCACGCCTGTAATCCCAGCACTTTGGGAGCCCGAGATGGGTGGATCACCTGAGGTCAAGAGTTTGCGAGCAGCCTGGCCAACACTGTGAAACCCCATCTCTACTAAAAATACAAAAATTAGCTGGACGTGGTGGCTTGCGCCTGTAGTCCCAGCTACTCAGGAGGCTGAGGCAGGAGAATCGCTCGAACCTGGGAGGCAGAGGTTGCAGTAAGCCGAGATCGCGCCACTGCTCTCCAGCCTTGGTAACAGAGTGAGACTCTGTCTTAGAAAAATAAAAAAAAAAAAAAAGTAAAAGTAAATAATCAGTCCATAAGGATAGGGTTTAGAATCCTGTATGTCACATTAAAAATTCCCAGTGTAACCTAGAATCAGTGTGTCTCCATCAAGGTTGACTAAAATAGACTCATCTTTGGTCCCATAATCCTTCCTGCCTTTACACAAATCTCTGTATAAACTTTAATTTTTATCCTAATAAATGATCTATATCTCTGAAATATTGTGAAAGTGTAACAGATTTTAAGGAAAAATAATCAGGTCATATTTTTCTGGAAATTAGAAATTATACTGCTTAGTTCTCTTGTCCTTAGTACATCAACACTAAATGTAATGAGGACTGAAACATCTTGGCCCTCCACAATAGTTAAAGGATGAATAAAATTTGTGCATAGTTTGTTATATAATCCAAGGAGAACAAAAATATAAAAAGTATTTTATGGCTTTCACCCTAAATTAATTATATCTTAAATGTAAACATGTTTAAGTATTTCACCAGATATTCTGAAAGGGTAAGCCAAAAATAGATTAGGACACAGTAACCCATAGGGGTCAGTATAAACTTAGAATTGGAAGAGACCAAATTCTGATTAAAGACATGCTTTTATTTGTTAAGACAGACATTGATACTTTTGGAAAATAACTCAAAAACTAAGATATAGTGTCAAATGTATAAAAACTCTCTTCAGTTATGGTCTTAATGTTAAAATAGCAAGTGAACTTTCTTTCCACACTGATTTTCTTCTTTTGCTGAAATCTAAGTCTGTAATTCCATAACTAGGAGATATGTTTATACCAGTGAAATAGATGTCTACAAAAATATGTTTATTTCAGTCAGAACATATATAAATTCAGGAAAAAAGGAAATATTCACTGTGTAAATAATAAAGTGGATAGCTAATTCAAATATGTGTCTAATATTTAATGTACTGTTTTATAATAATTGAGAAGGGAATGACTTCTTGAAAAATTGTTAATGGCATTTCTAAAACATTTCACTTCTCAAAGGCAGATGTATTGACCTTGATAAAATATAATGAAAGTATATACTGAAGAAATTCTTTACATTCATTCACCCAAAACGTTATTTATTGTGCTACAGAAAGAAATCAACTACTTCTATTTGGCACTCATCAGATTTTTGAGTTCTTATTAAATGTGTTATTAAGGCAATGTCTAAATCAGCACCTTCCAATAGAAATGAAATGTGAGTCACATTTGTAATTTAAAATTTTTGTAGCTGTATTAAAAGAAACAGATGAAATTAATTTTAAAGATGCATTTAATTACACTCAGTATATCCAAAATATTTCAACAACATTAATATAAAAATTATTAATGTGATGTACATTATTTTTCATACTAAGTCTTCAGAATCTGGTTGTGTTATATAATTAAGAGCACATCTCCATTTGGACCAGCACATTTCAAATGCAGGTCTATAAGCTGAAGGAGAAAGTTGAGGCAATTATCCAAGTGATACAAGCTAAACAAGCAAGCAATCATATTTTTCTCTGTATAAGTTATTTAGATATTTTAGATAAAGTGGTTTTAAGGCTGTGCATTTGCTTTAGGTATTGAACCTAAATTGATTTCTTCTATAAAAATCAAATAGGAGAGATTTGTAAGAAGGATAAATGTCATATTCTGATAATCATTTAGGCTATCAAAGTACTATACTATATGTATGAAATTTGCCAGATTTGACTTTATTTTCCAATAATCCAAATACTCCATGATGTTGTTTTAGCCAATTTATCCTGATTTCTTTTTTATTCACCCAAGTTTCTATGGCCTTAGCTGCTTTCTTTTCTCCAGAATTAATTGTAAAAATAGAATGATATCCAGAGGCCCTGACATTTTAAGTGGCCTGATCTCAAGCGACTTCAGACAGTGTTTTTATTCTTACCCAATTCTCTACAGCTCACTCCACTGACTGTATTGTCCATTACTTCATATAACACTTGGCAAATTCATACCTAAAGCTCTTTCCACTGAATGATCAAGAACTTCGGGTACTTTTTCCTTACAGTTTTTACCCCATTGAAGATTTGCTTTAACACCAAAAGCGATTACAACAAAGTATGGACACCCCTTCAGAGCCAACCTGGTAAGTCACTGGTAAGGTCTTAATTTCTCCATAAAGCTTCCTAATATTTTCTGGTATTAAGGTCTTCATATTCCGTAACCCGCTTTGCATCACCTGCAGAAATCCTAGACTTAGCTGTTTGGTAGCATGTGGCTGTATCATTTGTTGTATTATTTTTCCCAGGCTCTCATTCAGAGTCCTGTTATAGCGAAGGCTGGCTTCCACTAGTTTCCATTCTTGCTCATGGGTCTGTCCCTTTTCTCCAGAAAAGTCCTATCTTTTTAAAGATGTAATGTCAGATGAAGCTTATGTATGAACCAACCACAGGCCAATTTTTTTTATCGACATCTCCTGAAGGAAATTTTCTGCCTCAATTGGCCTGACTTGTATTTTGCAGCAGAATCCAGTCTTTCTAGGAATCCTCCAGTTTTTAAAATCATCTCAGTGGTTGTAGAGCTGAGAGCAGAATTCTCTCTACCTATTTTCTCTGCCATGGAGAGAGCACTCCCAGCATCATTTATACAAATGCTAGGCACATTTCCACTTCTCCGCAATACTCATCCAGCAGGTTAGATGCCATGGGAGGGTACTCCATAGTTCAATTCTATGGTATGCTTTGATATGGGCATGGCTGGACACTGCACATTGTTCAGCAATTCCAAATGGTAGTCTTTAGTAAGAGGAAAAACATAATTAGAGTCACTTAACATAATATGTGGCAGGGGGAATTATGCTTTAAGAAGTAGCTTTCACATACAAATGGAGTCCAAAATAATGAACTTTCCCATTGGATCTTTATACGAATACAACCATGGATTAAATGCCAATAGGAGAAAGTGTTTTAGAGACATGCTTAAAATCTGGAGTAAGAAAAAACAAAAAACAAACAAACAAAAAAACAAAAAAACTCCTGCAGCTAGCTCAGTGTCTGTCCAAACAGCCACCCAGTTTTGTACTTGAAACCCAGGGCCCTGGTGGCATAGGCACCGGAGGGAATCTCCTGGTCAGTGGGTTGTGAAGACCACGAGAAAAGCATAGTATCTGGGCTGGAATGCACCATTCTTCTTCATTTTATCTGAAATATCTAAATAACTTATACAAAGAAAAATATGATTGCTTGCTTGTTTAGCTTGTATCACCTGGATAATTTTCTCAACTTTCTCCTTCAGCTTATAGACCTGCATTGTCCAATACAGGGACTATTGGACATTTGAAATGTGCTGGTCCAAATGGAGATGTGCTCTTAATTATATAACAAAACCAGAATCTGAAAACTTAATATGAAAAATAATGTACAACATCCCATTAAATAATGCTTCATGTACCTTTTTCTATTCAAGTTATTTACTTACTCCAAAGGGAATAAATTTTTTGAAAATGTAGTAATAGTGATCCTAGAAAAATGTCATGTTCTATTTATATGCCCAGAGTATTTACTCCATTTCTATCTCTTCCCTTTGATCTATTTGATGGCTATGCCTTATATTTCTAAGGATTTTTTTCAAACAATTTTTAGTGGGTTGTAGTGTTCATCTCCATTTCTTACAGTACAGATATTTTTCTGTTAAATGTAAAGGTTACTCTCTAAAGCTTAGTAGGCACGCTTTCATTTTCACAATGATACTAAAATCCACATCGTTACTAATCATAGACATGCATGTGTGTTGATTGTAAAGTGATATTGTACACACCACAAAATCTGACATATAAAAATAATCTTTTGGTGTTCTTTTTAAAGAACTTAATATAGAAATATCATAAAATGAAGTTAAATTGAGTAAATCTTAAGATATCACTTAGTCAAACTCCTTGCGTCAAATCAAGCCCATGATTATGTAAGTGTATAGAAAATCCCACAAAAAATTTAAAAAAGCTTTTCAGTGGAAAACCTGACAGACACCTTATCCAAAAGATCAAAGTTTTAACATCACCAGTAATAGAACAAATAGGTTTCATGTGTCTTCTAATGTAATACACTGAGGAGTGAGCACTATCACTCCTGAGACATTTTTGCCAAAAACCTATAAACGGGAATAAATCATGAAGAAACATCAGACAAACCCAAATTAAAGGACATTATGCAACATAAATGGCTTGTACTTTTCAAAATATCTAGGTCATGAAAGAAATGGACTAAGAAACTGCCCAGATTAAAGGAGACCAGAGACTTGACAACTAAATGCCACATGTAATCATGGATTAGATACTGGAGCAGAAATAACAATGATAATAAATAATTACTGTTATTGCTGTAAAGAACATTATTTAGACAATTAGCAAAATTTGAATGGGGCTTGTGAATTACAAAGCAGCATCATATCAAAACTGATTTTCTGTTTTTGATTGTTATAATGTGGTTATGTAGAAAAGTGTTGTATTTTTGGAACTGTACATTGAAGTATATAGGAGTAAATAGGATCATGTTGGAAATTTTTTCTCAAATGGTTTACAAAACATGTTTTGTATGTGTGTACATACACATTTTGTGTGTGTGTGTGTGTACATACACATACACTGTTTTGTATGTGTGTACATACACACACATTGTGTAAACAAGATAAAATTTTAATATTTGGTGAATAAAGGTGAAAGATACATAGAAAATTTTTGTATAGCGTTTGCAACTTTTCTGAAGTCTGAAATTAGTTCAATTTTTTTTTTAATATTGCTTTGGCTTCCTATTTTACCTGTAGTTAACTGTGTCAAAAATATGCTAATTATGTTATCAACACCCAGGGTTTTTGTAATCTCGCAATATTGAAATCAAAAGACATCACAGAACACAGCAGCAAAGGTAAGTTTAATTTTATTCCAGCTTGTACACAAGGGAGCTAGCACTGAGAAAGAAAAAAGGAGTTGGCTGTTGCCTGAGGGTAGTGTGTGGGTTAATTTTATAGACTCTTTTCATAGGGAAAGGTTATATTAGGGCATATATAGGACAGTTTTCTCTAGTGCTTGCACAGTAGCTCAACATACTTCTCCATACATTGCATGTAACATTAGCATTTAAAATCTCCACCCTTGGGTATGAATTATTTTAGCATTAAAATGAGGAAGAGGTAACTTTAGGTTTTTTTTTTTTTTAAGACGGAATCTTTTTCTGTCACCCAAGCTGGAGTGGAGTGGTATGATCTTGGCTTACTGCAACCTCCACTTCCCGGGTTCCCAGGTTCAAGCAATTCTCCTGCCTCACCCTCCTGAGTAGCTGGGATTATAGGCGTGTGCCACCACACCCGGCTAATTAGAGACGAGGTTTCACCAAGTTGGTCAGGCTGGTCTCGAACTCCTGACCTCATGATCTGCCTGCCTCAGTCTCCCAACGTGCTGGGATTACAGGTGTGAGCCACTACGCCAGGCCACTTTAGGTTGGATTTTAAGTCCAACAGCACATGCAAGGCTCTGGGGAAATCCCTAGCCCCCTGAAATAGGAGCTTGCTGTTAATAGTTTCTTGGATCTCTTGTCACTGATTGGCTGAAAGTTAAATGAGCTAGTACTTGAGTGAGGGGCTTTATCGTTTCCTTTAGACCATCTTAAAATAGGGAATCAACCCGCCTGCTTGTCTTAATCATATAAATTTATTTAAAATTATCTTAATAAACCAGAACCTGGAGACTATTTTTTAAAAGAATGATTTGTTGAAGTATTAAATTTTTAGTAAGTTATCTCTTTTTCATGTGTAGCTTCCTTACTTTTAATTTTAAACCAGACAAAAAGTTTCAGTATACAGCATAAAGAACATTTGTCTAAAATTTGATGGAAGTAATTTAAACAACTATAAATACATTAATTTATATCAATTTTTGATTATGGGAGAGCAATAATCCTTAATTACAAGTTGAAACATCCCCTGAATACATTAGAATGAATGCTACTGAAAACAGAAATAATTTTTACAATTATCTGCCACATATCATAATGCCTCAGACAAATTTTGTGTATGCATATAGAAAATGAAAAATTATTTCCTAATACACTCCTAGGTTTTCTGGTTAGAGTCCTCTAAATTAAATTGACAAAAGGCAGCAAAATAAGAGAAAAAAAACCCCAAAAGTTTATTAACACATGCATTGTGCATGTAACATATACCCAGAGATGAGTAACTCAAAGGTTTGGTTAGAACTTGGACTTACATAGGATTTCAGCAAAGAAACAATTTTTAGAAGTGACAAGTGTCTCTAGGAGTGGCAAATTGTAGGAAGGCAAATATATGGGAAACTAGATAAATAAAGGCTAGTTAGCAAAGTTTGTTATATACATTCCTCTGATTCTGTCTACAGGCCGTAAGGGTCTAAAGCTGTCTCTGGTAATTAAGTTTTGTCTTTCCTTGTAGAAAGCGGGGGACAACTTTGTAAATTTATGTCCTGCTTTTAGACGACAGAAGGAGAACAGAGAACTTTTCTTGTATCATCTTCTTCTCATTTGTCTTCAGCTGAAAGTAATCCTTGTGCCAAAGTGGAAAGTTTGCTGTGGCATATTCTGCCACCCTAGCCTAGCTAGGATAGAACCCATCTGTACACAAAGGTCTTTGAGGGCAGAGGCCAGATTAGTTTGTAGAGTTTTACTGCCATCACCTGGCCTAGTGCTTGACATGGAGAAGGGGCTTGGTAAACAATTGAATGAATTAATGCATTTGCTTGTGCCTTGCATATTTTCCACACAACATTCTTGCAGTATATAAAGAAAAAAAAAACACTCTTGCAGTAAATATACTCATATACTTTTAAATACTATTCTAAGGTCAAAAACACCTTTATCAAATATCTGAAAGCTAATGTGAAGAAAATTACATGAACACCAACCACATTGTATAAAATAATTTCATATGCTTGGTTTATGTACTTGTTTTGAAAAGTGGAATTTTGCCTTAGAAATCAGAGACCACTGTACATCTTAACTGAGAATCATTTTCATTAACTCTTGGAACAGGAGCAATTGCAAGGAATAAATATAACTTAATTTTTGGAAGATGTATTCTGTGAAGAACGGATATAGTAAGAGGAGTTATTTATTCTTATAAAAAGAAGAATCCTGAAATAAAAAGGGACAGTCCCAAAGTGAAGGGATCATTTTCAGTAGATTTGCTACTTTCCTTATCAGAAATTCACAGCACACATTACTTTTTTAAGACTTTGACAAATACTGCCATAAATAAAATCATTTAATATTGTTTAATACAATGTTTCTTAAATGTATATGATCTCAAACCCTGAAACAAAACAACATATCACATCCCATGGATCATCATTTAGGAAAACACTATTAATGTTTTAAAGCAAACTAAATATGGCCTGAGAAGGACTCCGTACTTTTGTATTTGAGTCCTTGTGGATGAACTGCAACCTAACTTAATAGGTAGACAAGATTGAAAACCTAACTTAGGAGTATGCGCCAGAAACAATAGATGAGTCTTGGCCAAACCTAGCAGCTGAACTTCAACCACTCATACACTGCCTAGTGTTCAAACTGTCTTCAAATAAGGCAAATGCTGAGCTGTAATCAATCTGGTTGTTTCTGTACCTCACTTCCAATTTCTGTACTTCACTTCCCTTTTTTTGGCCTATAAATCTTCTTCCACCAGTGGCTGCTCTAGAGTCTCTGAATCTGCTGTAATTCTGGGGGCTGCCTGATTTGTGAATCGTGCATTGCTCAATTAAACTCCTTTAAATTTAATTCAGCTGAAGTTTTTCTTTTAACAAAAATATTCTTTATTTTTGCTGGAATGTGGTAGCTTATTTTGCTGAGAATAAAATGAGACAAAATGGAAAAACTGAATTAATTACCTGAGATATAAATAAGATGCCTAAGTATCTGTATATTGAAATTATTTCCCAAAGGAAAATTAAAATCTCACTGAAAATAGAAGAGCTAGTCATCTATAAAGTATTTATTTTGAAAGTTTAGGTTAAAATATTAGAACAAACTAATGTATCAAAGTAGCATCATTCTTTTGGTAAAAGATAGATGTATCCGCGGTAAAAACAGCATTAACTTTTCTGGAATAATTAGGCCTCAAGATAACATCAGTCGTGTGTGACTGGAATACAGAAATCAGGATCTAAGGGAAGTACACATGGCAAACAAAAAATGACATTTAGTTACAAAGGAGAGTGGTTAACACATTTCCAATTCGAAGCTAGAAGAGAGTAGAATCTAGTAAGGATGGCTAGTTTAATAGCAGAGCCATCAAAGGCAGTGTTAAAGCAGAAGATGAAGTTCGAGCTAATGACTTGAAGGATGGTGGCAGAAATCATTAGCAGTCGAGTGCCTGAGGATTGAATGTTGCATCTGTTGAAGTCTTTATCATGAATTAGCAATGACTATGCTTTGGTAGCATGGTTGGATTCACTGTAACTTTTGGATTATTGCTCTACGTCTTGCCTTTTGTCTTTTTGCATGGAAGTAATTGTCACCAAAAATTGTCTCTCTTCTATTTTTTTCCCCAAATTTACAACATATGTCTTTTCTTAGGAGAAATTTCTGGTGCCAAATGATTGTTTCTTTCTAGAAATAACATATTCATAGACACATACACAAATGTGGCTAATTCATCACATAATATACCCATATAACAAACCTCCACATTACCGTCCCGACTCTAAAATAAAAATAAAAACAAATGTAGCTGATAAATTGAATAGCCAAACTTAAAAATAAACTTTATAAAATCCATCACTGTCCCTATTAAAGAAGCCAGCTTCTTTCTGCAGAAATTGAAAAAGTCTTGAGTCCAGTTTCATCATTTCTGATTGTTTCAGAAAATAAAAGGTCCTCCAGTCATTTTATTCCCCCTAAACCAGTCTCAATTCAATTATTGTTATCTTTCTTTCAGAGTAATAAGTATGGCATTTTAAAATATTATGCAATTATTTGTTCTCTTGGTTTCTTTCTTGAGGATTCCAACCATAGTTGCTTGATCCACCCTCATCTTCTATATTATTTCATGTGTAATGCATTTTAAGCTTATAACTGTTGTACTTTTTTGTTTTTAAGTTTCATCCTCTATGTTCCAATAGTATCTCACTTCCATTAGATTCCTTCTAATTTCATTTCTCATATTAGTTTTTTGTGTGTATGTTTTTTTTCTTTTTCTATTGTTTCTTTTTAGTTTTTCTACTAGTGTTGTGTATCTCCTTTTATTGCCTTACCATTTCTTCCTCAATTTCTAACATTTCTGCTTTATGGTATTCTAGTTATAGAAAATTGTATTACGTTTTTAATTTTATGGCAGAGTATTTGATCACAGTTTTAATCTGCACCATGACATTTTTCGTGTAATTTTACTTTTGCTTTCTAAAAGTACTGTGTTTTCAAATGCCTTAGTTGAAATACTCTGGATTTACAGAAAAATTATAATAGTATGAAGAATTCCATCTATCCTTTATCCCAATCCCCCAAATGTTAACCTTTTGCCACATTTGCTGTCTGTCTATCTGTCTATCTATCTATCTAACTACTATTTTTCTGAATCAATTAAAAATAAGTTGTAGACATGATGCTGTATTTCATGTAACTACATAAATATGTATTTCTTCAAATGTAAAAGCATTTTACTGCATAACCACAATGTACCAAAATCAGAAAATTAATAGGTAAAATGCTTCTTTCTATACATTGAGCATATTCACATTTTTGCCAATTGTCCCAGTGATATATTTTATAACAAACAAATAAATAAATAGTTTATCTGGTCCAGGGTCCAATGGAGGATTACATGTTGTATTTAGTTGTCTTGTCTCTTGATTACCTGGCAATGTAGAACTCATATTCAGTCTTTTCTTTCATGACCTTGTTATATTTTTGAAGAATGAAAGTTAGTTAAATTGTATCATACCTCTTATGTTTAGATTCATCTGATGTTTCTTTGAGATTAGATTCAGCTAGTTATGTTCTGAATATTCATATTTTTGTTCACCCCCAAAATTCATACGTTGAAACCTAATCACCAGTGTGATAGTATTAGAAGGTGGGGCCTTTTGGGAGGTGATGAGGTTGTTAGGGGACAGCCCTCATGATTGGGATTTATGCTCTTATAAAGGAGACTCCAGAGAGCTAACTAGCTCTTCTACCATGTGAAGACACAGCAAGAAGGTGTTGTTTTGTTGTGTTTTGAGACAGGCCCAGCTGTAGCATCAGCTGACTCCATGGGGAAGCTCTGGCACTAGGATGACCCTTTAATCTTCACTGGAAGCAGACCCTCACCAGACACCAAATCTGTTAACACCTTGATCATAGACTTCCCAACCTCCAGAAATGTGAGAAACAAATTTCTGTTGTTTATACACTACCCAGTTTAAGGTTTTTGGTTATAGCAGCCTGAATGAGGTACGTCACAGCTTAGGCATTGGGGATCGGAATATGAGAGAAGCGATGCTGTGTTCTTCTCATTGTATTAATACCGTATCAGTAAACATGTGGTGCTGATTTGTCCCATTACTGATGATAACACATTTATCACTCATTTAAAGTGACATCTTCCAGGTTTCTCAATTGTAAAGTTTCTGTTTCTCTCTGGAGGGAGATGTTTTTAGACTGTAAATATCCTGTTCCTCAATAATTACCCATTCATTCCAGCATCCATCCATGGTTTTTACCTCAATATGTTCTTCTTATAATGACTGCCAAATTGTAGTTTTCTCATTTCATCATTCTTTCTACATTTAATTTGTATTTGGCTAGAAGTAATAGCTTTTTCTCTCATATATATATATATATATATATATATATATATATATATAAATGTACACATACAAAAAATACACATCTACTTGTAGATTTCTGTTTATTTAATGAGTTTATAATCTATTGTTATAATAATTATTTATCTTGTTGCTCTATTTGCTACATATTTGGCAAATGGGGAAACCTCCCACCTAGAAGCTGAATCCTGTCTTTTACTTTTTCCCATCATATTCTTTTGTTTAAACTCTTTCTTCTTCTCTGGCACAAGATCTTCCAGGGTCTCACTGTGTTGTCCAGGCTGGAGTACAGTGGTGCCATCATGGTTCACTGCAGCCTCTCCCTCCCTGGGCTCAGGTGATTTTCCTGCCTTAGCCTCCCAAGTAGTTGGGACAACAGGCACACCATTATGGCCAACTAATTTTTGTATTTTTTTGTAGAAATGGAGTTTGGCATGTTGCCCAGGCTGTTCTCAAATCAGTTTATATTATTCTTTCATTTCTTCAAGGAACTCTTGTTCTACGTTAGAGAAGAATGATACTTAGAAACCAACATTCGAACACTATGTCTGCTCACTGCTCCTGGGATTAATTGCTTCTAGGCTCTCCCACCAGGCAGAGGTAGAAAATGTCTGCCACTCACATACGCAAACATTTGTATCTACTTCTATAACTATCTGTCTAAGAAATTGTGCATTCCCAGTGATAACTGTAATTGAAACTTAATACCACAGGGATCATTCTGGTCATTGACTTTTCATATTTGTAACTCCTTTATCCAATAATGAGAAACTTGGTTCTCATTATTCTCACTTTATTTACTTATTTGCTTTTTCTTCCTGTATGTAATCAAACTCCTGACCCAGAAAGTTGCCTTCTAGGCCCTGCCCACCTCAACAGCCCCAATAGTTTCTTTGTCCTATAGTTTCTACTTATGTTAGCTGCCTCAAAGGACAGTAGAAGGAATTAATTGATTTTTCAAAAGAAGGGGGTAAAGGAAGAAACTTTTTAAAATAGTATTTTATTTATTAGTATTATTATTATTTTTGAGACAAGTCTCACTCTGTTGCCCAGGCTGTAGTGCAGTGGTGCAGTCTTGGCTCACTTCAACCTCTGCCTCCCAGGTTCAATTTATTCTCCTGCCTCAGCCTCCTGAGTAATTGGGATTACAGGCACCTGCCACCACACCCAGCTAATTTTCGTATTTTTAATAGAAACGGGGTTTTGCCATGCTGGCCAGGCTGGTCTTGAACTACTGACCTCAAGTGATTCACCTGCCTTAGCCTCCCAAAGTATTGTGATTATAGGCATGAACCTGGCCAAAATAGTAATTTAAAAATGGATTCTCTCCTTTTAAAATACTACTCATCATTGAATGAGTAAGGCTTTCCTGGACTGGCTATTTGTAAGAGGTTTCTTTTGGGATATGAAGCAAAGATAAAGTTTCTGGCTAACTAATTTTCATAGAGCAAAAGCTTTCTCCTTCCCTGTTACAGAGTCATGTTACTTCCTGTAAATATGGTTTTTCTGTATAGTTATTTTTATAGCCCCAGGCTATAAAAATGTAAGAGGAAAGACATGCCAACTCAAGCCATTCAGTCTTTGTACTAAGGGCCACAAAAAAGGAATATTACTTTTTGGCTTCACAGTGTACCCACACTTTCAGGAAGTATGTTTTGCTGGTGCTTTTTGAGATCTATTTTTCAGTGGGTCCCTGCTCTTGAGATTTATCACCAGGGATTCTTGTTTTCACTGCCCTTTTTGTGTATACAAAAAAATGTCGTCCGCTTTTGATAGTGTTTGATATAAAATGGAGTCTGGGAGTTAAATATGCATCCAGGTTCTTCAAAAATAGTTTGCAAACTTATGAAAACTTCTTCTTGTAGCTTTTGAATAATTTCCAAGAAAAAGGGAAAATGCTAAATTATAGAGTCATTGAAATTGTGTCTAAGTCCTCCAAAAATGGTTTTCAAACTTATAAAAGCATCTTCTTGTAGCATTAGAATAATTTCCAGGAGAAAGAAAAAATGCCGCTTTACAGAGTTATGTTTGTAATTGTCACATGTTGGGTTCTTCAGGAAGGAGACTCTGCGATGAAGTTTAGCATGAGGATGTTTATTAAGGTGTGCCCTTACAAAAGAGATCAATACAACTGGCAGGGAGGGAAAGAAAACAGTAGCAGTATTATGGTTTGGATGTTTACCTCTTCCAAATCTTATGTTGAAATGATTCCCAATGTTGGAGGTGGGGACTGGCGGGAGATGATTAGATCATGGAGAAACGTCTCTCATGAGTGGTTTAGAACCAGCCTTTTGGTGATGAGTGAGTTTCCTCTCAGTTAGTTCACACAGAGATCTGGTTGTTTTGAATCGGGGACCTCTCCTTTCTCTCTTTCTTGCTTCCATTCTCATCATGTGATATATTGGCTCCCCTTTGTCTTCCACCATAATTGTAAGCTTCCTGAGGCCCTCACCAGAAGATGGCAGCATTATGCTTCATGTACAGCCTGCAGAACCATAAGCCAATTCAACCTCTTTTCTTTATAAATTCCTCAGTCTCAGCTATTTCTTTATAGCTAGCAAAAATGGCCTAATACAAGTAGGCAGAGGAAGAAGTTGTGCTGTGATACAGCCCAGCTTTAGCTTCAGCTGAATCCATGGGGAAGCTCTAGAACTAGAATAACCCTTTAGAGTTGCCGGAATGGGGCTAAGATCACCCATCAGTGATAGCGGCAGTGAATCTATACTGGTCTGCAGCAACCTCAATTCTTGCCTCCTCAGAAGAAAAAATCTGAGGGGCATAAGGGAGAAGAAAAGACTGAGACAAGTTTTAGAGCAGGAGTGAGTTTATTAAAAAGCTTTAAAGCAGAAAGAAAAGTACACTAGGAAGAGGCCCAAGCAGGCCACTTGAAGGACAAGTGTGGGGTTTGACCTTTTGACTTGGGGTTTTATATCTTGACATACTTCCACGGTCTTTCATCCCTTCTCTCTTTATTCTGCACTTGGGGCTGCCTGTCCTCATGCACGGTGTGTTACTGGAGTTGTACGCATGCTCACTTGGGCATTCTTCTCTTTACCAGTGGAATGCTTCTGGAAGGTCATATACCAGTTAAACTCCCCCATTTTGCCTCTTAATGTGCATGCTTGAGCTCACTCGCCAAATTCCTGAGATCTTTCTGGGAAGCATCTATTATTATT